>NC_081771.1:8133060-8443310 GCF_963082965.1 Carassius carassius
AAGCCTTGGTTGCTGTATTATTTTTATAATGGCCATTTGAAAACCATAGATCTACATTGTACCAGTGTTATGAGGGGTAAACCCACTAAGATAAGATAGAAAAATAAAAGATTTAATTATTAATTAATTGTATTTTGAATTTATTTATTTTGGCATGCATATGTGAATCAATGAATACCTCCTTCACTTCTGTGTTTATCATTTGGAGGATTACATTAAGAGGCTTGAGGCTTATTATTTTTGTCCTAAGCCTTGTCCAAGCTCGACACACCATGACCCTGACCCACATCACTTCACGGACAAAGACACCTGCAGTTATGATAAACAGATATACGGCTTTTGTTGAATATAAATGCATACTTTTAATATTTCTTGATTCTGGAATGCAAGTTGTTTTTTAGGCATGTGTATATTAAGTGTCTTTTGTACTAAGATTTAGATATCCCTTACAAAAAAGAAGTTTATTCAAGTGTGCTATTAGTGTACTTCTTTTAAACTAAAAATAGTGTATTATGTAGTTTTTATGTACTTCTCAGAAATGGGCTTTATGTACTTCTCAGAAATATACTTAAAATTACATTTAAGTATCCTTGACTCTATAAATATATTTCAACTATACTTGTGCTCCTAGAATCCATGTTTTCATTGTTATACGGTAGAGGGCGCTAATACAAATCTTCTGTACAGAATTTCCAAAATAGTCTTTTTTCAGCTTTTTGTTCAAAATGTTATTTCTTTCTTTATTTTTTTATGAATCTTATCCACATTAAAGTGTTTAAAAAAGAACGCAAGAAGCTAGAAGAAAATGGTTTGGTTTACAAGCAGATACCCTTATCTTTCTTTGGATGTTTTGTGTTCAGATATTCATATAACAAAATGTATACAAATTCAAACCTAAATAGGGACATAGTATTATACTTAAAGAATGATGTAAATTTAACTTAAAGAAAACTTATGAGTATACTTGCAGTATAAAACTACTAATCTAGTAGTTTACTGAAACTATACTTCGAAGTGTATAAAGTATTTAATTAGTAAACTGTCAGTCTAAGTTCACTTTTAGTATAATTGCTGTACAAACTACAAACACAGTGGTAAACTAGTTGTGTACTCAAAGTTTTGAAGTGTAATTTATTCCTGTGATGCAAAGCTGAATACTCAAAGTATACTTTTATATACTAGAAAGTGGGCCAATTTAGTCCCAAGGATTATTAAAACAGTACACTTACAAGGATACTACTAGAACACTGATAATTGTATACTTGCTACATAAAGTATACTTAAAAAATATACTTGAACTTTACTTAAGTATACTTAATAAAATAAACTTGAAGTATACTACTTTTTGCTAAGGGATATCACATTTGAGTCTCCAGTTTTACTGCACTTTGGTTTGAATTTCATCAATTTTCATCTCGCAATTTGAGCTTAAAATATTTCATGTCCAAATCTAGCAAACAAGCTATTCTTCATGTTTGGACCTGAGCGATCGTTTGAGTCGGCTTGTGTGTTGTTACCTAGCAGCAGAAGTTTGACGGTCCTGGCATCTTTGTCGGCGTCCTCTTTCAGTTTCTTCTCTAGCTCTCTGGAGTGTTTCTCCTCGGCGCTCGCCCCGGCCCCCATACTGACTTTTGATTAGGGAAAAGAAGTCCTTTTGGATGACCACTCGCTTGCCCAGAGGCGTCCAGGTGCTCACAGCTCACACCTCGACTGGATCTTGGTGACCTGATGAACTGGTTGGAGTCGTAGAGTGTTTTTGGAGATGTCTCTAATAACCTGGGTTGGTGGGGCCAATGAAGAACAAGGACAGAAGGCATTGAAAGCGTTGAGAGGTCATCGAACCTCAGATTGGAGGAGAAGGTGCTGTGCTCAGCAAAAGCTGATAATCTGGCCATCGTCTACACAAACATATTACAAGTGCCATGGCGGCTGTGTAAGTGGAATAATGTGACGTTACAAAAGTTACTTGTTTGTTGATATGATATTTAAGGTAGAAGCTAAAAGTAAACCGGTCTCGTAAATGATTGGATGTTGATTTGAGCTTGATACATTTTTCTGTATCTACATTTTGTGTAAAATGTGCTTGACCTCATGAAAGAAAATTACATCTCTATGGCCTACAGTTTAGGAGTTCAATAGAACTTGGACTGAATGTGAAGGTGCTTTTGATGTTGAATATTGAAATCTCTATGAGTAATTCTAATCTCACTTTCCCACTGTAGTCATCAGGATCAGTTGACATTTTCCATGTTGTGGACACAATGTGCAGCACAGCGTTTAAAGAGCTTTAGTCTTTTACGGGACAGAGCTCATTGACCCCAATCTGAAGACTGATACATATTAATCCACCGGCATCGCATGTGAGAGAGACATTCTTCATTGTACTGTTTCTCAGTAGCGATTAATTTCAATATTTTGAGAGTTTGTTCCATATTGTTTTAATGCATGTTTAATAATAAATCATCATAAAAACTAGTATTAATAAAGCTTTTCTAATGCCACATGCAATAACAAAGTTTCTTTCTTGGCATCAGTGCCAAGAAATGGTTACAGTGCCTACAAATGGTTCTTTAAGGTGGAAAAATGTTCTGTAGTTGTTCTTCATAGAAAAGAAAAATGGTTTAAGAACTCTTCACTGAACATTTCTTTGGGGAACCAAAAATGGTTCTTTGGCATCGCTGTGAAATCCCCACTTTTGGAACTTTTTTTTGCTGCATTAAATATGTATTTGCATTTATCTAGGCAAATTCACTCTGAGTATTAATAGGCTATTCTTAGGAACCGGTGCTACTTCTGCAACATCTTTGTCATCATGACAATGTAGGTATAATTACACAATAATCAGTCAGGATCGATAGATTTATCTCAGTTTAGTTTGTAATGCAAGAATAAATTTTAAATAAAGCTGAGATTTTAACGTTTTTTTTTTAATTCTATTTAGTGATCAGAATTTTTTCTTGGCAGAAGGTACACAAACATTAATTAGAAATAATGTGTTGTGGTGTCATGACATGTGAAATGGTGAAATGTGGTGAAATGAATGGCAGAGGTGAAATAATGCAGCATAAAATCTTATAATCAGTATTAAAGAAATTACAAATCACACTCAATCTTGTAAATGACCCTAATGTAACGTTTCCAAACAATGTACTATTTTCTCAGTTAATTAAAAAGGAAAATCAACATTTGAAGACCAACTTCCTTGGTATACTTTTGGTGTAAAGTGAACAATATTCACCATAACCTCTTTCAAGTGTCTCTTTCAATCTTTAAACTGAGACTGCAAGAGAACGGAAGTAAGTATAGGTTCACCCAGTAACTTTTATGCAAAAAGGCCAACCTGTATTTGTTATAAAATATATATAACTTTAATTAGTCAACAACAACGATGAAAAAAACCCCAAAACAAATAAAAAATACATTACTATAATATTAACTGTTCATAAGATCTAATTCAGGATCTTTTTCACATTAGAACATCCTAAAGACAAAACAAGGGGACAAACCACAGTGATGAATAACGTCCTACAAATGAAAGAAAGAAAACAATATACATTTACAACAACCATTTCACACAGCCCGTTTGCTATGCGTGTTGAGAAAACACAACATCAGGTAATTGTGCTTGATTTCATCACTAGTTCAGCAAAGTCCTGTCTTTAGGAAACAGTCTCTCTCTCGCTCTCTCTCTCTCTCTCGATTCGTTATGTCAAAGACCATACAGCATCACAGCAATATACAGAATTTGACTACATATCTGTACAGTACAAATACAATTCATGCAAACTCAAACAAGCCCCCTGAAGTTTAGTTCCAAATGATTAATGCTTCCAAATCACCTATCATATGTTTAGAGGTGCTTGCATGGACACTTATTATTAAAAATGTCTGGAGAGGTACATATTTAAAAACAATTCTGCTTTGCAAAGAGATGGATGGGTTTTGAACCCACAGCTCTTTGAAATTTTCGCGTGCAATAGTACATATTTATAGAAATGAAAAGAACAAAAATAAAGTGATGTACATACTGTACAGGAGGCTGTAATCAATAATAAACCAAACATATAACACGCAGAAACGACTTTATATTTAACACACATTAGCATAGCAACATATGGAAGATCAAGAAGATTAAAAGATGAGTTTCTGATGATGATAAAGTGTTTTTCGAACTCTTTTGAGAGGTCACGGAATACTCAGATGCACCAAATATATGTAGAAATTCTTTATCCGTACATCTGCAGAATGCGAACACGTGCTTGGCTTAAAAAAGTCTGCTAAATGTACAACGGCTTTCTTCTGGTATCAAAACATCAAGTGCAGTCAAACTGTCCATCAAGAGATTCCAATTATCCAGTTAGTGGTATGTACATAAAGTTTTATGATAACAGTCACATGGCATGTTATTATGCGAATACCATTGTAATAAATATATTGGAAGAAAGGTAACAATGATAACAAAATATTTGCACAGATCTATACACAAAACATTTTCGTCTCTTCTTCTTTTTTTTTTTTTTTTGCTCTATTTCCATACAAAGATATCCACAGAATCTAACTATGTACAGCCTACAATAAATACTATGAATTTTCAAAAAGGTACTGTTTATTTTCTCCTCGGTCATAATGGTTGCGAGTATACGCTTGTGTGTAATGGTAGTCAAAGACCTTGAGGTCAACCTCGAGTCTCGTTCATTTGGATGGAGTGAGATGTTTTTCCGTCTCATGTCTCAGCCATGCTGCTTTGCTCCTGGTGGTGTCTCCTGTTCCGTGGCTTCCGGAGGTCCTTCTGTACTTCCTTGAGGTCCTTCTTCTTGTGCGCGTGAGCTGCGGGGTCGTCCCCCATCTGCCAGTAGTCCTGGCAGTACTGGTTGATGAGACCCATCTCTGGTTGGCTGAGGATGGTCAGCAGGTCTTTGTACTGCTCTGCACTGGGCGTCCAGGTGCTGGACTGGAGAGGTGGCGTGGCGGGAGCGATGGATTCGGTCTGGATGGTGTTGACGGTGCGAGCGGAAAGGACCACCAGCTGAAGTTTGACCAGCGTGTGCTTGAAGTTCTTCTCGGTGGAGGTGCACTGGTAAACCCCTCCATCAGTGAGCTGGAGAGAGCGCAGGAGGAGACCCTGCTCCGTACGAACGACGCGTCCATCAGAACGAATCTGAAATACATCAGGTTTGAAAAAAGGTTCAAATGTACATTGATGGGAAAAGGGATTTTCATGTAACTGGTCATCATTAATTGTTTTATTTTTCAATTATCAAATTTCAAACAATTAAATTCTGCTTTTATATGTATATATATATTGAAGCTATATTTTTTTTAATATACTAAGCTATATTTTTAGCAGCCATTATTCCAGTCTTCAGTGTCACATCATCCTTCATTAATCTTTCTAATATGCTTATTTGAAAATATTTCTTATAACGATCAATTAATTGATTATTAATTGATAATAAGATTTGATCATTAGTGAGAAAGACATCTATAGTGTTACAGAATATTTCTATTTTAAAAATACTATTCAACTCTAAAAAAAAAATGTTCTATTTATGAAAGAATCCTGTAGAATGTTTTACTGTTTCCACAAAAACAATAAGCAGCACTGTTTTCAGCATTATCACTAAGAAATTCTTCTTGAGCAGAAAATCAGCACATCAGAATGATTTCTGAAGGATCATCATGACGGCTGCTGAAAATTCAGCTTTGTATCACAGGAATAAATTACACTTCAAAATATATCAAAATAGAAAAATGCCATTTTAAACTGTAATAATATTTCACCGTATTTCTTTTTTTTTTTCCAGATAATAAATGCAGCCTTGGTAAGCACAAGAGATGTCTTTCAAAAACATTCAAAATCCTATTTTTTCCAAATATTTGACCAGTAGTGTAAAGGATTATATTAAACAAATAATATCTATTGTAATTAATGCATTAATACAATTGACAACATTCAGGATATTGCTTTATCATTACATCAATTATGGCATAACATTGTGTCACACATACCTCTCTCCTCCTGTCACTGTTCTCCTTCTGGAAATGCCACTTGATTGACACATGAGGAGATCTGGCCTGGCACTCCAGGAACGCTGTGCTTCCCTCTACTCCATACTGCACTGTCTCCAACGTGTTCTTATTGGCTGCCAGGAATTAAAACAAAATACTCTTTAAAACAAGAACCAAATTCCAAAATATGTTTTCCATCTAATTTTAAGACTAAAACATCTTAAGTGTATTTTTAGGTTCCTTACCATTGGAATTATAGCCCCTGCATTGTCTTATAGGGTTGCCATACTTCACATCTTGCCTCCGACTCCGCCTACAAGTTTCAGAGGAGGAAAACAAGTCTTGTAAGTTACATTCTAAGTATAACGATCAAAATGAAGACATTTACACAAATGCAGCTCTAACCTTTTTTGGTTTGCTGAGTAGCGAGAGCAGGACTTTCCATCCCAGGCGCAGTAAGGGTCTCTGGCCAAGCAGCAGTCAGCACAGGCCTCTCCGTACACATCACACCTGTGCAGCGCCAGATGAGTGACGCCGACCCCTGAACTCACATACAGCTGTTGCTACACAGGGAGACAGGGAAACAAGGGTTTCATTCAAAATACATCATACACTTGGGATTCAGAAAATCCCACGATGACAATATTGCATAAAACTGTCTGCTTAAAAAAAATGTAAATAATTCCTGCTTTAAAACTGTATTTAGTATTATCGCTATTAATATTTCAAAATTTGTTTTTAAGGTTCTGAATCATACAGTAAATGATGTGCAACTTACCCGTTTTGGAGAAATTTTCATAGTAGTGATTGGAGTTGGGACCTGTAATATGAAAATAATATTAGTTGTTTTTTTATTGAAAAAATAAATACAAAAATATAATATAATATGATTTAATAGAAATGAACAATTTTATGAAATATAATAAAATAAAATATACATTTTAATACAAAAATATATATAAGAAAAAAAAAACAGACACAAAGTTGACACAAAGTGTAATGGAAACATAAAAGAGACTATCTTACTCTGAAGACCTCAACCTCTTCCAGAACCAGCTCTTCAGTCTGTAGATCATCTCTAGGCAGGACAATCACTTTCTGAATTGTCCCTCTATCTGTAAATGACCAGAATTAAGGAGTCAGAAATATTTAGAACATATAACATTACAAAGAATGAAGTTGAAAACAGAAAAAGACAATGAATGTACTAAACTATATTTATAGATATAGAGCTGCTTTGTTGTGTACAAAAGCACTAATATTAAAAGTGTTACAAATTTTCAGTAGTAAATTGTTATACATTTTACATGTTTATTTATAAATTAAAATCAGATTTTGAATCCCAAAGTTCAATGTGGTCCCAGACTTTTAGACACCAGAGTATGCATAATGTTTTTGTAGAAAATAAAAATAAAACCTAACATAACAAGACTATGTCTATGTGGAGATGTGTAGCAAGTTCACCTGTTCCCAAGAAAAGGACTTCATAGTTGCCATCAGCTGCAGCCACTTGGTCCACCGTGATGGTGGTGAACTCATAATCCACATTAGTGCGGACCACCAGGGGGCGCTTGTGGACTGGATAAACGGCATTGAACATGGTCGGATGATTGCGCATGAAGTTGATAACCTCATCAGGATAATCTTTAGTAGACTTCATGTTGGGGGTGAACGTCCCTCCTGGACACTGAAATCACAGGGATAAAATTGAGTTTATATTTTATTTTATTTCAGCATCTAAGATTGCCTAACATCGTCTTTATATAATGTATTACATTTTACTAATGACACTCACTGTTCCTGGTCGGGGATAAGGAATTTTACCCTGGTAGGCAACCCACTGGTAGTTTGGCCCTTCCTTATGAGCGAAAGGACCATTGAAGACCATGCGGACATCAGCCATGGAATAAACACATACTGCTGAACCTTTAAACACAGACCTAGAGATGCAGAAAGAGAAGAATCCATGCATTAAAACAAAAAGAGAGGTGGTATACACCGTATTAGACCACATAGGCCTTGTCACACAGAGAATGGAATATTGATATACAAAGCAAAATATCTATATATACATTATATGTGAAATAAAAGAGTAGAATAGACTATAACCATCTGTATGTAATGTCACAATCCAATCAATTCCTACTGGTTAAAATCAAGCCTCAGCTTACATTTGTTTTGTTTCTTTCACTTTAGAAACACAGTGGGAATCAAAAGTCAGACCACACTGAAAATATGCAATTCAAAATCTAATTTAAACTTGGAAATAATCAAGGTTTCAAAATTTTGAAATATATAAAACAATGAAAGATTATGCCCTAAAATTACATTAAGAAATACATAAGATTATGGACCATTACAAATAAAGAAATTTGTGACAGGACACATGTGAACTCCTTTGCAGAAGGTTCATGCAAACTTTAGTGTATACTGGAATTAAATCAAAAGGGGGACAAACCAAATATTAAGAAAAAAATGTAATTCAACAGTTCAGTTTTAGACTCAAATATAAATGCTGACAATAAAATTTGTTATAAAAATAAAAAAAGTATTTTTATATAATACAAATATTTTTACTAGTTATCTTATGCCTTTGGACCCAACTGTCTGTATTACAGACATAATGTGTCTAGAGAATGCAGTTTTACAAATTAACACTAATACAGATACAGAGAGAGAGAGAGAGAAACAAGAGACAGAGGGACAGATAGAGCTGTGAAATCACTTGCAGTTGATGGAGAGTTTTCACTATTATCACCAAGAATGGTGCTTTTGGTTTTAAAGAGCTCAGACAGAGCCTGAAGGCTTCGCCGATTTGATCTGAAATCTACAGCGAGACTGTGAATTGCTCTAACACACACACGGCCTTGTGTATTTACACTAGATGATTAGCATGTGAACCTCATCTAAAATGTTGACAGCTGCCTCTGAGGCCAGTTGTATAATATTTTAGCGTGTACGAATATCCTCTCCTAACCGCATCTGATAGCGGTGGTATTATGTGGATAAGTCCTTATGAGAATATCACATCTCAGATTCACAGAAAAGCTCCTTCCTTTGTGCCGTTGGAGGACTACTGTCTGTGAAGCCTGCCAAACACTTGTTATTCAGTATGTTAGAAACGGTCTTCAGCAGCGGAGAAATGGGGGTGTTGCCCCGTGGGCAACTGGAGTGTGAATATGAAAAGCAAATCTATTCAAGCTCCCTTGACAATCTGATAAGCGGCCTGATTAGTAAGAGGCGTCGAGGAGAAGTGAGGATTGGATCTCGTATTTGGGGAGAGACCATCCTAAACTTACGCACCCAGACACGGAGAAGACGCCGTAGATGACGGGATTCTTGGTGTCTTGGGTTTTCTGGATGTACACGTCCCCTGAAAGAAAGATTGAATTACTTTAGATCCTGGATTTGAAGACAAGTGAGCAAATTCACATACTAAAGTGTGTACTTTGGTGGTGACAAGGAAGCACATACTTCTAAGTAATAAGAAAACTAGTATGTAATAAGACATATTATATTATATAACAACACGTGACTGTCTTGATAACAGAAGTTCCTTAGTTGCATAGCAGCTAGCTACATTTAGAATCTAGCTACATTTAAAGTATAATTAAATTTCAGAGATAAAATGTAACTACCTGGCAGATATTACTGAAATCCCTGCTGAAAAACTGCATCATAGAAATTCTAATGGTTTCCACTACAAATAGTAACATTACAAACATAACAAATCATCAACTTTTAACCATTAAACTATTAAATGGTTTCCTGTAGTGTGTTTTGGGACATATTCCATTAGGATTTAATGGTTTTAACAAGCCACCAGTATAAGGCGACCAACCAGTAAAAGGCTAATAGGCACCATTACAGTTTCCATTAAAACCAATACATTCCCATTATAACCTGTAAAAATCATTACAAATTCTGATGATGATTATTTTTATTTAGGGAAAGGGGTCTTTAGAAATCACATGTTTTTCTGGGACAGCTATAGGCTAGGGATACAGCAAAAAAGAGACAGGTAGTGGCCCACCCCGTTTACAGTCAAACAAAATATGTAGCCAATCAGAGAACGCTCTGATATTCCTTATATTTGGTGATACCTTGTTAGCTAACAAGTATTTGGAAGACAGACTTCTGGGTGTGTAGTTCAAGGATGAAGGAGATATTGTCTAATGCAGATGCTAACTTTTAGCTGAAGTTATCAAAATGGCTAATGGCTTTAAGCACCTTTGAGGTTTTTTTTTTTTTTTTTTTTTACATTTAACACGGTTTAAGCAGCTTTTGGTATTTCCTTTCTTACTACTTTTGCTCTGAAAAAGTCAAAAGAGAACAGTCACAAACTCCTCCCTTGTTACACAAGGGGTTTTGGGAAAGATTAGCACACTTTGAAAATTGACTGGAAATCATACTTCATTCAGGCACCTATGGCATGTTGTTTTCTACTGATGCCCTAAAGGGACATGGTGGTGGAATAAAAATGAGAATGGGAGGCCAAATATCACATTGCATTTTTGTTCTCTCACAAAACTGCTACGTTCCCCCAAGAAACTGTGTTTGCTCGCAAAACTTTTGTGAGGTAAATAATCTGAGGTGAGAAGTAAAACTATATTTAAAAGCTTTAGCAACAAATGCAAACTTTCTTGTTGGAATGCAATACTTTTGCGAGAGAACACAAATGTTTGGCAAATGAATGCAACATTTTTAAGGGAATTCTTGTGTGAGAGAACAAATACGTTTTGAGAACAGTCACGAAAGCATTGAAATTTCCTTTTTTTCTCTAATCTCATATTTTTTCCATTACTTTAAGGGGCTTCATAGTTTTCAGTGTACTAATGGGACACACTAATTCCAATTCTGAGCATTATTCGTCTAAGCATACAATTATTTGGTATAGCAAAAATGGCTAAACCAATGTTTGGGTATGGATCTTTTTTTTTTTTTTTTTTTTTACAATGGGAGACAGGTGGATTGTTCAAGAAACATGTTTGAAATCTGTCATTTTTTGCAGCTCACCACCAGTGACTCCAACATTTCTGCAGCTTCATATCAGCATGGGGCACAAAAAGCCAAAAGTCTGTGAGTGTATGTGGCAAGTCATCAAATCTAACATCACACAAAACAACGCACTGAGAGAACAATCTTTCCCTCTCACTGTTCCTCTCTGTCTTTGTCTCAGTCTCCAAAATTCTCCAGCTTGTTTCGACACAAATTAACCACAAAGGACCAGTCTGCTAGCCAAAATGAGAAAGATGGAAAAAGGCAATTGGGAGAAACAGAGTATAACGTGCAGAGCAGGACCGTTTCTTGGGGGGCTTCATCATAAGAGCAGTTGAGCACCATCAATGTTTTGCTTGAAGGACAGTGAAAGGAGGATTGGAGACAGAGGTACATAGAAGAAGGTTTAAAAAGGGACATAAGCAAAGAAAACAAAAGGAGACTCAGATAGTTTAGGGAATAAGGAGGGCAAGTGGTAAAAGCATAGACAGATGTCCCATCAAAAACAGAACGGAGATGACCTCAAACGGACTAAGTAATCAAGTGCTGAGGGAAAATCCCAGACTACAGCAAATGAATCTCGCTCTTGCCAAGCCACAAAAAACAACCCATAAAACCTCAATGCCCCTCTGAGGAAAAGGGAAAACATCTAGTCACAAACTCCACTGACAAGTTCATTCCTCAAACACAGTGGCAGAGGGAGGGTGGATGACCAACCAAGCGAGAAAGAGACGAAAAAAGGAGTCCTGAGGGTACCTTGTGCGCTATGTTATAGGAGCTGTGAAATGAAGCAAACATAGAATGACCGCTTACTCAATTTATGCACATTGCAAAAGCAATAAAATTCCAGCATTCATGCGCTTACATTCATTTGCCTCTGAAGAGTGGCTGTTACAGCTGGTTTGTCAGCCAATCCTATTCAGTCCTGTCAATCAAACACTCCCACACCGGGTAAGACTCCATTTTGTGAAAGCCTGTTAAGAGGCATCTTACATGCATGCGTTACCTCACACATGTGCACATAAATGCACAATCATGTATGAGGAATAATGTAAAACCACAAAAAAGCAATTTTCAGGCAGTTTTTAAAAGCCCAATTTGTCATTTTAAGCTCTACATGAACTTCATACTCAGAACGGCTTGCCTCTATACAGTATATTTCTCACAGGCCCTTGTGGCACTTTACGCTTAAGCACAAATGCTACACACTGCACATACAGGAAAGAGAGGAAATTACTTTTTCCAAGTTATACCCTCTGGAGAGACATATCCATTGAACCATCAGACATGAGCGGTTTCCACAAATGAGCTATATCATGCCCTATCCTGAAATAAGAGGCCTCTTATTTCAGCAAGTATACCGTGAAAATTAACAGAACAGAACTGAATATAATGTACCTTGGGTGAACACCTCACTATATATATGGAGTCAATTAAATGGTAAAGCTTTATTTCATATTTTGTATTCTCCACAAACTCACAGAACATAAAATGTCCCCAAGATATCTGAACTGGAAAGATTTATCAAATAATCAGCACTCTAACAAAAAGTGTCATTGCACTGTTATGTTTGTCTTAGGCATGTACTATGACAATACCACATTTTTACCACATCCATGTACCATGCTAGTACTATGGCATTTTTGGGGAAAATCATAAATTTTGATACAATGTACTATAGTATTATCATCTGATCACTTATGGTAGCACCAAAATATAGTTACTTTTGTACATTTATCTGATGATGCTAACACAACCATGGTACCACCACAGTCCTTTTTTGTAAAGGTAAGTATTATGGTAAACATCACAATACCACAGTATTACACTTATGAAAAGTTAAAAAAAAAAAGTTTTATGATATAAACATGGTAATCTGGATATGTACAAGATAAAAATAATAAATTATAGTAAAGTGGTATATTTAAAATATTCAAAAGTACCATGTTTTATCTGATGAAACAACACTTTACTATGGTATTGCCACAGTATTTTTTGTAAGGGAGCATTATGACATTATGGAAGGCCTATATGTCAACTTACTATGGTATTACACCTCCAAAAAAGTAATAGACAGTAAATTGAATTACCATGGTAATGTCATGGTATTTTGGATATTTACCATATAATAAACACATATTATGTCTAATATATTTTAAAGTTTCATTTTTTTTTCTGATCAGACCAGTATTTCACTATGGTACCACAACAGTAATTCAACTATACAGAACAGTCCTCTTAGACTGCTTGTATTTCATTTAAAATGTCCTGTTCTATTAAATTCAAATGGTCAAAAAGGGCAATTAAAATAATATTTTCTGACTTAACGAAAGTAAATCTGACTTAGTATTGTACAGCATGCTGATCTAAAGATATCTAATCTAGATCAAATGTCAGTAATCAACAGAAATGATCAAGTCACAGGAAATGTATGGCTCAGCTAAAAGAGAGACTTACGAAGCTCGTCGAAATGTGTCTCAATGCCATCAGAGCCAGTCACTGAGCAGATGAGCCGAGCCTTCAGGAAGGTACTCCACTTATTCACCAGACAGCAGTGTCCTCCATCATCATTCTGTAGAGGAAGTAAGGTCACGTTAGCCATGAAGATTCACTGTTAGACACCACACAAATTCTACCTGTAAAGTTTGATTTGATGGACACCTTGAAAGTCTGTATGTGTGAAATTAAGCGATTGCTATACATCAGTAGCTGTCCTTCTCTCAGGGCTATTTCTGTGGGTTTGCATTAACTGGCTGTGACTGGGTTGTAAACATTGGCTTTGAGCACTGCTCAGCCCCATCTGCTGTGGACAGCAGCCAACTTCAATAATGAGACGCAGCGATGCCCAGTGACCAGCCGCCAGCAGCTACCCACACATTACAAACATGCTTCTTTGATTCACATTAGAAAAGCAAAAAATAACCAAGAAACAAGCGGTTGCTCATGTAGGAGGCATTGGACAATGATGGATCCCGAAGATCTGTCAGTCAACAGTTCTGTCCTGCATGGATATGATTTCCTAAGCATCATGTTCAGCACAGGAACACCCAATAACTGTAAGATGTATACTATTGCAGTGCTTAAAAGAACAATGAACGGGATTATGTTAACATTTGGTCACCCTCATGTTGTTCCAAACTCATATGACTTCCTTACATGGAATGCAAACTAAGATATTTAGTTTTCTGTCTTTTCTGTACAGTTACAATAAATGTGGACAGAAGCTTTTTCAAGCTCCAAAAATAATGCAAAATCACATAAAAAGTCCTCAAGACCATATCTTATATAAATCTTATAAATTCCTGATATCCACCCCAGCTCTATTTGGCGTTTTGTTAATTACATAGTCTGTTGAGTCAGATCTTTTCAATGAATCAGTTCTCAAAACAGTCTAACTGATTCATTCTTGAAGAAGACTAATCCGGTTATCAAGCTCATTGACTTGATTTGGATGAGGCATTTAGATCACAGAAGGCAGATGATTATCAAAAAAACTAATCAAATTTTTGTGTTATTCAAACAAAAGTTATGCATATTGTATCAGTGTGACAACATGCCACTTAATAGTTTTTTTTAAGCTTAAAAACTAGTCCTCATTTTTCAGTTTAGTTTTAGTTTTCTCGTTTAGTATACAATGGAAAAAGAAAGTCACACGGGTTTGAAACAACATGAGGCTGAATAAATGAACAATGCCTTTTATCAGACAAAGGTTAAGGAAATGTCTCACCAAACAAATCCTGCCAATCCTAGACTGAGCCATGGGAGTCTGACCCATCTCAGAAGCCTTCTCACGGAAGAAGAAATACAGCTTGTCGTCATTCTTTTCTGCACTATCAGGGATGAGCTGAGCGTGGACGAATGTTGGATCTAAAAGAAAAAGAAAAAGGGGGAGGAAGGGAAACAGCAAAAGAGATGAATTATAGTTTGGGAACAGCAAAAGTGATAAATTATAGTTGGAGCAAAAAGCAGAGAGAAAATAAAAAGGACAGCAAATGGATAATATTATATAACATTCTGTTAGCCAGCTCTGTTAGTCTATCATTTCATTCACTAAACTGAACCGTTCACATGTAAGACATCTGTAGGAAATTTGTGATGGTTATCACTGTGGACACTCATGATCAAAAAGGCAAAACTGAAGTATAGGAGTCACATGTAAAACAAGGGAATTCCAGTCTAAAACATTCAAAGATCAAACTATTAGATAAAATTGGCAGCGGAAAAAATATTGCTAGCAAAAGAATCTGAACATGTCTGGCATTTAAGGGCTGGTATATAAATATTAACAATACTAATACAGTAATACTAAATATAGTTAAATAATAATAGTTAAATAAATTTCAGAAAACACAAAATAAAAATGATAACTAGTGGAATCACAGCTATAATATAGCCAGGGATTATAACAAGGGTCAAGGATTGAGTTTAACTAAGCAGTAATTGCTTGAGGGGTATTGTTTTTTGTTTGTTTTTTTGCAAAAGTGTACGAGATATGAGGTTAGTTTGCAGGAGGTAGGATAAAGGGTCAATGCTGAATATTCATCTTTGGCACTTCTCCCCACTAAACAAAGAACTGTGTCTTGGTGATACGCCATGGTTCAAAAATATTGTGTGTACCGTGGAGCCAGCGGGAGTTATACTGGTCGGTCCTCATGGCCGTGTGTTTTCCCAATGTGCGAAAGATGGCCGAGTCTGTTCCCATAAAATCGATGTAGACGCCGGCGTACAACTGGCCATCTGCCAAAACAGAGTGAGTGTAAAGGAGATAAGGAGAGATAGGCTGATAAACTTGAGACAAATTAGCTCCTCTAAGTCTGAAACAAAAGAAATTATGTTTTGTTTATTTTGTAATAGTAGTATGATGGCAATGAGAGAGGTACGTACTTATCAGAGCTGAGACGCTGTTTAGTTTGGGGTCAAAGGGGCATTTCCCTTTCCCAGAATCTACTTTACCAGGCTCCAGTCGGAAAATGTATTCCTGGAACAGGGAGAGCATGAAGGTTTCATTAATGACAGCGCAATAGATCACATTAGATGAGCAGTATTGATTCTCAGCTTACTTAGATACTTTAAGTTTCCAGTGTTTAAGGTATAGCCAGGAAGTGAAATGCACACAGGTTCACTGGGATAAATGAAAACAACAAACTATTTGAGGTTGTAAAATAAGTTCAATATCTTTAGGTAACTTATTGTTTGTGTTTTTTAAAATGTTGGCGTCTCACATAACTGTCTAATGCCAACACCAATATCTTGCCATTTGACAAAAGGCAGCTAGTGTAAAACTGCCCAGAAGAAAGAAATTAATGGCATAATCCAAAGTTTCCAAGTTTCCTGGTAGTTGCCAAAGAAAATGAACAGTTTCTCACAATCAGCTTCTCAACATATGAATCTAAAATGGTCTATATGGTTCGGTTGGGTTAGTGACAACTATTAAATTCTGGTATTTAGAAAAATAAAATCTCTTCGAGCTAATAGTCCACTTCACTCCATGCAGTTTGCATTCCATCTATAGTCACACAGATGTAAAACAGTATTATTAATGCACAGCAATTGGGAAACATCTAACATGAATTAACACAGTAACTAAAATCTAAGCAGAGATGTAGAAGGACATCTAAAGAGTCTACAACATGCCACAAAGAAGATATCAGCAAGTTCAAGTCTCAACAAAAGACTTGTTTTGCATAATAAACGTTTTTGGAATCTCTGTACCTTCTAAGCTTTACACGCACACCACAAATGTAAAATAAGCCACCGATAAATTTTCTGCTGACTAACCACTTTCAAGCATGATGGAGTGTGGTTGTGGGAGTAATCTGTGCATGTTCTGCTAGGTTTCTGTGCCAAAGACAGGCTCTGGACAAGTGTAGGCAAACTTGAGAAAGACAAGCTCTAAAGACAACAGTTCCTCTGCTGTTTCTCTCAACGCCTTTAGTGGCTGAGGAAACCAGCTGTTGAAAATCCAAATACTGTGAGAACAGAACCTTTCCTTACACTTCTAAGTAAAAACCATATCTTGAAAGTGCATCTTAAGAAAGTACAATATAAAGTACAAAAAGGACCCAGTGAAGAGTTAATTTCCCACCTTGGGTGCATATGGTTCAGGCGAAGCACTAGGGTCTGCGGCTCGATTGGTTCGGCCTCCCATGCGAGGCATCTGATCTTGGAGCATGCCCTATAAAACAAGGTGTGTGCCTCAAAGACCTGTTTTTATTCATTCAGTTAGGACCCACAAGAATGGCCAAGGCGGTGTCCAAACAAGAAGATGTTGAGATGCTATTATAATGGCTGCAGTTTGATGAGGTAATATGAAGTTGTCTAAAACATGCACATGCTCAAAGCCCTTGTTAACACATGAAATTGCCTTTGTGTATGAAAAAAACAAAAAAACAAAACCATGCATATTGCAGAACCCCATTAAAGGAGAATAAATGCAGTAGGATCCAAAAACCTGAGACCACTAGTGAAATAGCAAATTTTATAATAATATTTACATTTTTTTAATAATAATTGCAAATTATTTAATCAACATGTGAGTGGAAAGTTCATGACATGGGTAAGAAGGGAGGTGAAATTAGGACTATGTTTAAATGCAATTACCTTCCTAAACACTAGGAAGAGTTTTTGAAGTAACAGATTCAAAAGACATGCAGGTGGTACAGATTATCCTGTTTGTTCCAGGGTGGAAAAACATTCCTCTAATGAAATAATACCTTTAGACTAAGGTAGCCAACCGTTTGAACCCTTGACCTGCAAATGGTAGCGGGTCATCTGTGAATGACAGTTTACCTGTGCCCTTTGACCTCTGTCCACATAGGTACAGATGGGGTTGTAAGCTCCTGTTCCACAAACATACAGGTGAGTCCTGTTCCACGGCTCGATTAGACGGATGAAATTACCACACTCGCCCTGTTGACACAAAACTGAATAATATCAGTGATGCTGTCATGGAGAAATTATACTTTCAGATGGATGTTGACATGCCCATGTTGGAAAAAATTGTTTAGGATTTATAATGATTGTGGTAATTAGTAGCGCTTTCCTTAAAAAAATCTTTCTGACACCAAACTTTGATGAATAAATATAGCAGAAAAGAATATGTGAATTGCGGATTCTTACATTGATGTCTTTTCCTGAGAGGACACATTCTGTCCTCCTCTGAGGAGCCACAGGCCAGTGAATCTGAGGAGAAAGACACAAACGTCAGTCATCCTAATCTACTGACCAGATTTATACTGCCAAGCCTTGCTTATAGTTTGGTTTGTTGCAATCTGTATTGTGTAACTGAGAAATCTTACTATGAGGGGCTCTTTGTTGATGTCGTTCAGGTCTAGTGACAGGATGTAGTCCTTGCTGCCCACGTACATGCGATCATGGTCCTCGTCCATACGAAGGATTCTGTAGTCCGTCGAGTTGAGTAGAAAGGCAAAGTGATGGGCGGTTCCAGTAGACTTCAACTCTGAAAACGACAGAGTGTAACAGTCTATTTATTTATTCAACACATGCTTTTATGAAAAGTGACACACAAAACAAGGGGAAAAGAAAATCTTTTCAAATTAATTATTTTCTTGTAATAAAGTGCCTTTTATATTGTTATAGAAATCCTGAAGGTTGTCAGTTCTGCCACTAGCAGCACCTGATGTAATTACAAAAATTCCAAATAAGTTTCCACATCTAACTCACAATATTGGTTAAGCCATTGTTGGGTTATGGCTACTCGAACTACATAGCTCTTTAGAAACTCAACTCAGATGGGACTTGAACCTACAATGCTCAGCATAGGAGGCCAGAGCTTCTCTGCACTGTTGGTTGCAGTGTTTTATTCCCCATTTGTTTTACTCACAGTAGTTTCTGGAATTAATACAGAACACACAGACTTGTCAGTGCAACTTTTTAGGATTATGAACATTAAAGTTAATACAAACAAAATAAAAAAAGCAGCCAGAATGCTTAAAACACCTCCAAAGATTGATTCAATATAATAGGTTTTCTATTGGATGCATAGCCACGCTTCAAATCCGCAAACTCTACAAGGACTCGCATATTAATTAAAACACCACAAGTGTTGCCAAGTTACATTAGTTCCTCAGTAAAACAGCATCTGTCCAGCTGTATGGATATGACCAGTCTGGAGAGTTTCCCTGAGGTTCAATGCCCTGGCTACATTCCTATGTCCTTTGTTATTATTATTGTTACAGTCCTGTTTTTACAGGGTGGATTTCTTGGGGATTTTTGGCTCTCTGAGAGTTCTTGTGGGGCCTCCCGAGTTTTATATTTTAACTCTACTACCAATACTGGGGTGTCACACTTTATTTTCCTCTTTCCCAACAAGCTTGGTTCCCTTTGTTGGAAACTGAGTACAGTATGTGGTCTGTGGGAGACTTTGATGCATTGCAGTGATGCTGAATATTAACTATACATGCTATTTTTCTTTATTTCTGTATTAAGATTAGCTTTTGGCAATCTAACGGTCACTTAAAGTTAGTCTTCAAAGACACTAATAATCTTATAACTGTTACATGTAATTTCAGCAAACCTCAAAATGAATATTCATTTTTCATATTGTATTATAATGTTTTGATTCCTTAATTCTCATGATATTAGATATCATGATCCAATATGGTTCATAGAGTTCACAGCACCATCCCTTTGGATGGCCACAGAGGACTGTGTCAGATGTTCCACTATTGCAGAGTAAGCTGAGGGAAACCTTTGAATAATGTAAGGACAACATATTGGCTTTTAATGTCTACTTTAGAATGGTGGATGGTAGAGGAAGAAATAATTAATTGCAGATAGCTGGCAAAGCATATATGGGAAAGATTGGCCCAGCACAATTGCAATTCCAAATCTTACTGTAACAATCCCCCATTCTATTGTGAAACAGATCTGTGCTAAAAGTCTGAAGCACATGCTTATACTTAGCAGCCACGTAACCACGTTTAAAAAGACATAATTTCTGATTGCTCAAGGCCCAAATGATGGAAAAGTGCCATCAAAGTTTTTCAAAAATGAACGAAATAGTCTGTAATACAACCCCAAGAACACAGATGCTACAAAAACACTTTGAAAATAGGATAAATGCAGCCTAGGCTTACTTTTTTTACTTGGTAATTGTTTGTGGTTTGTATAGCAATAATGATAATTTATGAAATCTGAACAATACGTATAAATAAAACTCAGTATATCATTTTCTCACCAAACTCCCTAATTTTCCTTTAGACAAAAATGACATAATAACGTCTCCGATTTTACTTTCCCTAAACATTGGGTGTCTCATAAAAAGAAATGGACTTATTTATGACAGGAAAGAGTTTATTTTAAAGTAATAATTTTATAACAGTCAAGCTTGGCAGAAAATTCTGCTTGGAAGTTTGGTAATGTAGTGGAATGTGCCTGCCATAGAGAAGCACCCATCTCTGCAAAGTACCAGTATAGGAAAGTTCTATCAGAAGACACCATCTACTCCACTCTTATACAAAGAGATTTAGCACGGGCCGCAGACAACATAAAATCTCATTTACCTGTGTGGGCATTCCTGGCACATAGCTAAAATTCCTCATCTCTTTCATTTCAGGGTTCTAATTAAGCACAAGGGCAGGTCCTCCATGTTCTAACAAGTTCCCAAACGAGTCTATGTGTCTTTGCCATCACTAATAATGCAGTCTAGTAACAATCTCTATAAAGAAAATAGCTTCTTTTTTATTGATAGCAAGTTATGTACTGGCACAATAAAACACAATAACATTTTAGATCTGAAAACAGATTTGAACTGGCTTGTGTCAGAAAACAAGTTCTTAAATGTAAGGCCAATTTTAGTTCAGAAGTTTTAGAACTTGATTTAAATGTAAGAACTACTTATTTTAAAAGAGATATCAAACCAGCAAAGACGCTTGAAGGACATCTGGAGCAACTAGTTTTTAGTATCTACTGTCTGCAGAGCCAACTAAATTTAATCTTACATATACACACAAATGTTTAACTTTATCTTTGGAGATTGAACTTTTCCTTCACCTGTCCGTCTAAATGATCACTTGAAGATTAGCTCTTATCTCTTGGCTTCAAAGGGCCGTCACTTGACAGCTTGCATGGATTTGAGTGACCGGTTGAAGGACGGTGGACGGAATATGATGAAGGGAGTCTGCTCTCATTGAATTGTGTGTGTGTGACTTTAACTGAATGAAAACTTTCCTCTCACGTTCATCATGTGTATGAGGCATTGATTTTAACAGCCCTCATCCCTGACAGAGGATTACTCCATCATCCTTATCTTCTGGGAAGACAGGACGGGGTGATTAAAGCAAATGTTTTAATCAAACCACACAGATAAAACGTCTTTTTACTCTCTCTCTTTTTACTCTCAAATCTTATGACAAATAAGGGCAAATAAACTTACAACTTGACGAGTATATGGTAGAGGTAGTCTAGTATTTCAGAAATCATGAGGGACATATTTAATCTGCAACACAATATAGACATAAACAAAGTGACTCCAAGTAGTATTTGAACAGTTAAGCAACATTTTGTATCTCGTATACGTATATGGCAAGTAACTTCACTTAAGTGAGGCCTGTAAACAAAAGGAAAGGTTTAGAAAAGCAGCTTTCAAAGCATTTAAAGACCAGTATTTGAAGCATCCACAAAGTCACATCTGACCTCCAAATTCACTTTCCCTCTCCCTTTCTTTGCTCTTTTACTAATATGCTCTTATTGTAAATAATTTAACTATGTTTCAACTGTCACAGTAAGCGACTTTGCATACAAAACTGAAAATGCACTAGAAAGTGTCGAGGGATTTTTTTTTTGGTAAATTTATTACACTTATTGTTTCATATTTTCAAATGCCTTTTGGTGAAATTTTTTGATTGAACAGTGTTTACTGAAAAATAAAATAAAATAACATAAAATGTAATTAAATGAAAACCAACAAAGACACTTAAATTACATCTGAACACTGAATCAATAATAATAATTATATAATTATATTATATATATAAAATAATAACAAATAATACAATTATTTAATAATACAATATTATAATAAAAATATATAAAATAAAATTGCAAAACTACTGCAAAGACATAAAAATGTTTGAGGCTAAAGTGACCAAATTCTTTTGGGGCGACTGTACATTCATAACCAGGCATTTTGGCTGTTTAGACCTAGGGGAAATGCTACTCGTCTAAGGAGAACTTATAAAGCATATGAGAATTATGACAAAGAAAGAGTGAATTGGGGAAAAAAGTGATGAATTTAAAGAACTACAGTAGTAGGAATAAGAGAACCAATATAGCACAGATGAAGAAAGAGAGGAGGAGATGGGGGTGTGTGAATCTCTACGGTTGGGAGTCTCCCCTCAGGGATTGGTGGGAGCCGCTGTTTGCTTTGGCCCACAGTTTCAGTGAGAGTGAGGGTCATAGATCATGCTCACAGACACAGGCGCACACTCAGCGACAAATCGAGCACCACGTGTTACCCTGACCCATGTGATCCTGCAGTGAATTATTTCTAAAAACTCTTCATTTCTCCCTTTTCACAAATAGCAGCCAAGCAGCAGAAACATGGTAATAATTAACAGGCCACGGCTCCATTTGGTGCGATGACCCAAAGTCCTTGCTCTAGTTTAAGGAGCTTATTAAAGATGTCAGAATGTGTTTTCACAAGATCACAGTCCATAATACACTATAGTTTGGCATATTTATTTTACATCACGATTTGATGTGAAAGTCTATTATGTATGGTATGTCTGGTAAGCCCTGACCTTTCTCATTTTGTCTTGTGTACTGAACATAGCCAAATACAACACCTCAGATTATTGATTCATACACTTAATGTTCTTGAAGAATCAGGCTTAGCCTTGGCGAACAGTTAAACAAACTGTAGCACTCCTTTCAGGTGTTAAACAAAGTGTGGGAACCAACCAATGAGTGAAAAACAATGCTAGTTAGTCTTGTGGAGAAACTAAATGAAAGTAGCTACGCTAACAATTTAGCCATAATTGTCAACAGCTTGTTAGCAGCTAAGCTGTTTTCGAAATATTGTAGCTTTTGCAGTAATGTCCCTTAAGCAGCACAAAAAATGCTACAATTCTGATCTTTTTTAAGTTGCATCATGTTGTTGGTGTGCTAAATCTTGCTGTTGATAAGCATAAAATCAATTTAGCTGGCTAAATAGGTTTAATGCTGTGAAATTATGTGAGGCAAGTCCATTCATAACAAGCTTTTCTTGTTTCTTTTCGTGACCAAAAAAAAAACACATTTCCCCATGCATGCATTCAACATACCCTTGTCTGATGACCCTGATTAGCTTAACACGCTACACTCAAACACGCAAACGTGTTAGAAGACCTTGAGGTGTTTATCTCACCATCTTCTGATATTTCTGGGATGGTTCGTCTTAAATGAAGTTGTCAACAAACAGACACAGATAAGCGCAGCTCCTCTTCCTGTTCAGTTTTATCATATTGGTAAATCTGATGGTTGCGGCAGATCTTTCAATAAGCATTCCAACGAGAAACACAATCAGAGATCTTGCTTGTTTCCTTCTCTCATTTAATCTTTTTCTTTTTTAACGAGTTTCAACACCAGATCGGTTCTCCCGCCTGCGTTTCACACCATCATGTTAGTGACACTTCAAATAACAAAACATCAAAACAATTCAGAGAACATGACATAATTTTAAGTTAGCAAATGGTTTTCTAATTGCGTTAAGCATAATCCCAAAAAAGGTGAGGTTTTTGCTTAAAGCAAGAAAAAAATCTAATTAGAACAAAAATTCAAGATCATATCTCTGAATCATAACTTGCATAGTTTGGCTTTTTATTTCACTTTAAAATGGTTTTTGTCCGTTTTTGTAGTGCATTAAACAGATTTAATCAGACTGGACTTTCATTTTGTGTCTAGTTTTCCTCAGATTCTTTTTCTGTGAGTTTGTATCTACATACCAGGAACGAAATGATGGATAATTCTGATCCTTCTCACTCAATCTCTCTCACTTGCACACTCTCTCATCTCTATATCTTTCTATCTTCTGCTACTTTTTCTGGGTCAGGTGAGTGTGTTAAATAAAGAAGAATGTAAATGTAGGTGTTAAAGATATTATTATTTCTGAATCAAACACAGATCTTTTTCATGAACAAATATGAAATATGTCTTAAACATGCCTATTGCTACAACATCATCCTCTGAAGTGAATGACCAATTCAGAAAGCATTATCTTTCACACAGTTGTACAAAAAGACCTTACTTTTGTCTTGGTTTTGTCTCCTGACTCATTTTCAAATTAGCAACACTTGTACTGATGTAACATGTAAAAGGCTGTGACATGCAATCTTGTATCCTGATTTCAATGCTCTCATGTATTAGTTGCACACGTCTGTCACAAGAGATGCATGAGACCTTAAAGAAAAGAGATTGTGATTTGGATGAGTGAAATACTGCGTACCAAATCACAAATTCCCAGAGACTTTGTTGATTATGCAAGGGTGTATCTCAGGAATTTCAAGAAGAATTTTCAATAAAACTAAGGAAGAAAGAAAGCAAACACTTTTTGTTTGCGTGGTATCCTATTATTTTAAATTAACCTGCTGGAGTGTGAAAAGCAGTCTTTTCACCACTCTATTGTGCTTAAGTTTCGTGTCCACTCAACACACAATGGCTACGCCGGTTAGCTAGATCAGGGTCAAGAGGTCACAAAGGTTATCATACACACAAGCACTAACTAAAACTCCAGCCGGGTCATTAAAGGTGGGGTCAGTGGGTTGCCTACTGGATACCTAGCACACATCCACTTGACCTCTGTTGCTTGGAAACGAGGGACAGGTCATTCCGGGAGTGAATTGTCATAGTGACCCT
The DNA here is from genome assembly GCF_963082965.1 of Carassius carassius. Taxonomy (NCBI): domain Eukaryota; kingdom Metazoa; phylum Chordata; class Actinopteri; order Cypriniformes; family Cyprinidae; genus Carassius; species Carassius carassius. Next base: position 8,157,922 of record NC_081771.1, read on the forward strand.
TAACCAAGCAGAAGACCTTAATGGCATGTGACAGGCGAGAAACAAGCATCTGAAAGTGGCAGCCACTGCTCGCCTGCTGATTAGGAGTGTGTGAGAGAGCCTGTAAGCTTTGATTTGCCCGTTGCGGTGCACTCATTCATTGGGTTCCTTTCACCTCTGTCTTTGGCTTCACTGTGAATGCTGTAAATTGCAGGGTCAGGCAGTGGTTTTAAAGGGATAGTTCATGCACAAATGAAAAGTCTTGGTCTGCATACCTTAATGTCACTCTAAACTCATTTACCCTCAATTTACATTCAATCATTCCATGTATGTGTCCATGGGAATTTGCTGTGCAATTTCTCCTCCTCCTCTTACTGATGGTGTCAAGTGTGTGCTTTGCTTCCTGTTTCTATCCTTATCATCATTCCATCTTTCCTCATTGTACACCTTTTTCAAGATTTTCATTCTATTGAATAAAAGAAGCCTGCACATTCTGCTAAATATGTTTTTTGTGTTACAGTGCATGTAAGCAGAGGTGGGTAGTAACGAGTTACATTTACTTCGTTACATTTACTTGAGTAATTTTTTGGGGTAACGAATACTTTTCGGAGTATATTTAAAGATGGGTACTTTATACTCTTACTTGAGTAAATTTTTTTGGAAAAATCTGTACTTTTACTTCGTTACTGTGGGCGACGCTCCTCTCGTTACTTTATTTTAATGCAATAAATGTTATAATGCTTCAGTTTATTCCAAACGCGCCGTCTACTTTTCTCTGGGCAATGAGCGATGCCCATTCGCGAATGATTCATTCTTTTGAGTCAATTCTGTTCAAAGGCTTGATCAAACCAATTGGCAAACGAGTGAATTGGTTCATGAATCAGTTTGAATGAGTCGTTCAGTTCCCTGCCGCACGCGCTGAGCGTCTGAAGTGGTTCACTCGGAGTTGTAACGTTTAAGAACAGAAAGAGCGTTGAAAACGTGGCTGGAACTGCACTGAATTGAAATCTGCAAAGGTTATTATTTGCTAGCGATGGAGATCCTTATTAGATGAACACCGCGTGTGCTGTCTACTGTTTAACAGGTAATAACTTGGGCTACATTCGATTACAGTACACGATACCACTGTGACATTAGTTTGTTGTACGTGTGTGGCTTATAACAGAGGGGAGTCAAGTTGAATGCAGCTTCCAAAAGACAAAAAATAGCCGATTAAGATTTTATTAATTTTAATACAATCACACTGGTGCAAGTACGTTCAGCGAGTCATATTATCAGCTGCTAAATTCAGATCTGTGATTGCTTGCTGGCGCTGAGCCAGAGATAGATGCGTTTATACAGCGCTGCGCATTATAACAAATCACACATGATTCTTTTGAGCTTATTAAAGCATTGGCCAATCAGAGGCGTTCAGATGAGTCATCGCTAAAATGCCGGTGCTTCCTTCACTCGCTCACTGACTGAATACCTCTTTCTGGCGAATTCTCTCGCAGGAACAAAAAAGTGCAGATGTGTGTACGAATCTTTAATTAAGATATTGATTTCACAGTGTTAACAGTTTCAGTGATTTTAATGGGAGTTTCTGAGAGTGATTGAAATCTAGACTGTCAGTGAAAATGATCTTTAATAATGTAAATGTTATTTGCTCTCTTTCTGAACAATGAAAGATTAGTAGTAATATTTATATCACATTAACTTTCAATGATAAATTCACATTTAATATAAAGTCAGTCGTATTAAAAATATGTTATGGCATGACACCTATGTCTGTTACTTAAGTAAACAGACAGGGTTTTATAATAAATTACATAAATTGGAGTAAAGGCTGATGAAATATATACATTTATACACGCACACATACATTGCATACATTTTATCTATATATCTAAATAAAAATAGGCTCAGTATATATGACCCAAAGTAACTAGTAACTAACTACTTGAGTAGATTTTTTATTCAAGACTAGTACTTTTACTTTTACTTGAGTAAATATTTCTAGAAGTACTTTTACTTTTACTTGAGTACAGTTTTTGGGTACTCTACCCACCTCTGCATGTAAGAAAATCAGGTTCGGAATAACAATAAGTGTGAGTTAATGATTAATTTTCATTTTCCATTATTCACTCAGTGTTAAAAAAAAAAAAATGCTTTTACAAAGCTTCAAGTGTACTGCCCAAGTGATAAGATGTTTTAATATTAAAAGTAACATTTTTACACATTTTGGTAACACTTTATTTTAAGGTGTCCTTGTAACACGTTACGTGTACTTATTATTATTATTATTATAATAACGATATATTTAAGTATATATATAAAACCCTAAGCCAAACCCTAATTCTAAGCCTTACCAATTAATTAATATTACTCAGTACTTAAATGTATAATTGCACTGTAATAAGGACACCTTAAAATAATGTGTTACCAATATTTTTACATTATAATGTAAAATTATCATTAACCTTCATATTCAGCATTAATCACTATTTATTCAAATATGCAATAATAACTATCTACATTCCCCGATCAAAAGTTTTTTTAGGTTTTTAATTGATCAAAAATACAGTAAAAATATTATTGAAATATTATTACAGTTTAAAATGTTTTCTATTTTAATAGATTTTTGATTTGTAATTTATTCCTGCAATATCAAAGCAGAATTTTCATGCGTCATTACTCCAATCTTCAGAAATAATTTAAATGTGCCGATTTGGTGCTCAAAATAATTTCTTATTATCAGTGTTGGAAACAGTTATGCTTCCTAATGTTTTTGTGGAAACTGAAATAAAAAAAAAATTCAGGATTCTTTGATGAATAGAATGAACAGAATTATTTAAAACAGAAAACATTTGTAACATAATTAATGTCTTTATTATGTTTATTATTAATGTCTTTTTAACCCTTGCTGAATACAAGTATTACTTTCTTTCAAGAACATTCTATTTTTATTTACCCCAAACTTGAACAATAGTATACTGTGCATGTGTTAAGGGGTGGGTTGTATAAATTTACAGTTGCAATAATTGTTAGTGCAATGCAGCATAATCTATGGTACATGATGCTAGCTCTCAAAACTAATTTCAAGACATGGCACTAATGCTCTGGTGCACTCTGTAATGCTTTATTCAAAAGCAGAGGATCTCAAAGACACAGAAAGATATGCATCACAATGCCACCATAGAGTGTAATAAAAACAACCAAAATGCATCAATGTCTCTTATCATTTCACCATTTCTCATACTCTCACACACACAAGTGTGCAAACTGAATCACATTAACATATGTAGCTCAGTCTCCTGGGAGAGAGACCATAAGAATTGGAAGGCGTTCCCCACCCCCCATAGGAGGTGTCAATCAAAATGCATATTAACCACTTAAGGCACTCAAATGTCTGTGAGAAAAAGCCTGCATGGAATGACTCTATTTAATATGGACTGATGCCGGCAGCAAGCCATCTTAAAGACAATAAATTAGAAGATATGCCAGAAAGATGTAAATTCACATGTGGAAAGGAAGAAAATAAAGGTTTACAAACAGAACATTTTTTATTGTGTTTTGTGCTTTTATAGAAGTGTATGTATGCACAATTTGTGAATTTCTACTTAATCAGTATTATATTTATTTCCTATTTCCTTGAGTTGGTATTGGAAAGGACCTCTTATTGATTGATCATATTGCATGTTAAGATCCAAATATGTGTTCTGAATTATATTTCTGCAGAAAGAAAATTTTTTAACCTTCATTTTTTTGTGGCAGTGATAATATTGCTTATGATTTGTGCATTTGGCTGGAATCTAAAATTAGTAATTTAAAGTTGTTTATATTTAAAGTACTACATAAATGCATTTAAAATACAAAATACTACATTTAAAATGTACTTTAGATCACATTTGTTCACGTATGTCCTATAGAAGCTATATGTCAAAAGAGAGTAGACAGAAAATATGCTTTTAGGACAAGTTGAATGAAAGACAAAAAGTGGCCTAATTTTCACTCTCATTTATGCCAAAAGTTCCAATATATTTGTGAGGGGCAATCAAAGTGGCCTTTGACAGATTGAGCATGTAAGACTTAATTTCAATTCAAATGGCCATCACCTCTAGACACTGACAACATTAAATGGAGAAAAACTAAACCACAACAGCTCAATTTCAGTAAAGAAAGAATTTCAATCAGCTAAGCTGATTGACAGCTTGACAAGCCAATGGATTACTGTCTCTTTGCAGTTCATGGTGACAGACAAGCTAACCCCGCCCACTAAAGGAGAGCTTGAGCTTTAGGTCTAAAGCCCCCTTTCTCATTTGACAGACAAGTGGGCAGTCCTTTCCAGCGACCCCATGACCTCTGAGCCCTGACAACAAAGATTTTCACACAGAGATGGCAGTGAACTTCTCTTTAGTTCTGCTCTTCCTTTATTGCATTAAGCTCTCTGTGCCCAACACCAGCTCTCTTCTAGAGCACTTTAGCTGACAATATCCAGCAGAAACAGAAGGAGCAGATGAAAGAAACAGAATAGAGAGTGTCTCAAAGTGGCTAAATTCCTATTATTAGCATGATGGAGATTAACATGAAAAGAGCGAGAGAATAAAGTGCAATTAAAAATCACAGTCAGTGAATGGAAAAAGTTAACAAGCTTCAGCGAAGAGAAATAACATCCTATTTTTCTTCTTTCTTTTGCTGGTTTGACATCTGTAACAGATAGTCCCAGAGGTTAGATGTCCCCCCCGTAAAAATGGATCACCTTGCATGTTTTAATAAGACCAATCATTTAATCCATGTTACAGCCAATTAAATCCAAACCAGCCATGAAATTATCTAATGGGATTGTCTCTTGTTCGGTTAACTAATTGAATTCATGAGCCAAATGAAACAAGCTTGTGATAAACGGCCTGTGAAGGAAAACAAGAAAAAAAATGAAATGATAGGGATTAATAAGGTATGCTTTCCCTGGCTAAATCAACATGATCAGTCTTCAGAGTCATGACGTGGGAAATTCGCGGCGCAAAGTCTCAACATAAGGACTTAATTGGGACATTTTGATAAGGAAGTTCAAATATATGGTTTCTTTCTTCCTGTGTTTGGATTCTCAAGCACTATTCTCAATTATAAGTTTCTTTAACCAAAAAGCTTCTTTTGAGTATTGTCACTATGCTTTAAGGCTCAGACACATCTGTATGTATTTAACAGCTGCAGCTAACAGCTATTCTGATCATTATTAAACTGTTGATTACTATTTCAATCAATTACTTGAACAGATACAGTACATATGGCAAGCAGTTGAAATGCATGTTATTCCATATCTTGTGCACATTTTCTGGGTTATTTTGGAGTAAGAAATCTGGAGAAATGGGTTTGGTCAAATCTAATAAACAAAGCTAAGAGTACTACAATACACAACAAATGTGTCCAATATCTTTAATAAACAAACATGCTAAGGGTAGGGAATGTGTATAAGTAATAACGGCTGTTAAAAATCTGAGGAAATCTGCAGAGCTTTCTGCATCTGTGTGGCCTTGACACTCCTTTAAACAATGTGCTGATTGAACGCTAACAAACAAAAATAAAATGTAAATATATGCTATGCATTGTATGCAATATATAAAAAAATGTTATTTAATTAACTTGCATGAGTTTATTCTGTGTAACAAAAGGTCAGTGAGATCCAATCTTACTTTGGACCCCAATGACTTTCACTGCATGGACACAAACAGTTGAAACATTCTTCAAAATATCTTTTTTTTTTTTGCATGTTCTGTAGAAGAAAGCAAACCTTTAGGGTTTGGAACAACATGAGAGTGAGTAAATGGTGACAGAATTTTAAACTCTGGGTGAACTATCTCTTTAAAGCACAGACAACAATGGCATTTTTGTCAACTATTTCATTATCGATTTTATTAAATACTGGAGATGGTGTTTTCACTTTTTCATAAAGTCTGCACTCATAATAATCAGTACAGATCATCGGCTGCTTGATAATTGTGAGAAACTGTTTCAGTAACTATATACTACATGCACTACATACTGTATGACCAGAAAAATGTAAGCTACAATTTTATAAAGGTGAGTACAATGCACTCATGGGTAGCTGCAACGCACACATACACACACACACACACACACATACACGTCAGAGAAGCAGCTTGGAGAGCTTGATTCCCTCTGTAAGAAAATCAGCAGGCAGCACAGACATCACTCTCAAAAATTGCAGAAACAGATGTTAGCCGACTCTAGACAGACACCGTACACATTCCTCCTGGCGTCTCTCCAGCATGCATCTCTCTTATCCTATTACGCTCTTTTTCCCAATACATACCATCTACATTTTCATCTTGTTATCGAGTCAATGCGTTCTCAGCTTACAGGAGCCTCACATACGGACTATGAACTGTGGGATGGTTTGAACGTTGGGACATATGCACAAACTTTCTTGCTCTCCTATTTCACATCTGTCTGTGTCTTTTTTCCAGCAAAAGGTATGGTTTAGCATATCTATTTTGCCTCCAATGGGACCAGTCAAGATTCAAGCTGTAAATCTCAGCTGTAAAAAGAAAAAAATATCATCTGGCCCTCGTGCTATTTTTTCGAACTGTCGAGGGATGATAATACTCAAGCTTGTGGTTTTAACCTGAATGTGTCTATAAGAATGATGATTTTGACTTTATAGCTTTACCGTTTCTATAGCGTAAAGCTTTGAAAGTCTTTAGAGGTGAAAATATGATCCAATATCCTGTCCAAGTACTGAATTAATTCAGACCACAATTAATAAAATCTCTTGTCAGGCTCCATCCCAAAAGACTCGCTACTTCCTCTGGCAGGCATATTTGACATGCTTCTCAGAACTTTGTACTTGCATCCACTGTCTAATGTTTAAGTGGTAATGTCAAACTAATCCAATGGGAACAGTTTTAAATCATGGGGTCTCATATAAGTGAGTCAGGTTTGTACAGTATTACCTGTTAAGTGTTAATAATTTATCATTAAAAACAGCGAGTTTTCTTAAAAGACTTTTAAACAGTAGCCTTATATATGTTTTTCAGATATAAAGTTGAATTTACATATCCATCAAGTTGTATGCTGTATATCTACAAAATAACTGTAAATAGATAAAAATTAATGATCGTGAAAACCCTCTTTTAAACAGATCAATGACAAGGATCTGAAAAGAATTATTTGATTGTTCACACTTTGTTTTGTTTTAAATCCTAATATATCCTTATCAATCTCTTCTATTTAAAAAAGGTAACCCACATGTCAGCATCAATTTATATATGAATTTCCTGAGCAATTGTAGCCAGCAATATTTCACTGTATTAATATCAACATGTCAGTCAAAGTTTCCTCTGGATTTTTTTGTAATGTGCACCTGTACATGGACCAAAAAACTGACCTCATCCCAAGACCTCACTGGTGAATCATTGGTGAGGTGTATGTTCAAAGTGTTCAAAGTGACAGTTTGTAGAGGAAAATAGAATGATAACAATCATACATGATAATGGTTAAATGGTATCAAATATTTTGCTCAAAAAAAATTAAAGAAAAAGATGGTATTGCACCTTTATTTGAGCAGATGCCAGTTTGCCAGTGTCTTCAGTTCATCAGCGCTTTTCCGTAATATAGAGAGAGTGTGTGCATGGTTGCCAGATTGAGAAGCTTAATTAAACACTGCTCTGATTGGAGGATTTAAACTCTTGATATCTGGCAACCACACAAGCTTGAAGCTTGTAACCAATGCAGGATAATGGCAAATTAAAATGAAATAGCAAATTAAAATGAAATGTTTTTCAGGAAAAATAACCACTGGACAAGTACTACAAGCAGACAATTATGAATTAAATCAAGAGAAGCAGCCTACAGAGCTATCTAATATAGAAAAAAAGAAAAATGTATTTACATATTCAATATTATGAAATAAATAAGTAAAATAAGTGAACATTGCTTCATATTTTCATATTCAAGTAAACACCCAGGAATAAAATAAAAGCGGTACAATTACAAACAATAGAGCTATTTGTTTTGCAAGGCAAATACTAAGAGCAATAAGACAGCAGGGGACAAAAAGAATAGAAGAGACACAGAAAGACAGACAGAAACAACGGCCAAGTCTAGAAGAGCCAATGCAGCCTTGGGGGTGTCTACATTCACAGGCCTCAACTTCAAAGTGCAAAAATAGAGGAACGTCTGAGGCATCATCTCATTGACCTCCTAAACAAACTTTGCCTTTAATGAGCATGAGATCACTTCATCACACAACAACATAAGCAAACAGCTCTCTGCCACCACAAACATCACCAACGATTCCAGTCTCATCTCAGACATTCATAAACACGCCTATCTACACAGCATGTAATGTCACTTGAGACTCCAGCTGAATTTGGCGGAGAACCACAAGCCCATCTTTCCCACCCATCTAACTCTCCAGCCCACATGTGCCATTCCTCTGAAATGACGAGGAACATCTGGAGGAAAAACTTACCTGAGTGATGCACAGACACGCACGGATGCATACTCTCTGAATTAAGCATAAGAGTAGATTGCCAGTGTGCATGATTGTTACCTCTTATCTACCCTATCATTAAATTGCCAGGTATGTAATTTGCTCTAACTTGTATATACTTTAGAAAACACTACATCAACATTTAACAAGCATAGTGAAATCAGGTTTCCAATTCTCTCTCATTACGTAATGATCCCAAGACCAGTAAACAGCAATATGGTAACAGCAGCATTTTCCCAAACTCTCTACAAAACAAGAATCATGGAGGTGCCATGGTACAGCAGTGATATCAGATGACAATATCATTCTACTCTGATAAATATTAATTACTAGGTCTATATTTGTCTAAAATAATATGGTACTGACATATCTCCTAAAATAAAAACAAATGAGATATCTGTGGACATACAGTTTTAGTCAGATAATTAGGACAGAGACAGCATGTATTACTTGATTTTCTGAGAATCAGATAAGAAAATCAAACAGGCATCGAGTGTCTTACTGAATCATTCATTCAAATCGATTCATCAGATCAAGTTACTGATTCATTTAGGATTGAAACATGTGACTGGTCTTTAAGAGTGAGTCACTGAATCATTAATTCATCCGATTGTTTCAAAAACATTGATTCAAACACCATACGTGTTGTTCTGAGCAATGCTTATGCTTTATTTGAAGATTTTTGCATCAAAAATAGGTGAACATCAATGTTAAGTTACTGTAACTTATTTTATATCAGACAGTTGGGTAACGTCATGTATGCTGACAAGCATTTTCTTAAAACAGAAATCTTTTGTAACATTATTAATGACTTTGCCGTCAAGTTTAATCAATTTAATGCACTCTTGCTGAAGAGTATACATTTATTTTACTTTTTTGTAATCTTACCATAAAATTTTGTATTGCATCACAGTAAAAACTGTTTTAAACTCTGGTAATAAGAGTTTAGAATAAATGTAGCCTTGTTAAGCATAAGTGAATTCAAAACCATTACAAAAATTTTATTTATTAAGCTATACATCTAGTCTATATAAACTGAATTTCATTAATATACTTCTATTTTAAGGATAAACAAATGCTGGGTTTTTTTGTCTGATTCTTTTTTCTGTCCTCGAACATGATGGACAAATGCCAGCCAGTCAATGATGGACACATTTTCCCTTTTACCACCCAATAACCCCTGTTGTGAATGCACATTCTGTTCTCTGCATCCAGTGTCGTTCCTGCGCTCTGATTGGCTAGCTCCCCCTGTGTTTTCTCCGTCATGATGCTTTGGTTTGTCAGCACAGGTCATTGTCTGAGTCTTAGTACTGCCGTGGAATTAAAGTCCATGCCTGACTGACAGATGGTAATAAATGGTGGCAGTCTAAAACAACATGAAGAGGTGCCCTTGACCTCACGCCCCCCCCTAAGGTCAAACATGTCTGGTAACCTCCAGGCTGTAACTCCCACACCCAGACCACATCTGGAGGGAGAATCTCTCTCTTTCTCTGTTGTTTGTGTGTGTGTGTGTGTGTGTGTGTGTGTGTGTGTGTGTGTGTGTGTGTGTGTGTGTGTGTGTGTGTGTGTGTGTTGGTGAATGTAGCAACTCATCTTCTCACTGTTGTCAGCCAAGAATAAAATGATTGTATCTGTTGTCACTCCCATGGCTATACTCTAAAAAGACCTCCTCTATTTGGTTAGATCGATGTGTGAATTTTGAGAAATTTTAAGAACTTGCAGAAAGACATAGTTTTCAAATAACAGGTGAAATGTGCTATAACAGTGACAGGTAACAAAAGAAATGCTGCCATGGCAACCAAACCAGTAGACACACAAGGGTAAGGCATTGTCTTTGCTGATGGAAGGGAAATATATAAAATATATATATAGTTTCTAGAAAAATATTAAGCAGTAAAACTTTTCTTCAACATTGATGATCATATTCTTGGCCACTAAATGATTTCTGAAGGATCATGTGACACTGAAGACTGGAGTCATGATGCTGTAAATTTTGCTTTTCATCACAGGAATACATTTCATTTTAAAATATATTTAACTAGTAAAGAAGAGACATTTATATTTCACAATATTATTGCTTTACTGTATTTTTATACAGTAATAAATGCAGCCTTGGTGACCATAAGTGAAAAAAAAACAAATAATAATAAAGAAAAACCTTTCCAACCCTAAAATTTTAAATGGTAGTGTATAATTACTTTGGGGTGCACTATTCCTGTAAGAATCATTATTTATAAGAATCTTTCATTACTTTATCTGATGCTGTTGGTTATATTTGCCTTCACATGTGTCTCCCCTGTAACTTTCTCTCACTCTGTTACCCAGCATCTCAGTAACTCCCCTGACTGCACAGAAGTGTCATGGGGGTCCAGGTCTGGGGTTCAGTGAAGCTTCCTGGTAACAAAGCCTATTGTAACCTCTCATTATAAACAGACCTCAATGCTGGTTTGTCTTACTGAATCAACTCACAGTGGACCACACAGTCTTTCTCTTTCTTCATTTGTGGCAGAAGACTACAATAGGACGAGCCAACATGGATCCTCTCTGAGCAATTAAGGTCTGGGAGAGGACAGAGACTTTCTCTCATCAGAATGCTCATGTCACTCTGTTTTACTGTCACTAAACAAGTGGCGACATTGAAAAAAAAAGAAAAGGAAAAAAAAAACACCCCCTAGGTAATTATTAATAAATAAGTTGAGAAATCCTTGTAAGTAATGCAAAATGTATTTATATGCAAATTGGGGTCAGCAAGCAAGATACTTTCAAATATTTTTATTCAGCAAGAATGCATTAAATTGATCAAAAGGCTTTTACATAGTTACAAATCTATTTCAAATAATTGGTGTTTTTTTCCCTGTAAATTAAAGAATCTTAAAATCTGTCATGGTTTCCACAAAAATATTAAGCAGCCACTGTTTTTAACAATGATATAAATAAGAAATGTTTCTTGAGCACAATATCTTTTTTTTGAAGGATCATGTGACTCTGCAGACAGAAGTAATGGCTGCAGAAAAGTCAGCTTTACCAATACGAATAAATTACATTGTAGGATATATTTTTACATTTTTTTAAAATCTAATATTTCAGAATATTACTGTTTTAGACCATTGTTTATTAAATAAGCCTTGCGAAGCAAAAAAAGCAGAAAACATTAAGAAATCTTTTGAACAATAGTGTACATTTTATGCAGAATATTTATCCTTATTTAAACTTTTTTTTATCAATTTATATTGTAACCTACAGCATGTTTACAACAGATTTATCAATTAATATATATAGCTACAGCCCTACTAATGCTGAACGCAGCTTGAATCTTGCTATTTTCAGTCTAAAAGGGATGGGAAATTTTAAAGGAGTGAAGTCAGGAAACATATATCAGGTTATTTTCATTCTGTCTGACACATTTCCATCTGTCCTCACAAAAGACAATCAGCATGGGAGAGCTAAAAGAGACACACACAGCTTACAAACAGAGCATCTTTGTCTTCCATCAGTGCAGAATACTAACCCTGCCTGTTTCTCAAAGTGACAAGTGAGAAGATTTGCCTCGTTTTCCCAAAACTGCTCTCCATCAGCAATAGAAACATGTTTTGATACTCTGCATGAGTTTCTGCATTAGGTTACAGAAACCCCTGTGTTGCACTCCAGAAAGAAACACATCAAACCAGCTGACAGTGCAACCATTTATCCAGACCGGATAACCTTTGGTTCTGAGGCGGTTTTATAACAAGGCAGCCATCTACACTCCTGATGCTTTTAAATGCCTTTGAAGCGAACAGTGTATCAGAGATGGGAGCTGCAGTCAGAGGAGTGATAGTGTCAGAAACGAGTGAATGTGAATGCTGATTAGCGATGAGAAAGGCAAAGATAAAACACACAGACTGCAGATGAGTGTTATAAGACAAGAGTGTGTGAGCGCTGTGGATATGGCTGTGTTTTACAAGAAGAGATAACAAAAAATAATTGATGACACAAAATATCTTTGTCTGAAGATGGTAGGGCAGAAGATGGTTCTTTTACAGAAAAGCAAGCACAATGTAAAAGGTTTTTGTTTAGTGTTCAATTTTCATGCTTTTTCTCTATTTAAAAATCATAGGAATTCAAACTTAAAATCTGCACCTTGAAAATAAGTTACATTTTCCCATGAGATCACACTGAACATGGCTTAACATGCAAGCAGATAAAGTTATTTGCATTAAAATACTAATCTGCTCATGTCTTAGGTAACAGATGTAATCGTGTAACTGATTTTTCATTAAACCACAAAAAGGCCAATAATGGCATCCATAGCAGTCATCTTTTTCACAACCGGGTCCTGATGTCCAACAACAACATGAAATGTTGTAAAAATAAAAAGTATGCACAGTCTCCTTGCATAGATGATAGTTTTCTCAAAATGAATGTTTCTCTGCCACATACACACCCACAACCAACCCAACGAATGACTCATGTGAGGAGCTGTGACCCAGACCTCACTCAAATGAATGTCTGCACTCTTTCTCATCTCATGGGAGTGCTTCCACACTCCTTCAGGGAGTGACATGTTAGACGCCTCCTCTGGGAGCAGAGAGAATGAATATATAGAACAGAAAAAAGAAGCTAAGGAAGACAACCAAGAGACAGTAATGAAACAGAGAATTGGCAATTGATGGAAAACAGCGCAAAATACAAGAGAGCTAGACAGAGAATCCAAAAACATACAAAAGGATAGACAAGCAGAATGATTTAAAGTGGCAGTACTATGGTAGATTGAGGGTAGAACTCTTATACCATGGTAATGCAATAAAGGGACAGTCAATGTATAAAAAATACTACATATATTAATACTAGTTTAGGGACCAATTCTAACTAGGAACTGTAAGTCATACTATGGAAGTGAATGGGAATCACGGCTTTGAGAGTAAATAAAACATACACAAACAAAGCCAAATTAAACCCTGCAGCTCATGATGATACATTGATGTGTAAAGACACAAAACCATCAGTCTGTCCAAGAAACTGAACAGTATTTATAATGTTTTTTTACCTCTGATTCACAGCAATGTCCGAACTATCTTGAGCGCGTTCTTAACAGATGGCATGTGAGGAGTCTTCTTCTTCATCTTCTTCATCTTCTTCCTTTACGGCGTTCGCAGACTTATAAGTGCATTACCACCACCTATATCTCAAATGGACCACTGACACTCTATCTACAATCTCAATTAGGAGTGTCAATGGTCCATTTGAGAGATAGATGGTGGTAATGCACTTATAAGTCTATATATTTTTATATACTTATATTTTTGATATCTCCAAAAAAAAAATTGCTTAACTGTTATGACAGCACATGGTTCTTATAATAATACCATGCCACAAGTCTAAAAAACCATGACACCAGGGTAATTTTGTAGTATTTTTGTTAGTGACAAAAAGAGGAAGACAGATAATAGAGAGTAAGAGAGGGGGTGTAGGAGTGCAGGGTCTCTATATTTAGCCCTACTGCTGTCACCTTCACTCTCCTCTCGCTGTGACGGTTTAGATCCAGCGCCGCAGCACAGGATGCTGGGATGCACCGCCACCTTGACACAAACAGCACTGAGACAGCATCTGCTGCACCATGGCACTAAAATAAGACAACAAAATGATGCACAGTCGAGATATTTGGAAGAAATCATTATTAACTGCGAGACTAAGATACCATAATTTAGTTAATATAGCACAGGACCACATCACCCTTGGCAAAAACAAACACAACAAAGAATAGAGAACAAAGAGCAGGCCTTCCTTTCCGAGCCCACGCCTGTCTTTGTCCCATGCAGCCTTTTCTAAGTGATTCTTATGAAGCTGAAACTCAATGTAGGGTCAAGAGGTTAAGTTTATTACTCTGCCAAGAGCTCCATTAGAGAAAGCCTCATGGGAGCAGCTCAGAATAATGCACTTTTGATGATTCCCATCGCTTTTTGGATTTTAATACCGTTCTGATACACCGCTGCGGTTTCACTTATAAAGCAAGAGCTTGACTGAGCCTGCATGTTTCAGCTAAAATTAGAAAACCTCAATGTTACCTGAAGACAAACACATTTTTTGGTTGATCAAGAGAAAATTTATACAAGACACCAATGAGAAATCCAAAAGAGGGTTGGGCCTTTCCTAATACTTTCCCATCAGCACCACAGGTGAGCTGAATGCTGAAGTAATAATCGTAACTGAATGGCGCTACAGTCTCTATGCAGCTGTAAGGTAGTGTCTCTCTAGTGTGCGAACTGAAAGAGACAGTGTCTCACCTTCTGTCTGAGCAGATCTCCTAGGCATATCTTGGCAAGTTGAAGGAGGTTCATCTTTCAGGGAGACAGTGATTGCTCCCGGGCTCTCTCTTTCTCTCTCACACATATGCTTTCTCATTCTCTCTGTATCTGTGTGCATTGTCAGAGAGAAGCACTTAGAGAAGTCTCTAGTGTCGCAATTGACCCAGTTAGAACCCAGGTAAAGACAACATGAAGGATAAACCTAATCATGTCATGAGTGGAAAGTATTGAGTGTAGAATAAGTGTTATAGTATAAGGTTATAAGACTTCTTTCTTTCTTTCTTATAATATTTTAAATATAATCTTTAGCGAATCTCAGAAAGAATATTCCATTTTTATACTTAACGTTAAAATGTTTTGATGCATAAATTCGCCTGTAGCATTTAAAATGGCACAGGCTAATTTAATTTGTGTTGTTTTATTTGTTATTTACACAAAATTAATTAGATTCATCCATTATCTAATCAGTCATAACATGAAAAATGCATAGCAGTTTTCTTTCTTGTTCCCTTTGTGGTACAAAAGCTTATTCCTTTTCATTAAATGTCTTCATTCCCCTTTTTTTTACTTTGTTTATCATTTGGTAACACTAACAGATATTATGCTTAAGGCCAAGCTCATTTACATAAATAGTAAATGAGAATTTTTAAAAAGGAATAGAGAAAATGCTTTTACAGCATTAAAAGAAAAGCCACTGTGCTTCATCCTCAGCCACACAATACAACTGATATTCTGAACTAATAAGAGAAAGCCAGTGTATTTGAAAATGTGATGAGATGTTAATTTCAAAATGCTCTAGAAATACAAAATGATCTTGGAAGCTTTGTCTGCAGTAGCTGTATGTGAGATAATGTTCTCACTGCAGCAGTGTAATGGTCTAATTGGGCGTTTGGATATATTTGTATAGCAGTTTTTTCTGCTTTTTCAGACATGGCCAATTACGCATCCAGGTGTTACTGAGAAATAATGAAATGAACAGCAAGAATAGAGTTAAATGCTTTTAAATGGGTCTGCAGATTAGCATTACAAGCATTTATAGCAGGAATTTGTTCACTCTTTCCCACACAGCAAGGACGAATCACCCTGACAATGACCTGCTTCTGTTTTTTTGGGGTCACAACCTCAGCCTCTGGCACCCTCAAATAGGCTGTTATTAGGGCTTGTTTGAAGATAGAAAAAGCCTCCAGCACAGACAAATGCACACACACACATATACTGTGCCCAGGTCAGAGTATATTTTTTAAACTTCTAGATAATTTTCAACATGCTCATCAAAATGTAGCTGGAAGAAAGTACTGTACAGTAGTTTGAGTATACACATTTTTGGGTATTAGCTATTTGCTAGTACTGATAAGCAAATACAGTATAAAAAGAAATGCAGATGGGCCAGGCCTGGTTTACCACCATTCATCACCTACAGAACCATGATATTTTATGACACTTCAAAACATCAAGCATCTAAGCGAGTTCACAGGATGGTGTGTCAAAGATAAATATATCTTTGAGGTTATTCTGCCAGCACATACAGTGAGATAAAACTCAAACATGATAATACACCCTCAAACAAGCATATTATCTTAAATCTTAACCAATAAATACTAATAAACATTAACTTTGTCATTTTCATATTTCTTTATTACAATAGCTGTCACACTAGCTTTTATGTTGTATTCATATGTATGCAAATGCACGCACATGTGTAATATGTTTTCATGTTATAATCACTTCTTTCTTTCTTTGCTGTCATCTAATGTTCAGTTAAATTTCATTTAAAAATTAAAATAATAAACTATCACTACCACTACTGACCTCTCTGACGAGACTCTAACATAGAAGAAACCGTTTTTTAAATATATATTATTATTTATTATTCCTGATTTATTATTAGACTAGAAGCCCTGGAGTGGGGCATCATATCCATATAATAATAATAATAATAAAACAAATTCTTGGTCATGGATCTATGTGCAGAGGATAGGGTCTATAAGCACTTTTCCCTATATGATAACTCCTAAAGCTCTCAAACCAGAGACAATGAGATTTTATTCTCATCCAGACCATCGCCTACTACTGCTTTAGTGTTTTTTTCACAAAACATTCTGCAGGTGTTAACATGAATAGCAAGAGGAAAATGAAGCACACTAATTTAATTGCGATAATTTATGCACTGCCATCAGAACGACTGATGCACCTTGAGATACTTACTTTAAAGTGTTCTTTGTCTGAGAACATTTGTCTAAATTGAGCAATAAGCGCTCTGCCCCTCAGAGAATCTACTGATGGAATTTAAATTAAAACAGTGTGCACAAACAACACCCGTGGCACCAATTTCAAACACACACACACACACACACACACACAAAATACCAATTCACACAAGCATTCCTCCTTGAATCATCCCTGGGCTCTCCTAACCACTGTAAAGTGATATAATACACACAAACATGCCTATAAATCCACTGTCATGTCCAAAAATGAGGAGTTATGTGAAGGCTCATATGCAAAGAAATGAACTTAAGGCTGTCATGTGACTCTTAGTAAGTCCTCTGGGCTACCTTTTAGCATGTAAATCCCAGGCTTGCAGAGATACATAAGAAAGAGGGGATTTAAAAAGAAGTGTGTGCATGTGAAAGAGAAGGGCAAACACATCATAGTTACTCCTATAAAAAGGGAAAAAACAAGAGAAGAGCCTTAGAAAAGAGTCTGAACTTGTAATAAGTCATGTCTTCAGAGCCCTAGACCATGAACTTCACAGATGATTGGGCTTCCAGGGATGTTCTTGTGGTCTGGACTGTCTGAAATGTGTAAGGGCACAAGAACACACCACTATCTGCTCTCTTAACTCACCGACACCGCTGAAACACCAGCCAAGTCCTCCCTCAGAGACGAAAACTGACTCTGTCTGGCTGAGTTCCCTGCCCTCCCTCCCTGCATGCTCAAACTGGAGAATAAGAATCTATCAGAAACAGGGAGATCTTGGTGAACCGCAGTCAATGTGTGTGTGAGTGGGTGCATTTATGCTTGTGTTCAAGCTTGCGTGTATGAGGGACGTACTAGTGAGTTATGCCTGCATCCCCCCAGGGAGGATCACTTAAAAGCTATTAATTTCTTTCTTTGCTCAGTTTTTCTTAAACCGGACCTCAAGCTAAACTGAATCATTACAATTCATGCATGAAATTAAAACCACTACTATATCAAAAATTTAAACAACATATTACAACAAAGGGATGTTAAAAATTCAGAACTAAAGAATCTATCTATCTATCTATTTAATCACCACTGGCAAGAAAGGCTTTTAATAAATCTTGGCTGTTTATGCAGCACAAACGTAATTCCTATTTTTTAAAACAGATAAAAAGGGCTGTGCCATTCCCCTTTTCCAAAATGGTCAACATCCATAAATACCCTCAGTCGATCCGACTGACTTACGCTGACAAATAAACAGGCAGGCAACACGGAGAAAGACATTGTTCATTTACATTGTAATACAAAGCTTGAAAATCAGTGAACTTTTTCATAACTTTCGAACAAGGCTTTGCCAAGTCAACATTTTAATTGGTCATTAAAATGTTTCTTTTCAAGTTAAAAATTATTTGAATTTAAATTCATTGTATTTCTACTTCCTAACATTCAAACTGAAATTGTGCATCCAATTTAGTTTGTCCGTAAAATAAAACTAAAATGTACAAAGTATTTTCTGTGTAATTCTGAATGGTGCATAACCCTGTTACAACAGTGAACAGATGATGACCTCATGGCTCAAACAGTCACATTTAAGTAACTGAGAGGGATATAAAACAGGATGTTATGTGTCTCAAAGAGTAAAGGCACGGAGGCAAGCAATTACAACATAAGCCATCATGGTCAGCCATCATAATGATTTTCTAATGGCACATCCAAGTACAAAACCAAAACAAGATCCCACTAAGCTTGACGCTGTTTGTGGGAGAGAACAGAATGTTTAGTGAGTTAAAGCCCTAAACAAATGTAGCCTTCTTCACAAGACGTTCACTCTCAAGGGAGGAACATGATTCAAGTGTTTAATCAAGGCTGCTGGACAGAGAACAGAAGTAACCACAACTAAAAACTGTAATCCATCCAAAGGACTTTCACCACGTCCTACATAAAGCAGAATAGATCTTTTATTTTATCTACAATGTTTTGATAATCTCCAGAAACTCACAGATCATATTCTGTCATATCGTAAGATGGAATATCCCATCTAGTGCATGCATGTAGTATGTCTCCAGTGTATATCTTGGCAGTAAAGAGTGGTCAGTGTCAGTGTTGACTGACAGAAGTACACTACGATTGGACATAAAGGTCCTGGGAAACAAACCCGTCCAGTATCGCATAGAGTATCAGTATTCCATTTTGGAGAAAATATTGTAAACATATAGTTTAAGCTGCCTTCCAATTGCAATTCCTGAGAATAAAATAAATTACAATAAAACTGCACTGTTAACAAATCATGGATGCGTAGTCCTGGAAAATGTGCTACTATCAAGAACATAGATATTCAGAAAAAACAGCTCAGAGAATCCTAAGGGAAATACTGCTTTAGAACTAAAAACTAATTGCATTGCTTATCCAACCAAGAGCCGTGCACGAACCTCAAACGACCCAACATGAAATCCAATTCCCCCAGCAAGGGTTAAACTCAAAGTCACAGAGTGTAGCGCAAATTCTGAATTTAGGTCTTTGCTGGCAGACATTCTCCATACCAAAGAGTGTTTGAAAAACCAATTAAAGAAGCACAATAACGGGCAACAGAAAAGAAAGTTCAGGCGGCAGACTGTGAAAACTCCTTGAATTAGAAAGGTGAACAAACAGGTAAACCTAAGAATGTAAGTAGCTTGCTCAGCAAAAAACTGAAGAGATTCTCACAAAACAATAAAGAAAACCCTACTGCCTAATACTACAGTAGAAGCATATGCACTGATATATATTAATATAATGAGACTCGGTTTCCTGGAAACACTGAGGACAAATATACAAATAATAGATTTCTCATGCAATCGATACCATATCAACTGCGATTTTTTATATTTCTATGTTAATTTGTAGATGTCACCCACAGAGCAACAGTGTAAGACAGCGTATACAACAGAAATGCATCTTACCTTTGAAGGACAGGAAGACTCGTGGAACAGAAGCGGGTGGCAGGGAAGACAAAGGGCTGCTGTGGACCGAGACAGCTGAGAACACAGACACCAGAAGGGTCCCCAGCACCAAAGTCCCGGCTCCCTGCATGATCACTTTATCCAAAGACCCAAAAGAGATTTATTTGGTCCTGCATGGGAAGGGAGGGAGGAAGTGGGTGAGGATCCACTGATACATTCATGATTGAGATTTCACATAACCATCTTTTTATTGAATGGAAGAAAATGGAAATTGGTAATAGAGACACACTGATAAGTTACAGCTGGAGTTATATCTTCACAGATATTTACACACTTCTACTTAATTTGTTATCGGTTCCGTAAAAATAGTCTACCAAAAAATGGTAAAATACTGTTTCAAATTCTTTGTGGAAACATTTCACTTTGTCATAATTGATTTATTATTATTAAAATATTCATAATACACATTATATTTTTATTGCTCTAGTATAATGGTCATTTAGTTAATTGTGTTGAAAATATATTTTTTTAAATCATTATTTTTAAAATGACTCTTTTTTTAAAATGGAAATAAAGACACGAAAGAAAACCCAGTAAAATATCAGTCATAAAAACTGAAGTGATTGATTTCTGTCACAACTATGCCTACTGTTTTTTTTTCATTATTATTCCAATCAAATAATAATAATAATAAAATTAAAATTAAAAAATCAGCACATGAACTGCAATTGAACTTCAATTATCAATACCAGTGGCATACCCTTTTCCAGCAAAAATCTCTCAACAAATCGCTCAAAATATTCGATTTCATCGGATTTCAGTGCCGTGCAATGGACTGATCCTCTTAAAAATAAGCGTGTATAAAACCATTTGGATAATAACTATGCTGATTGTCTATATAAACAAGTAGCTATTTGTGATGTACGTGACGTGAAGCATAAAAACAATACTACTTATAAAATAAACTTAAATGAATGCAGATCTCACCTACAAGACGTCCGTCACAAACGCTCCTGTGTGTCCCGATGTACAAATCATTTGCAATCCAGCGCAAAGAAAACGTACAGAAACCAAAACAATACGTCCAGTCAAAAGTAACTGCATACACGTGTCTTCAAAGTAGTAGCTCCTTTAAACTAATTTATGTGACTATGATTCCGTGGCAGCTCAAATGAAGTGCGCGTATCCCCTCTCGCCCGAGTTTTTTAACGCGTCTCGTGTATTTTTGTCCACGCAGCAGCAGCAGCGAGCGCGCTTCAGGTCCACTGACTGTCTGCTGTTGAAGTAGTCTGGCAGGTGGATGGAGCGCTGCTACTCCCCCTGGGCGGAGACTTACCTTAAAAGTAACACCCATTTATGTTTTGAACGCAATTAGGCATTGCAAATGCATCCGGAGCTAACAAAACAAAAACACGGGACATGTTAGTAATGGGGGTGCAGCGCTTATCTTCACTAAATCACAGGCAAACATGCGAACGAATGCGCTCTTACTCACTCTTTATCACTCTGGGCGACGCCCACGCGCTACACGCCTTCACAACAGTGGCACACAGGTTTTTTTTGGAGATAAAGGCTACACTTTCGGTGCATTGTTCAGAAAAAAAATTAAAAAAAAATGTGTCTACAATTATAGACTAATAATATCTATATTTATTAAACATTAAATACAACCCCCTTATTATGTAAAACGTGTCTTTTTCTGACACTAAAGTGCAAGACCCCCCCCCCCCCCCAAAAAAATTATTTTTAGTAAATACTGATGGAAAAACACAGTCTGCATATAAAGAAATCACAAAAAAAGCATGTTTCGCCACGAGCATGGAGCAATTGGGCCCTGCATACTACTCTATAGCATGCAAAAAGCATGCATGATATTCAAAAACAGTATTCATTAATCAGTAGACCTGATTTTGAAGTGTGCAAACAGTGGATACTTTGCTAAAACAAATCTCTATAAATAAACCAACATTTTTTTGGTGCTGTAAATCATGGGTCCAAAAATAATTAGGTCAAAGGGCAATGCCCACTGCGCTTTTATTAAAGTGTGTGTACCTTTTCCTTTCACTTAAACTTTTACTGGGTGAATTGTTGTGATTTTATTAGATCACAAAACTAAAAATCACAAGGTTTTAATAGCACAATGTATAAGTTCATGGATTCTGATTAGCAATACAATTTGCAGTATTATAAACATGACTGGATTAACTTACCTCCAAGTTGAACTTTTGTTGACAACCTCATGGATCAAGAACATTTCACAGTGCATGATGACAAACAGATGTGTTTGTTGTTATTCAGCACAGTGAAACTACTTCACTCAATCCACAATTTTATTTCATGTCATTTTAGAATAAATTCTGTAAAGTATGAAATCTGCCCTTAATAGAGAGGAGTTCATGTTAGTGCAGAACACATAAGGACTGTGTGAGAGTTGTGACTTTTTCAGTAAAAATGGCATAAAGGCGCAGCATGATTTGTAGATTTGTTGATTTTAATGCATTATGCACTCTCAGTAAAGCCCCTCTGTGCGTTTCCTATGAAGACAGCAGAACCTGGAGTCATATTGCAATATGGATTTTGCATGCATGCTTGTGTGTCCAAGTATTTGTGCAAAAAACAGCACAGCCTGATGTTAGACCAAGTTTGCACAAAATAGCTATTGCCTAACCACAGAAATGCCAGTCAGGGCTATTCATCAAATAAATGGATGAATTGCAAAACACATCCAAGCCACAATATATACAAACCTTTAATTAAGAATGGTCACTGACGGATTTGTGAATTACATTTTATTTATTTAACTGTTTTAGTGCTTTTGTATGTGTGTGTGTATGTGTGTGTGTGTGTGTGTGTGATAAAAAGAAAGTGAGAATGAGGGTAATTTAGAGTGGAAAGTCATGTTGCAATGTTCTGACCCAATACAACTGTCTATATGCAGTCTGTCTTTATTGGTGTTTTGACTAATGGTTTGTTAAAAGCAAAATTTTTATGGCATTTTCAGAATAATTATTCTTGCTATCCGGTCTCCAAAATAGTTCAAGCAAAAATGAAAATGTGCTCAAATTTACTTACCTTCAGGCTGTCTATGATGTAGATGAGTTTGACTCCAGTCTATAAATTTGTGTTTTTTGAAGTGAAAAGCTACGTGTTTCTAAGAAACAAATCCATTATTAGGCCTTTCTTCTGTCAATAATAATGCTTCATCCAGTGAAAAAGTCAACCCCCTGTTGTCCTCTCACATCAAAAACCTCCAACATATATGTTTAGAACTGATTTGGATGATCTTCGCTTATAAATAGTTTTTGATCTGTGCATATTTCTTTCCTGATTCAGATGAGACAGCATTTTACTGGGAAAACATGTCATTATAGGGGACTATTTTATCCAGAAACTGTTTAAAGTATGTCTTAATGTTTGATTTGTTCCTTACAAACAAGCAGCTCTTGGTGTGGATTACTTGAGGATTATTGTGGTGTTTTTATAAGATGTTTGGACTCTCGTTCTGACTGCACTCATTCACTGCAATGAAGCACTGGTGAGCAAGTGATGCACAGTTTGTTGCTCAATTTCTTTAAATCTGGTCTGATGAAGAAACAAACTCATCTACATCTTGGGTGGCTTGAGTTTGAGTACATTTTCATCAATTTTTTTCTTAAAGACAAAAATCATGAATGCTTAATTTACCTGTATTATATTACATGCTTCAACATGCAACATTTCTTGCAACATATTTTGATTAGCAAAAGTAGAAAAAAAGTCATTAAAGTGATCAAAGCTAAATAATAATGATCCTATTATGATATAAAAAAAATAATTCGCTCTTTAAAACAAAGGAATGTTTGAGCTGGAGTTCAAATCAGTCTTTTTTCTGTGATAGCTGATGAATCTCTTGATGATGTTTTCTCTTTGAAGTTGGAATGTGTGTGCAAACACTCTCTCTGTCTGATGAGGCCATTGAAGAAGCACAGATGAAGATAGGCAGATAAGGGAGAGATTTCTTCCTTTCAACACCTGACTGCCTGCTAGCGAAGCATGTCATTCTGTGCCAGTGTGTGTTTGTGCACTAGAGGAAATGGACAGCAAGTCTGAAGTCTCAATAGGCAAAATGACTCACTGTGCCTGGATTTCAAAAGCCTAAGCAAATGCAGCCAAAACAATATCCTTGAATATGAGAGAATTAAAAAGAAATGGTTAAGCCGAGTACTGTCAGTGAGAGTGTGTGAACTGTAAGTGTCTGGTAGCAGTCGGCTCGAGCAGACAGATAACAGGTGTGTTCCAGGATGACAATGACACAGAGACACAGAGTGGCCTTGATTTTCACACACCAAGCCAAGGCAATTACCACTCGCAGCACAGTAAAGCATCTCATTATCTCTGCATCAGCAGTCAGTCAAAGCGCAGGCTTGTGTGTGTGTGAGTACATTCCATTTCATAAAATAGAAAGGAGATAGCGATACACACCGGATGAGTGGATTAAGCATGATTCGTGTGTGATATGATATATTCACTAAAGGTTTGATTTAGTGCGATTAGCCCAAACCCAAAATATTTCTTCAGTATTCAAAACTGACTATTCAAAGGTTATAATAAAATCCATCATCTATATGCAAATATTTTCATGTTATTTATAGCTGCAGGCCTGTTAGCTAAATATACTGTACAATTATCACTACTTTTTAATTATCTGAAAGATTATCTGCGGTTCTTTGTGACACTTCATAATCTCATTTATGATTATCATCAAATACCATGATTGCACAACCAGATGCTGGGTAATTTAGATCAAATTAAAATGACATTTTGTGTGTTAGAATCTGATATGACTGTATGGAATATTGTTAGTGGGATCCACAGCTTCTTCTGACATTATCTTTGATAATAGTTAAAACCGTCTGGAGAAATGGATGGATCCAGTCAAGGGCATTAAAGTAGAAAGGAAAAACACTTAGCACTTTAAATCAAGGGAAAAAATGGACTGGAGGAAATGACATAATTCATTGTAGTTAATTCACAGATAAAGGTCAAGGGAAAGTTGTCTAGATCCGATTTATATATATATATATATATATATATATATATATATATATATATATATATATATATATATAGATGGGATGTAGTTTCCCTATGATAAAAATAATGCTTGAAGAAAAAAACTAAAACTAAAATAAAATATTTTCATTAAATATAAATAAAAATAATACATTAAAGTTAAATAAATTGATGGATGACAAATAAAATACTTTGTGTAATTTTATTTTATTAAATTTTTAAAAAATGAAATGTATATATACATAACATATATTTAATAAATAAATATTTTTTTATATAAACAAACAAAAAATAATAATTTTTCTGGTGTGTACACTTCAAGCTAACAGTTTTGATTCATGCACAATCATGAAACGATTACACATGCACTCTTGATCAAGTCCATAAATATCTGTTCTTACTTTTGACTATTTCCTGGAATGACAGGCCTGTAAGAATATGTATATGCAACTATATGAATATAGTTTTCTCACAAACACAAACACACGCAGGTCAGATCACCTCTAGTGCTTGTAATAATGTCTGATCATGTATCACCCCTCAGTCACAGAACAGGACCTTTTACCTTTGAGATAAGACATTAAAAATGCACAGCCTCCGCTGCCACTCTCAGCACCCCAGCCTACTGTTCATTAGCATTTAAATGGGAAAGAGATAGCCGTGTTTGCCTGTAAGTCATATACCTACAGCAAAGAGCGCAGAGACTTCAGTGGACTTCCTATTAAATGCTACGCCTCTGCTGAATTTATCCTCATAAACCAATGAGAACAACTATAGGAGCTTAGGCTTTTATCTCTGGCTGCTCACAAAGGACTGCTGGATTGTAAACAAATTAGCTGTTGTGTTTGGAGGACTGTTTAGATTAGTTCAGCAACACTGTTTCAAAAGCAGTTCACTGTACAGCAAGGCTGGCTATTTAATTCACATCTGCATATTCATGAGAACAGATATGGTTTGTTACATTCTCAGTGGGTTTACTAGAAATTTACACTCTAACCAGTTAGTTTTGAATGCTTATTCAATTGTTCATGCAGTTATTAAATGATTGTTTTGTTGCATTTAGAAACTGTCAAATATTACTCAAAATGATTTGAAAACTCAGCATTATTTTATTGGTAATAAAGAGCATTACCAGAAAAATGTATACAGTCGTGGCCAAAAGTTTTGAGACTTACATAAATATTAGTTTTCAAAAAGTTTGCTGCTAAACTGCTTTTAGATCTTTGTTTCAGTTGTTTCTGTGATGTACTGAAATATAATTACAAGCACTTCATACGTTTCAAAGGCTTCTATCGACAATTACATGACATTTATGCAGAGAGTCAGTATTTGCAGTGTTGGCCCTTCTTTTTCAGGACCTCTGCAATTCGACTGGGCATGCTCTCAATCAACTTCTGGGCCAAATCCTGACTGATAGCAACCCATTCTTTCATAATAACTTCTTGGAGTTTGTCAGAATTAGTGGGTTTTTGTTTGTCCACCCGCCTCTTGAGGATTGACCACAAGTTCTCAATGGGATTAAGATCTGGGGAGTTTCCAGGCCATGGACCCAAAATTTCAACATTCTGGTCCCCGAGCCACTTAGTTATCACTTTTGCGTTATGGCACGGTGCTCCATCGTGTTGGAAAATGCATTGTTCTTCACCAAACTGTTGTTGGATTGTTGGAAGAAGTTGCTGTTGGAGGGTGTTTTGGTACCATTCTTTATTCATGGCTGTGTTTTTGGGCAGAATTGTGAGTGAGCCCACTCCCTTGGATGAGAAGCAACCCCACACATGAATGGTGTCAGGATGCTTTAGTGTTGGCATGACACAGTGTCACGGGTTGACTCAGTATTTTATTCCCCGTTATAGTGGGGAAAGGGGAAAATTTAGCTCATGGAGGTCTCAGATAGAAGCTATGCTAAGGGCCCAAGAGTTAACCACACAACAAGGGGTGGATTTTCTGTTGGCCGCTCTAGATGGGGAGGCAAGGCGCCAGGCACGGTTATTCAAGGCGGAGGAAACTGCTGACACTAAGGCACTGCTGGATGCCCTACAAAAGAAGTATGGTGATGGAGGAAGTCGAGCCCAGCGACGGTCAAGGTTCTTCAGCTGTAGGCAAGGTCAGGAGGAGGGAGTGGAATCCTTTATCTTAAAGTTGCGGGAACTCTACTTTGACTGGCAGGGACGTGAGCCAACCCAAGAAGAAGAGGGCGAGTACCTGTTAGATCAGTTCACTTTGAACTTAAGACCAGGCCCAATTCAGCAAGAGATCCATCGCCAAGTGCGTCGCCATCCACAGTTGACGTTTGCCGCTGTCTGTACTGAGGCTGTGGCTCTCCAGCAAGAGCAGCAACATGGAGAAGACCATGCCTGGGTCAGATGAGCCGCCACACCTACAGCAGTGGCCTCACCAGTTCACACCCCAAAATGCGACACACCTGATCTGAGCCAACTGAAAAGCGAACTCCAGGCAGAATGTCGCAAGGAAGTGGCAGAGCAACTGAAGGGTTTGAGTGCCTCCATTGTTGAAGAACTCCGCAAAACTCCCCCCTAATTGCCAGTCAGCCCACTGTTCCATTTTTGCTTGCCATCTCACCCCAACTGCCCATCAGTTCAACTGTGCGTCCAAGACTTCAACAGATGCCACCAGGCAGGGGGTCCTTCCAATGGGATGCTGAGGGGAGGCCTATATGCAGGGACTGTGGAGGAGTGGGGCACATCCTTGATACCGGCTCCCAAGTCACTCTGGTGAGTAAAGCCTTCTATAAAAGACATTTTGGGGATATTAACATGAATTGTGCCCATGACTCTCCCTGGTTAACCTTACGAGCGGTTAATGGATTACAGATACCGTATGTTGGCTATGCAGTTGTTGATTTTGCTGTCGGGGGTGTCCAGGTTCCACAGAAGGGAATGGTGGTGGTTGAAGATGGATGCATGGGAGCAAACCATGCCATTCTGGGAATGAATGTAATTGCACACTGTTGGGATGAATTGGCCAAGGGCAAACACCCTGGGTTGTCAGCTTTCAAGTCTCTTGTGTCGCCTGTAGCAGGTCAAGTTTGGGAACAAGCCTTCTCTGTCTGCCAGAGGGTGACGGCTGAAGGGCACGCCATTCCCTTTCAAGGGGTTGCTCGACTGCCCCGGCAGCCACCAGTGGTTATCCCCCCTGAGTCTGAGATGGTGAGTCTGGTTAAAAAGAAAGACGACAGCTGGAGGTTCTGTGTGGACTATCGTAAGCTTAATGCAGTTACTCACAAGGATGCATATCCACTACCTCGCATCGAAGAGTCCCTCACAGGGCTGAAGAGGGCCCAATGGTATTCCACACTTGACCTTGCTAGTGGATACTGGCAAGTTGAAATGGACCCCCAAGACCGCCAGAAGACCGCATTCACTACCCCATTGGGTCTCTATGAGTTTGACCGTATGCCTTTTGGCCTGTGCAACGCACCAGCAACCTTCCAGAGGCTTATGAAGCGGTGCTTGGGGTCCATGGTGCATGACTTTTTGTTAATTTATTTGGATGATGTGGTCGTGTTCTCACCTGACTTTGACAGCCATCTTCACCACTTGGAACAGGTGTTTTGGAAGCTGTATGATCATGGCCTGAAGTTACAACCAAAGAAGGGCAAGTTGTTTCAGCAACAGGTAACCTACCTGGGCCATGTCATCAGTAACCAAGGAGTAGCGACTGATCCTCAGAAGACCGCTGTGGTGGAGGAATGGCCTGTCCCACAAACTATTAAACAGGTGCGTTCCTTTCTGGGCTTTGCAGGGTATTATAGAAGATTTATTCATGGCTTTTCCCAACTTGCTGCCCCTCTTCATGCCTTGCTGAAGGGAACGGCCACTGCTCACCAAGGAAAAATTCAGATGAATTGGACTTAAACTTGCCAGGACTCCTTTGACAGGCTAAAAAAAGCCTTGGTATGTGCCCCAGTCCTTGCATACGCTGACTTCTCTCTACCCTTTAGACTGTTTACTGATGCCAGCCTGGAGGGCTTGGGAGCAGTACTGGCCCAAGAACAGGATGGACAAGAAAGAGTCATCGCTTTTGCCAGTCGGAGTTTGCACCTCTCAGAAAGAAACGACCAAAATTACAGCTCATTCAAACTCAAACTTTTGGCTCTGAAATGGGCCATAACAGAGAAGTTTAAGGATTATCTGTGGGGGGCCACCATTGACGTTTTTACAGACAACAGTCCGCTTGTACACTTAGCCACTGGCAACCTGGGAGCTGTGGAGCAACGTTGGGTGAACCAGCTGGCCAACTATCGGTATACCATCAAGTTTCGCCCTGGTAGAACTAATAAAAATGCTGATGCCCTTTCCAGGTTGCCAGGTGAGTGTGTCGAAGCTGTGGTAAGGGTGGTGGCTGAACCAGCTGATTCGGTCCATCCTGTGGAGGACATTCACCAGACTCCGGACCGGTGGTACAATTGCCAGTTTCAGGACCCAGGGCTGCAGCTCCTGTGGACCTGGAAATCTGTAAACAAACTTCCACCACCTCATGAACAAAAAGGGGCTCCTCAATATGTAAAGCAACTCCTGCGTGAGTGGGAACGTATTGTAATTCATGGCAACCAAGTGCAACGCTGATGCACCGACCCAAGGACTGGTGAGATATACTGGCAAGTGTTGATCCCGGAGCAGGAAGCACGAGAGCTATGGCAACAATATCATGAAAGCTTGGGCCATCAAGGAGCAGAGAAGGTCTGGTCAGTTCTGAGGAGACGGTTCTATTGGCCCAGCATGCTGAAGAGCGTGGAGACTTGGACGGCGACCTGTCCTCGTTGTCTCCGGCAGAAGCCTGGACCTGAGGTAAGAGCTCCCCTGGCACCCATTTCCACATCCTACCCTTTTGAGGTATTGGGAATAGACTATCCCTCTCTGGGAAGACCCGGGGACCCTTTCCCTTATATTCCAGTCATGACTGACCTTTTCTCTAAGTATGCCTTTGCAGTACCCACAAAGGACCAGTCAGCAACCTCTACAGCCAAAGCCCTGTACAGTGCCTTGATCCAGGTTGTGGGGTGCCCAGAAAGGATCCTCTCTGACCGTGGGGGGGCCTTTCAGTCAGCAGTAATGGAACAACTGTGCCAGTTGTATGGATGCAAACAGTCCCGAACCACCCCTTACCATCCTCAAGGTAACGGTGCGTGCGAGAGGTTCAATCAAACTTTGCTGTCTCTCCTTAGTTCTCTTTCAGAAGCTGATCAGAACCACTGGCCACAGAGTCTCCCTGCATTACTACAGGCTTATAATAACACCACCCATGGTTCCACTGGTATGACCCCTCATTCCATCGTCTTCGGTCGACATGCACGCCTCCCAGTGGACTGGGTCATAACCTCATCCCCTCCCATACCAAGATATTCTTTGTCGGATTGGGTGAAACAACACTACAGAACTCTGACACAAGCCTACAACGTGGTGAAGGCAAATGCCGAGAGGCAACAACAAAAGGACCAGCAAAGGTATGACCGACGGGCCAAAGTGGATACGCTTCTGCCAGGGGAACGAGTCCTCCCAAGGAATTTCCGCAGGCGTGCAAAGGGCAAGCTGGCACCGCGTTGGGGTCCGGATGTTTGGGTGGTGGTAGCCCGACCTCGAGCTGATCGACCGGCCTATGTAATTCATCCAGAAGGTCATGATGGCCCCTCTAAGACCATTCACCGCAATAACCTGCGCTGTTGCCCCATTAACATGCCAAGAGAGGAGCCCTCAGAAGAGGAACCGTCTACAAGCCGACCACAGGCCATGTCCTGGTATCCGACCATGGTCACTCCACTCACCCATCAGCAACAGCTGACTGGCCATATGCCCACCACCACTTCAGTCATACCGAACCCAGAGAGAGATCTGCTGACTGCAGCTAGTGGAGTAGACCCAACGGCACAGACCCCAAGCCTGTTGACCAAAGAACTGATGGGTGAATCGGAGCATATAATACAGCCTGAAACCATGCCCTGTCTGCCAAGCCTCCCTGTGAGTCCAACAAGTGGGGCAGTAAGGCGGTCACAAAGATCCACCAGGGGTCAGCCCCCAACCAGGTACGGGCACATATAGATAGTGTCGGGACGACCACTAGAAAAGTGGGGGGAAAATGTCACGGGTTTTGTCTGTTTTGTTTCTGTGGCTGGGACCTGATTTATTTTATGTAACGTTGGTCTCTAGGTGACAACAGGACTGATGGTAGCGCTCACCTTTTCTTCTCCGGACAAGCCTTTTTCCAGATGCCCCAAACAATCGGAAAGGGGCTTGATCTGAGAATATGACTTTGCCCCAGTCCTCAGCAGTCCATTCACTATACTTTCTGCAAAAGATCAATCTGTCCCTGATGTTTTTTTGGAGAGAAGTGGCTTCTTTGCTGCCCTTCTTGACACCAGGCCATCTTCCAAAAGTCTTCGCCTCACTGTGCGTGCAGATGCGCTCACACCTGCCTGCTGCCATTCCTGAGCAAGCTCTGCACTGGTGACCAGTGTTGGGAAGGTTACTTTGGAAATGTAATAGGTTACAGATTACAAGTTACCCTGTTTAAAATGTAATAGTAGTGTAACTTTTTCAATTACTTTATTAAAGTAATGTAACTAATTACTTTTGAGTACTTTTTGATTACTTTTCTAAATTTGTGAAAAATAAAGAATAATAAATAAAAGCATATACATCAACTTAAATACAGTTATCTAATAAGCATGTGACGTATTCTGTGTAATAAACTCCTGAAACATTGGTGTTTTTTTTAAACTGCTGTCTGTATATGATGATAGTTTTCTCAAAATAAGTAAAATGCACATGAAGTGACACAGAGCAGTTCTAGAAATTATGTTTATGTGCTCGTGTACTCCTATATTGAGGCAGCAGAGGTTGAAAACACTGCGAGCTTCAGTAGGCCTATGTGTATGAAACCATGTCTTTGCCATTAATTTACAGGAGGGAAGGACTGGGAAAAAAATTCAGACTGGAAAATTCAAACTCATACAAACAAATTCATGGACAAAACTATTTTTTGTATGGACCTGACATAAAAAAAGGTTTAAATCTTTAATTTGGGGACATGCAAAATAATTAAAAGTTCTCTCCTGAACTGCACCTTCACTTCCATTTTTCTCTTCAGTCTCTTTATTTTGCCCTGTTATCCATCTCTCTCGTGACTTTAATACTCAAGATTGAACAAAACTATACTTTACAATACAATACAATACTCTACAATACTACAATATCTTTATAGAAAAATCCTAATACTGTACATGAGTCATGTTTTTCCCTTACAAAAATTAACCATGCTTTTATTAGCCTATATAAAAGTAAAATAACCTTGTTTTTTTTGTTTTTTTGCAAATGGATTTGTATTTATTTTTAAATAAATACATTTGTAAAATAATTTTACATTTTTGGTTACCACAGTTAAACAATAGTAACCATTTTCTCTGGATTTATAGTTAAATATTAAAATGTTAATTTTCGTAAGGGTTGTGTTGTTGTCTGTCGTAGCTCCCCCTTAACCTATTAAAAAAAATCTGATTTTTTTCAGCTAAATTACTACTGTAACATTACAACAGATAATAATGATGTCCTTTATATAGTATTTTGAGTGATGACTGATGAGCAACGTGCTGCTGCTTGATTAATTAAATAAAAAACTAAGACAAAAAGCATCTTTACAGATGAAACTGACCTGAAACCCTGAACAGATGTTCTGCTTCTCTGCTCCAGCAGTCCACTCTCTCTCTCTCTCTCTGTCTCTCTCTCTCTCTCTCTCTGACTCTCTCTCTCTCTCCCTCTCTCTCTGTGTCTCTCTCTCTCTCTCTCTCTGACTCTCTCTCTCTCTCTCTCTCTCTCTCTCTCTTTCTCTCCCTCCCTCACTCTCTCTCCCTCCCTCACTCTCTCTCTCTCTCCCTCTCCCTCTCTCTCTCTCTCTCTCTCTCTCTCTCCCTCTCCCTCCCTCTCTCTCTCTCTCTCTCTCTCTCTCTCTCTCTCTCTCTCTCTCTCTCTCTCTCTCTCTCTCTCTCTCTCTGGCATTGATTACTCGGAGTCTGATCCAAACCGTTTGGCGGAGGCGCGCGAGTCATGACTAACAATTCATGACTTATTAGAGATTTAATTATCAAATGGCGGATTCGCAAATGATCGCTTTAGTATACAATAATGATATTAAATAGTGGGGCAAAATCGGCTGCCAGGCCACCGGGAATTGTCCCGGTTCTCCCGGTGTCCAGTCCGCGCCTGATTTCCACAGACACGCAGAATGTGCAAGTCATATATTGCATTTTTGGAGCTTAATATTCACATACACTAGTCGATGTCATGTTTTGATTCAAGTGTACTGACCTACTTTTGATTTAGTCATCCAAAATGTGGCATATTCCGTCCACGTTAGGCATTTCGTTTTTATGACTGGATTCTACGAACCAGACTGTATTTCCGCATCCCGGAAATTATTAGGGCGGTATGTCTCAGAATAGTCAGTGCAATTTGGGAAATAAATCAGTTAAATCTGTATGTGGATGTGTGTAAATATTCAAATGTAATCCCCTTTGTAATCGTTAAAAATTTCATAAGTAACTGTAATTTAATTACTCATTTTTTCGTAGTAACTGTAACTAATTACAGTTACAATAATTTTGTAATTAAATTACATAACGCCGTTACATGTAACTAGTTACTCCCCAACACTGCTGGTGACACTCCGATCCCGCAGCTGAATCCTCTTTAGGAGACGATCCTGATGCTTGCTGGACTTTCTTGGATGCCCTAAAGCCTTCTTTACAAGAATTGAACCTCTTTCCTTGAAGTTCTTGATGATCCTATAAATTTTTGATTTAGGTACAATCTTAGTAGCCACAATATCCTTGAAGCCATTTTTATACAACGCAATGATGGCTGCACGCGTTTCTTTGCAGGTCACCATGGTTAACAATGGAAGAACAATGATTTCAAGCATCACCCTCCTTTTAACATGTCAAGTCTGCCATTCTAACCCAATCAGCCTGACGTAATGATCTCCAGCCTTGTGCTCGTCAACATTCTCACCTTAGTTAACAAGACGATTACTGAAATGATCTCAGCAGGTCCTTTAATGACAGCAATGAAATGCAGTAGAAAGGTTTTTTTGGGATTAAGTTAATTTTCATGGCAAAGAAGGACTATGCAATTCATCTGATCACTCTTCATAACATTCTGGAGTATATGCAAATTGCTATTATAAAAACTTAAGCAGCAACTTTTCCAATTTCCAATATTTATGTAATTCTCAAAACTTTTGGCCACGACTGTATACTCAGTCTCAGGCCATCCAGTAGATATATGAGATTTGGAGGAATTTAGCATTACTTGCAATGGTTTGAAGTTAAAACTTAAAAACCTCTTAATGCTGGACTTGTTTCTTCGGACATGCAGATTTGTACTTTATAAGATGTTAATTGATGGACTGGATTTGTGTGGATTTCTTGTGTATTATTGTGATGTTTTTATCAGCTGTTTGGGCTATCATTCTGATGACACCCATTCACTGCAGAGGATCCATTGGTGAGCAAGTGATGTAATTCTACATTTCTCCAAATCCATTCTGATGAAAAAGAAAACTCATTTACATCTTGGATGACCTCTGGGTTGGTAAAATATTTTTGAAAATTTTAATTTTTAGGTCAATTATTCTGTTAACAGCACCAAACCATAATGAATCTAGTCTTTTTAGCAGGCCAGCATTATCGGATCTGTTTTGAGTTATAGAAAGCCAGACTGCTGTGCTTGAAAGATCAATCTGTCAATCTTTGGAACAAGTAGCTTAAAAGATGATAGTCTGCTTGTCCCTGATCTTTTCCAGATCCTGAACTGAAGCAACCAACACTGTGGTTTTAAGGGAGAGGGGGAGAAAGTTTTACTAAAGGCTTATGCATGTTTCCGATTTGTCACCTCAGAAAAGCAGTCGTGTTTAAACAATGTTTCGTCTATGGTTGGTTTTCGATTTTCTGAGTGACCTACTATCCTTTTTACAGTAAATACAGTAACAATAGACTGAGCGTCAGTGGATTTTCCTTTTTCCCAGGGCTGAGGGTATGAGCTTCCCTGCAGTGGTCACATATGGATGTAATTATGGCTGTTACAAACTGAGGTGTCCCACGAATAACAACAATGGTTTCATTTCAAATGCCCCCCGTCTGAAAGAGCCTCTCTTCTCACATCCCACAGCCAGCAGGGTTGTGTAACCATCGTCTTGTCAGAGTTGGCTGAATAAAACCCACCTCAAACTCCTACCCGTCGCCCCAGAAAACCACAGATGGCCCATATATGAACGACTAGCCCGGTGAACGCTGAGGAGACATGCTCCAAATCTGAACTATGTACTGAATATACTAAATCTAAAGCTCTAGTGACCAAGGAAATAGGCTGAAGACATGAAGGATTCTACTGGAGTGGAGGTGATGGTTTTAGAATAAGAAAAATATGGTTCTGTGGGTCTTTTCGGGGGATGGAAAAGAATGATCCAAGTTCTGGACTCGCTAGATCTAATTCACTTGGGATTAGATGAATACAATGAGAAATGCAGAAACTACTGATGTGGGTCACCGCAGATTTGAGATACAGTGTTGCAGTCTGCTGGATACAAAAGAGAAAGGCTTTCTGAATTGTCTATAGGCTACAAACTCCTGTTGCCTCCCATTCAAAGAAATAGCCAACCTAAAAATTAAAAGTGTGATTTTTTTTTTTTTTTGCTTTCATGCAAACCCATGTGACTTGTATCTCTCATGGAATACAAAAGGAGCAACATTGTCTAACTCTCCGTTTAACATATATAAGAGAGTGTATAGATAATTTTTCTAAAGTCTATCATCCTCATCAAGGCTGCATTTATTTAAGTCTAACCTGATCTTTCAGAAATTATCTGGTGGGAAATTTCTTATTATCAATGTAGAAAATTATTTTTCTGATTTTTTTTAATGAATATGCTGATTAATGGTCAGAGAAGCTGACATAGTCACATTGGCACAGTTGCCCTCAGATTTAGGCCAGCGAGAGCGACTGGCACATAAAGCCCTGAATCACTGAGCCTGAACATTCTGAACATGTTTAAATCCCCCTGAATTAATAACAGTTAATCCTTTTTCCTGAGGTGGACATGAGGATGAGCATGACAGAAATGCCATAAAAGCTCAGAATAAAAAAAAAATAGAAGGGTTCTCTGCACTTTTTTGACCAATTGATCCAATTTGAGCATTTCAAATTTTAATTTAACCAAAGTAAAATAAGACTGATTTAGAGGTTTTCTGAGGAGAATTTCTTTTTTTCTGTTTCATTCTCTTCTGAAATTTTACCTTGGTCTGTGTCATATTCTCTCACTGTGTTAAACCTGCAATAAATTGCATGAGAGTGCTTTCGTTAAAAACATACAATAAATGAATAAATGTTTTCAGGGGATATCAATTAAGCAAATACACAATTTTTAAAAGAAAAAACACAAAAATATTCTAAAGCCCTAAAAGTGTTCAAAGTAAAATCCAAGAAGCTAGGAAATTCTTGCATGACACAAATGATTCATCTGTAACATCAGCACATCCATTAAGCACAAGGGCAACATTCAAAATCAACTTAAAAAAAATTAGTATGGATGCCACAAATACAATTATATAACTCTCTATAATATAAGATTTAAGGAAAAAACAACAAATGGTAGGAGAGAAGAATGGCAGCAGTGTTGGATTTCCATCTTGTTTAATGTAATAAAAAACATGACTATGTTCACACATCTGCTCCAGGAATTTCCAACAGGATGCATGTTTTCAAGAGACCCACTATCTCTTACCCAGATGTCAGCGCTTAGTATGAGGTATCTTGTGCATGTGTGCATGTGCACACTCACTGTGGTCAGATTAAACACCAATAAACACAACATGTGGCTCTGATCTTACAGTGATGTCACAGCTGCCCTTTTATTAATCCTTGAGGAATGTCTGTGATTGGCTGCAGCGTGCTCCACATCTTTAACCTCCTTAAGTAACAAAACCCAAGTGATTTCTGCAGCTACGGGTCTATATAAACCTCACTGCACGGCCAGTCAAAGAAACATTGATTATAGCAGCAATTATTCATTCTTAAGAGCCAAATAACAGCAGGTCCTTTCCCATAAAGATTAAATCTGCCTCAATCCTGCTTTCTTAGAATAACAAGCTGCTTTGCTGTTTTACCCCAACTGTTAAATGTAAAAACCCCTTTTATCAGGTAACACTTTAGTATAGGGTCCAATTCATACTGATAGCTAGCTGCTTATTAGCATGTCTATTATTAACATATTGGCTGTTTATTAGTGCTTATAAAGTACATATAATGCATGACATCTATAATCCTACCCAATTCCCTAAACTTAACAATTACCTTATAAACTATAAGTAAGCATCAGTTAATTGAGGATAATAAGGAGTTAATTGAGCAAAAGTTATAGTTAATGGTTAGTTAATAGTGTGAATTGGACCCTAAAATAAAGTGTGACCACATTTGATATTATTATAGAATAATATCGATAAAAAAATGATCAATTATTATTTATTACAAAAAATAAAAATTTCTTTATAGCAGCAAATGTTAAACATTATAAAATGAAACCCTTTTAAATAAGAATTATTATTAATATTATAATAACAATAATAATTAGATTTTCTAATAAAGAAATTAAGATTTTAATAAAAATAATAATTCAATGTTTTGTTTTTTCAAGCCCTATTACAAAAACATATTCACTTGTCATCAGGACATTATAATCTAGCATTAAATTGTTGTCTGAAACCAAAACAATTAATAGCAGAATTTGCCTGTATTATAAAGATATTCAAAAAGTACTAATTAAATAAGTCTGCAAATTTACAATCATTTGTACAATCACAAAAAAAGTAGCGATGTGAAAGTTGATTGATGACATTTTATAAAAGAAACAGCTTTTAGGTTTTATATGCAGCAAAACAAGACAATTATCAAAACATAATATGATCTTAAACAATATAATAAAATATGAAGCAGACTTATCTTTTCCCAGACTCTGTACCTTCTCTGTACCTGTACCCAGAGTCTGTACCTTCCAATTAAACGCATAACCTCTGCATAGCATGCATATTGTATGCATGTCCTTTAAACAAGACGTATAATATAATCTTCAAAAAAGCAAATTCAGCAGGAACCAAATGATCTGAATGGTTAACCTGGTAACCTTTTCCCAAAATGAGTCAATTAAAACCTCCATACCTGAGCAACATTTCTGCTGCATGAGCTGAAAAGTTCGGGAACTGTAACCTCATGTGACCTCATGCTCATTACTCATGTACTCTGAATCATAAATATTTAGTTAGAATGCTCAGTTCTAATTTTAACCGCATGTTAAATTAAATTCATCCATTAGCACAGAGTCACAAGACAGTGTTTGCATAAGGCTCAGGTAAGACGCTGCTGGGGGGGGGGGCACTCACAACTTGACATGCTAATTTTCAATCAGACAAATGAGGTACTAATGAGACACAACATTTTACACTGATGAGCGTTTGATTGACGAGGTAATATGTTATAAATATGCACACAACTTCTCACTGTTCATAAATCATGACACTAGTATAACAATTTGTCAATGTTTAATATATACATACACTCAAAATTATTCAGCAAAATGGCATTAAATAGATCTAAAGTGACAGTAAAGACTTTTACAATGTTGCAAATATTATATTTCAAGTTAAGTCTCTACTGAACTGTATATACATGAACTTTATATACTTTATTATTTAAAATGGCACAGTATGTCTTCAAAAGAATCTCTTTGAAAGAAGACTTCGTAGAACTGAACACATGCATATGGTTTTTATTTGTGATAATGCTGGATAACCATCATGGTATGGATCTCATTAAAATAGGTGTGCGGGTCAGGCTTTGACAGACAGTGAGATGTCAGTCAAAAGTTTTAAAGAACAATCTTGAAGAATCTTGAAAAACAAAATATTCTGTTCTCCACATGTCAAAACATTCTAGATGGAATGTGTCTTACTCCAAAAAAAATGGTTCTTTTATATCTGAACACCAAAATCTCAACCAAGACTTAGCTTCAAGCACTGTGCTGTAATACTGACAAGGTTCTCTCAAAGCACTTCTTCAGTAATTTATGACTAGAAATTTAATTTACACCTTTAATTTGGCATTAGCTGATGCGTGAGGTGCATTTGTCGCTTCACACATTCTCAACGTTACCTTCTCTCTCTCTCTCTCTCTCTCTCTCTCTCTCTCTCTCTCTCTCTCTCTCTCTCTCTCTATCTGAATTGGAAAACGTAGCAACAAAACTGAAGTCTCCAGCTGCTAAAGGGATAGTTCACAAACATTTTCTGTGGAACATAAAGATGTCTCAGTGTTTTTTGGCCACCCAACATTCTTAAATCTTGAGGATGTGCCACCTATGATCAGATGATCAAATAAACAATTATAAATAATAATTTAAAAGTATACACATGAAGATTTCTATTGACCTGTCTCATGTCTAATCGAGTTTGGTGCAGTGTGCAGAGACCATCGTATCCTATGCTAATGGCCTTTTTAAAGAGTCTATAGACAAAGGCTGTAACCACCATAGAAATGTGACAGTGATGTATTTCATCAACATTCAGATTTTTAGTCAACTTAAGGGCTTTTTTAAATATAGCTAATTCTTTAAATATTACATTCGTTCCCCCCAATCCTGAATATGAGATTTCAGCTTTAGTACACACTCTTCTGAGAGTTTATATGAAAATGTCCTGGGACAAAACACACAAGATCTTAAGGTTGTGCTGAGCGAAATAAATAGTTTGTGCAGTGGTGATATATACCTCGTTAACTATCCCTCGGTGCATTTGTGTGCATGTGTGTGTGTGTCTATCTCTGTGAGTGCATGTCTGATACCTCTGCTCACGGTCCTAAGGGATTTTATTCTGTCAGGTCTCAAACAACACTATGGGAAATGTGATACACTGATAGGACCTGCTTATGAACTGAAGCTGATAACAGGCGTTCAAAAGTATTTGTGTGTGTGAGAGAGAGACGGGGGAGTCCTAATGGGCTGAGTTTTAAATAAATTAAAGTTTGTTTTATCTACATCAAACATGCTTTTATCTATAAAAGGCACAATAATTACAAATCAGTGTGGAGTAAAACTTACCATGATTTGGACTAATTCATTTACAGCATAAGTGGAAATACTGAGTTTGAGCTTAAAGACCAGGATAAAAAAAAGAAAAAAAAGTAATGCATCAAAAATATATTTGTGATTATTCCTCATGCACTAGGTAGGTTGCAGTTATTTTGACTGACTTCAAACTGCAAAGAGGAACATGCAGCGCCACAGTGTTAATTAAAACTGATGCTCCAACATGAAAATGAGTCACTCATGAAGAAATCAAAGAACTATCTATGTCTCTCTCCCTCTTCCTCTCTGTTTCTCTGTCAGTCAGAGGTTGGTGCTCCTCTAATCAGCTGTCATCAGTGTAAATGTGAGCCGACTGCTCTTGGCCACTGAGGACATCAGGCAGCTCTCTGCTGTCTACTCCCATTAGCCCTCACTAGCGTCATAGCAGACTTCTGCCCCATTAGCAGCATGGCAATATACATTATACATACCATAGCCTAAAAAAGGTGTTATGAAACATTTGTTTGGCTAGAAATACAACCATCTCACCATCTGCAGCATAGATGTTTGAAAAAACAAAGCACAGATGTGGAAGGAACATCCTCCCAACTTTTCAAGGAGTATGTTTATGATTATGCTTAATACCCAACAACATGTAAGCTCATGTAAACATCTTAAACTGTGTTCTTTTAGCAGGTAAAAGAAGCCATTGCCCACTACTCAAATTTTGTTCTCCTTTGCAGACATTCTGGTGGGTTATTCAAGTCTTGAGTGCGTATGTGTTTATGTTTTTAACTCAAAACCTGAAAAACATGTCAATTTCAAAACTAATTTTGACTTATGTTGACAGGACTTTTATAATGAGCAGATTTTTGACATGTAAACAAACTCAATGATATGATTAGAGGATTAATTTCAAACACAGGAAAAAACGACCGAATGATGGAGATCTTTGTTTGTCCATCATTAGTACAGCCGCAGCTGAGGCAGT
This sequence comes from Carassius carassius, assembly GCF_963082965.1. NCBI lineage: Eukaryota > Metazoa > Chordata > Actinopteri > Cypriniformes > Cyprinidae > Carassius > Carassius carassius. Next base: position 8,198,959 of record NC_081771.1, read on the forward strand.
AAATTAAAAGCATCATGTTTTCATCTGTTGGCAGGTTATAAAGTTCACTGTAGCTATATGGGCACTCAGTTTCTCTTGTTTTTATATATTTGGCCAAAATCTCACGATATAAAAGATGAACCGCTATGCACAAGATATTTGAAACATACAAAAGTGTGTTTGCTACAACTAGTCAGCAAATGCTAATACTCTTCTCTGCTCTTTAAACACAGAAAAGCATTAGCCTTCATAGACAGTGTTTCTTGAGTAAAGGAAATCCTGTACTTGTTCAAATATCAGTTCTTGATTTACCCTTGCATTGCGAAGAAGTAGACGCCTGTTTTCAAACTTCATTGTGAATAGATGCGGGGTGGAGTTATGAAATTTGACTGACAATTTGAGGATCCAATGGTGCTACGAGGTTTAGTCACAAGCTCTTTTGAATGCTTTTCATTGGTTAAATATTTGTAAAACCAACAAACAAACATAACGATGACCAACAGCACTGATTTAAAATAAAAACAATGATATATAATAGAGATAAGGAAGTTTGTGTTAATTTTCCCCAGCACACCTTACAGCCTGCCGTGGCACAGTAGTTGGGAAACACTGCCCTAAACTGCACTATAGGGGAAAGTGTAAAGGGATTGGCTGGGGGTGGATCATCTCACCCTTTGGCTTTATATCTGAGGAGCTTCACATGTGACCAACTGCTAAGGGGGGTCCTTTCAATATTAATGCAGCAACAGAAGGTTTTAACCTCAGCCTCAGACAGAGAGTGAGAGAGTTGACAGGTCTGTGCCAATGGCTGGTATTGAACATATGTGCACCTGCATGTGTTAATGTCTGTGACCCAACTGGGACTAGTTAACATGATTTTATCCACAGATGCAAAGCTCACTCTAAACGTAAAGCAGCATTACAACAGCATGTGAAAAATTACTTTGGATAGTTTGACTATGTAAAATGGGAAATCCTTGTAATTTTTCATCCCTGTGGGAAAAAAAATAAAATTAAAAAATTAAAACAATGCAATCTGCTGAGTTCACTCACTAATTTTTGTGTTCTGATTCTCATTTGAAAATTAGGCCAATATTTAAAGTAACTAATCACATGGAACAAATCTGGACAAATCATGGAATGAATTTATACACATCTGTTGTGAATTCGACATAAACTAAATAACACTTGATAAACAACATGAAGCAATATTAGAAATGTGGCTTTTGTTTGTTTGTTTTTTAACAGACGTTCCTAATCCTTTTAAATATGTGAATTCCTTTGAGTTTTGACCTTTGCTGGACCACATTTAGGAGATCGTAGTGTCCATCAGGTCTGCCATGCCTGTTAGAGTGGTCACGCTGAACAAAGTGAGCTTTGCCAAACACTGCAGACCACACACACACACACAGACACACACACATACAAAAGCTGTTATTGCGTAGCACAGCTTGCAGACTTTCAATTACTCCCATTACTAAGTGCTTTTATGGCTTTAATGTGCTTACTACCCACTGATGTGGCTGGTAAACATTAAGGATAAACATTATTTTATTCATAGATGAATCATATTTTAATGTGGGCATGATTTTTTGTCTGTCTTGCTGGCAAAGTACCTTTCACGTTACATTGTAAAGATACCATCAATCATATATCCATATAGACTGCCTAATCGAGGGAATCATAATTAAATATAAGTTTCCCTGCGTATAAGAAACCCAATGAGATCTTCTTGTGTCAGAAAAGAAGAAAGGCTGAAGAGATGAAGAGAAGGGCAAGTCTCACCTGTCTGTGATGAATTATTCAGTGAATCAGTGCTATGGTAAAGAAAATGCTTCAGGCTTGCTTAAGGTGACGTCCAAAATGTTCCATCTGTGATAATCTGTCACAGACATTCAGAAAATGAGCGCAAGTACAATTAACACACACACAAAGGAATGCACATATACAAACACACTCCATCTCACACTCTCTACGCAGCATCTCAGAGAATTGTGTTACCATAGAGACAGAGAGATGAGCATTTTAATGAATAGTGCATGATGGGTGAAGAGTAAATACTGCTTTACGGGACCCCTTCAGCACCTCAGTTCTAAAAGACTCCCGCTCTCAAATTTTATTAGGCATTATTATTGTCTTAGATTTATTATTCACATAGTTCTAGTAAACTTTATAGTAATGAGTTAAAATAATAATAGGGTAGATAGTATTTCTGCGTATAGGTTAAGCTAGCTCATTAAAATAAGTGACATAATCTGTTACCTAAACATTAAGGATCCAGCTATTAAGTTGTAATAATTAAATTAATGTATTATTCTTGTGCAAATTATTATTAATTTATCTAGAAATTAACAATGAAAGGGAATTGTGGCCAAAGCTGTACAATTTAATCTATTCCTCACACGATCACCATACAGCATACATATTTAAGTTATATGGAAAACTTTTTTTTTCCCTCACTCTCTCTCTTTTTGGAACATGACAGCCCCTGGTTACTATTTACTTTTCATTGTACAGAAAAGAGCAGTTTGATCTTTTGTTCCTGTGGAACAAAAAAGGAGGTGTTTTTAAAAAAGAAAGGGTAAATAATGACAGAACTTGAATATCTGATGTGAACTCTCCCTTAAAGAAATGTGCTTTGCAATTAATTCAAATTTCCATAAGAGATTGCATCAGAATTTTAAATAAGAAGCCAAAAATCTCTCCATATACAAAAAGTCTTTCCCAGAAGTCATTGGAAAGACAGTTAGATATTGAATGTCCTCTAAAATAGGATCTGTGTAGCCCTGAAATGTCTCCAACCGTAAGTGCAGCAGCCTTGGCCAGATATGATGCCAGAACACCCCTAAAAATAAAGATAATCACAGTCCTGACTCGCAGAAAACTTTCACACTCAGACCGTGATCCAATCACTGTCCCCCAGTAGTGTGGCCTTGCGGATCATATTGCAAAAAATGCTTGGACAGTTGATGATTGTTCTGTATCTGCTACTAATACATAAGTAATTTCTTTTTTTATCTCACATGTGCACAAAAATATGCTGCCATGGCCATCTTGTCAGGCAGAAACGTCCCTGTTAAATAACTACCAGTCACAATCATAGGATAGCAAAGGAGAAAAGTATGTTGGCGGATTGGAATACAACTCGAGCAAAATGCTTGACAGTCAGAACATAGCAATCTGTCTGCTATATTTATATCTATTTCACACCACCGCTGAAACAATATTAATAACAATGTTTGGAAGAATGTCCTCTGAGGCCAATTTACATCTCTATAACATTATCTTGAGCTTGATCTTACTCAATCGGAGCAATAAAATGTGAGCTAGCAAAACTGGTCCAATCTTGCTGAACAAACTTCTGAATGTTTGGCACAAGAGGATTCATGGTCCATCAACTCTCACATGTCCAGTTGACCCTAAGAACATCCATCTGGTCAGGAACTATTCAAAACGTCTCCTCACCTTCCTCTAAGGATCATGTGTGCTCTATAGGCCACATGTTTTTCTTCTAACAAAATGCAAACACAGTTCTGTGCAACTTGTCTTACTTTGAGTTTCAAGCGATTCAGAATTTCGCAAGTGAAAAGGTGTTTTTAACAACACGGGCCTGCTTTTGTGCAGGAGGAGAGTTCATATGCTCACTTTAAGGGTTGGCAAACTGTCAAGTTATTTCAACCTTTCAGTCATCTACGTTCCTGTGTTCATTAATGCTCCAGAGCACATTCTTGGTGAAGGTGAAGGTATTTACAGCCTGGGAAATAATGGACATGACAGTCAGTCTCAAATAATACTGAAATTTGAGAATTTGAGAGCAACATGACTGTGTCATCACAAAATTCTCACCTGCCATCTTCATAGTCCTGTTATTTTGACGGGTTTCCTGTTGCACTCAAGTCCTTTATCACCTTCTCTTCCTCGCTGGGCTCGTTTTCCTTTGGATTTTGGCCTCTACGACCCCTGCTTCAATGACCATGTCTGGAAAACACAGAAAATGAGAGTATGAAAAGACGCTAATTACGCTAATCTGTCATTTTTTAATGACCTTCATGTTTCAAATTTTATGTTTCATAAGTTTCATAATATAAGTTTCATGTTTTAAACTTATCATCTCCTCTACTGTAGTTTTCTCATTTAGCCTTTCAAATTTCTCAGGCACATGACACAAAATTGATTTTTTTTTTTGTGCGTACGTTTTTGACCCGAGATGATGCATCTAAAGCCACCACATTTGAACAAATCCGGACCAAATGCCACAAAAATTAAATTAAATCCATATTTCTTGATTAAGAGTCTGTTTTTGTTTCAATTGTGAGGTTGACAGCCTGGATTACTATTCACTTTCATTCTAGGGTGAACAATTCCTTTAAATTGAGGAATACCTCAGACATTTCAGATCATCATCAGGAAAAGAGCCAAATAAAAACGGGATACTGTAATAATGAATTAAATGTTTCGATATAGGGTCCTATGAATTCCCCTCGCTGTGTTTCCAGCCTCTAAAAATATATGAATATATGAATAGGGCCTACATGAACATTATGTCCAGAGCTGCTCTGAGAGTCAATTCATAACAACCCTATTTCATGTGATACAGGGTTGATTCATAAGCATTTTACCATTTCTTTTGAGAAAAACTATTGTCATATCATATACAAACAGAAACTTAAAGGTCTTTGCTGCAACCAGTCAAAATAAAAGTTTGGTTTAACGTGAAGAAACTGTGACAGACATGATTCATATTAAATGAATTTGGGGGGAAAAACATTGAAAGCTTTAAAAGCTTAATGTTAAACTTTTAATAAATTGCTGTTAAATTGTGTAAGTTTCATGATTGCAATTAATTAGACATACGCTTTTTGATTAATAAAATTTAATTGAACCATTAAAACATAGTCTAGAAAATGAAATAAATGGAATTTGAAAAAAAAAAATCATTTCATTTCAGGCTCTATAAAAGGTAGTTTCTGAATTCCTGTTTTAAAAACATTTGTATCACTGAAATTTCTAAAAAGCTTAACATTAGACCACATCTGCCAAAATATTTGAGGCTAATGCTCATGCTTCTAAATGCTGGATGTTATTCTATACAGACTAAACACACCATATGATTTGAAAGCGAGCAGCAAACGAGCTTCCTTTTCATAGTCACTTGGTTGTCCAGTCATTTCCTCCACCATATGGAGAACTTCCTTTCACCAAACTATACTGGCTAGCAAATATTAGTGGAGTAAAGGTTTGTCAATGGCTTCCACTGACCACAAAGGATGTGCCCCCTGAACTTTGCCCCTGCACTGTCAATCATAGTGTCTGGTTTGTGTTTCCATGGTTGCTCAAGTTGATGCGTGACCCCGGAAGGATTAATGAGAAAACAGGGTTTGGTTTCAAGCTTCAGGGAATCGGTTTCTGTTTAAAAGTGCACCTTTTGTTGGTGAGTTTGTTCCCTGTGGCAAAGTAAGGTTGAAGAGTACAAAGTGAGACTGATTAGATGAGACGGGAGAGATGAGACAGAAATATGATCATTGCCTTACACTTGGAGGGTTTAATGCTTTTAAATCCCAAGCACATGTGTGGTAGAAGACATCATGTCGCAACGGGACCTCAGTCAGAATCAATCAACTTCACCGACTTTTCTCATGACATGCAAGCACACACACACACCCAAAGACATAGATCATATATCAGTGATTCCCAAAGAACCTTGTCTTGACTCTAGTTATGCCGTCTCTTCATAAGCTAGACCATGTAACTTAATTCAAAGTGATCAACGATAGGTAATCAAGTGCTATTTATTTGTTATCTTTATTTACATGTTGACACATGGAAACCATACACTTAGTTCCAATGGCAAAAAAGCAGTCACATCTTTCATGCTGGACAGCTAGATATGCTGTGCCCTGTCCATTCTCTTTGATGTCCCTTTAGTGTCTCTCGCTCATGAAGATTTGATTTCATTGACCGCTGCAGTCTTACAATTCATGTCCACCAGTCTTCAAAAGAGTGACAACTTCACAGCACTTGACCGCAACCTCTATCTTATTATGTCTTTTGAGGCACATCCAGAGCAGAGGAGTCAAAAGTCAAGTACAGCCAAAAATAATCTGTTTATGGGAATCTCAAAGATGTGCTCAATGTTTATCCCCATAGCTAAACTCTTTGAAATTCCTGAGAGCTGACGACATAACACAGTACAACTTTATAGAGGAAGGCAGTAGATGTGGCAACACTGAATGCTGTTTTTCATTGTTAGCAAATGGCTTCACTATCTCATGTATTTAATCTATTCAGTTAGCACAAATTATATTATACAGTATATCCGCCAAAAATTAAATAAATGGTATTTTTGCATTGACATAATTGTTTTATTAAAATCCACATAAAGACATTAGTGCAGCAAAGGCTACCGTTAATTTTTCTTATATGAATAATACAATAATTAAAAAAAATAATAATAAACACAATAATTAAATGAAATGGATTATAATTTTTGCATGTGACATTTACACAATTGTTTTAGTAAAATCAACTTTGTTGACATTAGACATTAGTGCCGCAAAGGCTACCATAAATCTTAATAAATTATAAAATAATTATAAATAATTATACATATAACATATAAATATATAACATATAAATAATTATATGTTTGTGCCTTTCGGTAATGTTTTTAATTTTTCAAAAAAATAAATATTACATTATATATTTATGCAAAAAGAATACAATAAAAAAAATATTTTTTGATTATCATTTTTGCATTGTGACATTTTCACAAATGTTTTATAAAAATCAACTTAGACATTAAAGACTTAGACAAAAAGACATTAGTGGAGCAAAGGCTTCCATGAATCTTTATTATATTAATAATAAAAAAATATATTAATTATTACTTAATTTAGTTTTTTGCATTACAGCAATATTTTATTGATTATATATATATATATATATATATATATATATATATATATATATATATATATATATATATATATATATATATATATATATGTATATATATATATATATATAAAACAATTCTATATATTTATGAAAAAAAAATTACAATAACTTATTTCTAAAATAAAGTTCACAAAAATAGTTGCTCTAAAATAGCTTTTTATAGCATATTTTTATTTGGATTTTGGGGTGAAATATGGCCTGTTCATACCAAGGACGATAACGATTTAGTTTTAAAAAATGTTTTACATTTTTAAAAAAATACTCCACACCACAACAATACATAGGAACAATATATTTAAAATTACTTAAAGAATATTTTTTTCCAGCTGATGAACAATGAAAACATCATCCTGGAGCATTAATAGCAGCAGATGACATACTACAATGAGTGCTTATAATAAACAATGTTATTGTGCATTGGTGTGATAATACAATTATCTGTGAGCTGGTCTTTACATTTCACATTCTCTTAAAATGCAGACTGTGATTCTCACTAGTGCATTCAAACATTCACTCCCCAATACACATCTCACCAACCACCAAAGTCAGTTCTTCAGTCTCTTTGAGCTGATAATCAGTACAATCTTCACACCTTCCCATCTAAAATCTTATTTTCCACCAAATGGGTCTCACATGTCTCTGCGGATCTTTGACAATGCACTGCCTTCACTTGTGATTGCATTGGCCTCCATCGCTTGTTTGCCTAAAGTCTCAGGTTTGGATTCTTGCTGTACCTACCAACAGGGGAGAGAGAAACAATAAGAGAAATTTGCAGATAGAATGGATTTGTTGCTCTCTGGGGAGGACAGGGTAGACATCCACTGATCACAACTGACATCACCTTTCACAAAGGAACAAGATTGTTTGCCGCAAAGGTTGAATGGAATTCTTAAACAAATGTCCAGACCGATCTGAAACCCCAGAGGGCAATGTGAGGGTCATGAGTTAGACCCCTTACACACATTCACGGTACTGATAGATCATGTAAACAAACTAGATCCAAGCTGACTGAATTTGATGAACTTTAGTTTTAGTGCCAGTTTCCCTATCCAGAGACTAGTAACTGTTTTCTACAAAACCATTTTCCAAGCGCTATAATAGAATATTCTACATTTAGACTTTTACATTTAGGTTTTTGGTTAATCTGTGTTGAAGAAATCCAAAACCGCCTTCTAGTGCCACTTTCTTAGTACATTTTTACTAGCCACATAAACCTAAGGAGCCAAAGGCAACAGCTCAAAGTTTGTCCTTGCTCCCCAGTGGGCTTTAAACTGGCTCCTCACACTGATTTTTAGGGCCAGAGGAAATGGGTTTCAGCAAAACAGCACATCCAAAGGGAAGTGATTAATCACAAGCGTCTCTTCCACATCACATCCTGCTGAGCTGACATCCTTCGAGAGGCTCCGTCACTCCTGAGAGTTAAGCAGCACACCATTAAAATCACTATAGGAATCACACTTGTATCTAATGACCTACAGTATGTTTACAAGTTAAAAGCTCTTCCTTCTCAATACATGATTGAGACATATGTTTCTGACCTCATTAATTTCTCCTATCTGCCTTAAAGTATGCAGCAGATGGTTGAACATCTCAAATGTGAACATAACCACACCTGGGTAAAGTAAAGTAAAGTAAAAATATTTAAGGGTTGCTATTAGGATCGTTTGCATTGACATTATTTTCATTCATTATTTTCAAGCACATCACATCTCATCCCAAATTATCATTACTTTAATGTAAAAAATACTTTTCACATTTCTTTAACTTATACATCATGCTATTATTTATTGTACTGACTTAAATTTATGATGACTTTATGATAAAACATTTTTATTAGTTCACTATTTTTTCCTGAACATTTACATTTCAAAAAGATTCTACTCTACTACAGCAGTAATATAATCAAGACTCACTATTAAGAATGAGAATTATACAAAATAAAAAAGTAAAATATTTAGATGCATTGTGGAGAATAATTTCTTATTTTTTTCTTTTTGACCTTTTTCTTCTGTATGGTGCATGCTAAAACTGTAATATGTTGAGAATGTAAAGCTCAGTTCATAAAAAACCCATAAGAAATCAGAACAGCCAATGACACAGCAAGTGGAAGACAAATGTTACTGTAACATTTACACAAGTTATTTGTAACCCAAATCATCTTCCCCTACAAGCAGAGGGATACTGTAGATGATAGGTCTGCCCGTTATTGCATGTACAGCCATTCTCCATCAAGACTAATCTTGTCAATGACAAGATAATACTCTTGCTTTCAGCCCCATGAGTGAAGATTCAGATATTACTTTTTAATCAAATCACGGTCTTATACACGACAGGCAGTAAATCTGACTTAACAATAACGTCCTGTTTCAGGAAAGATGTACTGAAAATCATCTGTATGTTTTTTGCTGCAGTACAATTGCCTGGACTGTGTAAGTGAATGGAGTTTTAAAGGAAGAAACTGAATTTGGCTGCTGTCCACCAACCAAGCCTCCTCTGATTTCCCCAAAGCAAGTACGAATGTGAGTATGGTTTGTTTTGAAATGCATTAGGAATATAAATTCTGAAATTACAATGAAGAATTATAGGTTAATAACCTAAAAAGATACTGTATATTATAATGGATGATTGTAGGCTAATAATCCAAAAACATGACAAGCAGAAAATGAGCGGATGTGTTCAACCTACAAAAACAAAACGTTGCACTGCTATGCATTTCTCCACACAAAATGTAGCCACGCCATCTCAGTTTGATTGAACAATGTTTGTCTAACCTGTCAACATGTCAGTTTTCAAAAAATTCTGACGGAGCAGCCCAAAATGTTTTGACACGTTCCAAATACCTATATAGAAAAATATCTACGTACATGTTCTCAGTATTTCATTCTCTTTTGTGTTTGAACAGTGTTTATGTATGCAGTGTCTTCTCTGGGTCACTGAAGGCATGTCTGAACTGACCTTGGCTGTCAGAATGTCTCTCACCTTGTGTTGATAAGGGAATAAAAGTGTGCAAACTGAGGCATGTCACAGGGGAAATTCGGTGATAATTACTGTTTGGGGGTAATACGGCCCAGCTTTAATTCCTTTTCACATCAAATAACAAACAAGTGAAGCGTAAGGGGTGGATGGAAGCGTGTTCGGCGCGGTGAAGGTCTCCTCGTGGTCCCCTGCCACCAGGAAGGACGTGTGCAGTGTGATTAGAGGAACCTGAGTGTAAAAACCAATCAGCAGCTCATCAGGTCCTTTATCAATCTCATTCTGTCAGTTTCTCTCTGTCCATCACCTTTTTCCATTCTTGCAGCTTTAAATATTACACAGGGACGAGGCCCTAACACTATTAAATATTGGCATGTGGCTTATCCCATACTTTTGTGCCATCAATTGTGCCAGAGATTTGAATGACACGTCAAACAGGGTATTTTGTTGATGAAATGGTTGGTTCTACTTTTCTTAGCATGCTGCTGAAAAAGGGTATAATTGGTGTCAATTCTCTCTGAAGATCCTTATATGTACAATTTAGGCTCTTGTGCACATTAAGTACCTTTGAGGTACAAATATCCATCCTTTAGGGGTAAATGAGGTTTACCTTTTGAAAATGCACCATCCAAGTGACAGCTTTTGTGCTTTTCCCCCCCAGATTGTAGCATTGAAAATATAGAGTTTTGCCTCAGCAAGCAAACATAAAATATGGCAATATTTTGTGACTTTTATATCATTGTGAGAATTGAGAGTATAGTAAATATAAATTATATTATATTTTTGTTTGTGAACTTCAAAACTCCAACTGCAATTGTCCATAACACCATACCAACATACATTACAGTACATGGCCAAAAATATGCATACTCCCCCTTCAAAACTGGCTAGGCCCCTTAATTCCAGAGAACACAAATTTTTATGCACCCACATACAACAACATTCTAGACAACTGTCTGCTTCCAACTTTGTGGCAACAGTTTTGTTCCAGAGTAACAATTTGCACAAAGCAAGGTCCATAAAAATTGGTTTACTGAGATGTGTGGACTCTTGGCTGTCCAGAATTTAACACAAATGAGATTAACTCAAATGTAGACTCTGAGCCAGGTCACATTGCCCAAACTCACTGAATAGAGGCAAATCGCTGCAGCTACTGTATGTTCAGTTCTCTAGTTTAAAGTCATTCTAGTAGTGTGGAAGACATTAATCAAAGTGGATTTCATACTAAACAACAAGCACCTATGAGTTTGGTGTTCATATAGTTTAAATGTGCTGACAAATGGAGCTATTATAATGCCATTGTTTTAATACTACTTCTTAATAATAAGATGAAAGTAATATGAAAGTCTTTTTTTATTTCATTTGTATTGTAGGGAACATTGTGTAATAATGTTCATTTTATCCAGTAGATGAAATCTACTGTGCTTATAAGCTTTGATTGAACCGGCCATGACACAACATAAATTTCCGAAAAATTCTGCTTGAAAACAAACACAACAACAAAAACAAATGTATGTTTTGGAAATTAATGACAATAGAAAATTAAGAGAACAGAAATGCAGTTGTCACAATTAATACGATTATTTAGATGCTACGAAACGTATCTCATTAAAGACAGTCTACACATGATTAATTGCTAAATTTGGAAGAAAAAGACTGTAAAAAGTCTTTTGTTTATTGCATTGTAATTATTACCCACATAAGAGCCCTCTATACCATGGCCTGGCCAACATTTGTGGTATAGTTTTATCATACTCTCACCTGCATCTTCTTCAGTCATCTTCCTAATCTTTATGACTCAAACAAATGCAGACACTTTGTCTAAAACAAAGCGAAAGGAGGGTCCCAATGTCTAAGAGCCACTCTCACTGCTGCAGCATGCCATAGAGATAATCAGCTAGGGACGTCTTTGTTCCTCACGAGTGATGGGGGTATTTGACTTAACATTTTTGAGTGCACGCATAGACTCAAATCTAAATAGCAATGCCATGTACACAATGTATAGCATAACATCTATAGTGGCTATGCCTACCAGAATCATGTTAATGGATACCGACATTGCCTGAAACTCATTAAAAAAACAGAAAGAACATTCTGGATGATGCAATCAAACTTGGATATATCAGTGTACAAAAGCACTTAAAACTGTAGAGCATATCTGTGCTCTATTTATTACGTCTACATGAGAAATGCAAACATTACAGTGAGCAGGAGACATGATTTACCCTAAAATAAAAACATAAAAAATAAATAAAGACAATACAGTGTAATTCCCAGAAGGGATTTATATCTTTCCTGGTTTAAGTGTGCTGTCCTGCATTGCGTGAGTGGATGTCTGTTATTGTTGCTTTTTCAAAGCAGTCAACAGGCAGCAGAGGATAACAATGTTTTGATTACACGAGGCTGATACTGTTGCGAAGAGAGAAGTCGGAAAAGAGTCACGCTATAGGTTATCCTGTCATCTCGCCAAAGCGTGATTGGCTCAATCGCCCAAATTCGATAACATCATGCTATCTGTGCTCATGGAGTTCTTTACATCAAGCTGTACTTTGAGAGATTTTTGACTGTGGAAAATTTTGAAGAAATGGTTTTCGTTTATCGTGCCAATTGTAATAAACATTTCAACTTTCTGTGCTTTTACATATTTATACTAACTGTGGGGTCGAAAGAAATAAAAAAATACATTTCTGAAATTATTAATGTTAATTTCTCATTCCTAAAGATATGTCAATAAACATGAATAACTTTTCTTTTTTCTTCTTTATTAATGTATTACAAATTTATAATTTATAATTTTATAACATAATTTATTTTATTTTATTATTTCATTAACTGTTAATATTTATTACATTAACAAATGCAATCAATTAAATTATATATACATTTAAATTAAACATGTACACTTAAAACATTTAAATGAAAGAAGCATGAGGAAGAATTGCAATCTTTTGGAACACTGTTGAATAACAATCATCAGGTTTTGTGAAAACTTTTGACTTAATACACGTGTGAAATAAAATGTATTTGGGCATTGAAACATTCAAAGTCCTATTGTGTCTGGATCATGTCTGTAAACCAATCCAAAACTAAATGATATTTGCATAAACAATCAAAAGTTGTAGATTATAGACATGTCATATTCAATCAGCGCTGACAGCAGGCCCTGTTTAATAAATTCTAGGAACATAAACTTTGGGGGGGGGGGGGTGCTTTTATTACCTTTTTTCTCTCTGCTAGTGAAAATAGTGCCAAGGTTAAATCTAATAAATAAGAGATTGATATGCTCTGGGTTTTGTGATTTCCCCTTAAGTGCGCTAGCTTTCAACTGTCTCTTTGAAATGCTTTGTAAACACAGTCTGCAAACCATTGGAGAACAAGTTTCTCCTTCATCATCCAAATGAGGAAAGATTTCTCCACTTAAATGCAGGCAGTACATATAACCAGAACTATCACTGCTGAGATGCTATCGCAACAAAAGATTAAAAGTCAAGTGGATCTCTCTTGTTCTCATCAAGAGCTATGATAACTAATGAGAGCAAAACAAGTTACAATCTCAGACGGTCATCGAAATTAGCAGCACAAATCAGAACTCAGAATACTGATGAGGGACGGAAAAGGTTCAAAGGTTTGTTTGGATTGCATGGCCCTGTTATCCTGTTGGTAGATGCCATAACGTCACCATTTGGTTTTAAACAACATCTTTCTCCATTGACTACTTCTACTAATATGAATCATTTAAGTACTAATAGGTGCACTTTAGGTAATATGTACCTTTGAGGTACTAATATGCAACCTATAGGTGTAAATAAAGTGTACCTTTTGAAATGGTACCACCCAAGGGACAGCATGTGTATAGTATTTACTACAGCTCAGAACTGTCACAATCAGCAATGTCATGATGTCATTTTCCTACTGGTCCAAAATGACATTACATGATTTAACAGCTCAGGTGATTGGTTCGAAAAATGCTGTGGTCTCTTGAGCAAAGATGACAGATTTCAAATCATCTACTTCCAAGCAACTGCCATTGAGATGAATGGGAATGCTAATGGATAGCTTTCTTCAGGTATCGCAGATCTCTTTGAGAAGAAAAGAGTGTATGAGAGAGAGCGATGGCAGCCCCCTGGACATTTCGAACACATACGCCTTCTCAAGTTACTCATGAAGGGCATCAGAGAGACACCACAACATGCTCATCCCTTTCTCCTGCACATTCCTGCTATGCAGAGCTCATAGAGCGGCACTGGGGTCCGCTTTCAGCATCAAACAAGACTGCCAACGGGTCTGTCGTCAGTTGGACTTAGCTGCAGGGCTGGAGAAACTTGATCTTCAGTGTACAGTATAGGCTGGGTCTAAGGGGTACAAGAGTGGAGGAGAAAATAAGAGAGCCCCTCTTTGAAACTCTACGGAAAGAAGAGGAACTAAATGGAAAGCACTATTAAAAAGTTGAGGTTGTTAAAATTCTGAGTCACTAGTTCAAGTGATGGTGAATAAAAGGACAAAGTTACACACAGCCAGTGTTCTTCATCAATCTGAGGCCACTGATCGCAGACAGAAATGGCATGCAGTCCTCATTTAGCAGCTTAAAGATCAGCAATGGGATTCCCTTTGAGGAAGTTCATTTGGGCATTGTGGAACACATCCTATAGCTGTATTGGGATGCTAGAGTCACCCCTTATCTGACAGATCGGCTTTGAAAAGGGATAGGGAAGTCGGCTCACCATCTGCAATAGGCTCAGGTTTCATCACAACTTGTTGCCTGGTACTAAATAAACTCTGGCATGCTGTGTGGACACTCTATCCTTGTCCAAAGGACCGCTGACCCCGGTGAGGATCTTTACGCCCAGCACCCCTCCCTTCATGGGCCTAAAATGAACAGATTCGCTGCTTTCCTATCCCTTGAAGGTGGCCTCCCCTCACGATTTATGCTAACAAAAGTCACTGCTCTATAGTGACTGTCACGGTTCATGAATGCACCGTTTCCTGCTTGTCTCATGTTACGTCATGTTGATTGTTTCATGTGGGCAGCTGCAGCTCATTCCACCAGCCTACTTAATGCCCTGTCTTTCGTCTCTTGTTTGTCAGATCGTTGTTTGAGGTCCTCCGTGATTCTTGTCTGTGTTCCATCTGCTCAGCTACGTTTGTGTCTTGTTCCTGTTCGGTCGCTATTGGAATTACCAGTCATCATACGGATCCCTCACCATCACCCACCTGCGCACTCAATCACCTCCTCACCAGTCTTTGCTGCCATCGAGGTCCCTGCATCACCCACCATCAACCCAGCCTGGCAATACTTCTCTAATAAACATCATTTACTTGCAACTGCTTCCTGTCCTTAATTCGAATGTGACAGAACGATCTGACCACCCATGGAAGCAGCGAGTAACCCATCATAGGCGTTGGAAGAGTTCCTCAGCACCAGTGCTCGAAGGATGGACTCCCAGGAACGGAATCTTAACGACACTGGTCGCACTGTTCAGGTTTTGGTGCCGCAGGTGTCCGAGCTCACCCAGCAATTACAGCTTCTGCGAGCCCCCACTGCGCCGCTCACACCGCCCGTTCCTCCCACACCATCGGAGACCCCCTTAAAGCCGGAACCACACCTTCCTATTCCGGAAATCTACTCGGGTGAGCCGAATTTCTGTATAGCTTTCTTAACACAATGCGATATGCACTTCTCTCTTCAACCCAGGACCTTTTCCAATGAACAAGCCAAGGTGACGTTCATGTTGACACTGCTCACTGGGAGGGCGGCATTATGGGGAACGGCGGTGTGGGAGAATCAAGATCCATGCTGCGCCTCATTCCAGACACTCTCCGCTGAGATGAAGCGGGTCTTTGATCGAGCCTTCGCCGGGAGAGAGGCGGCTAGGAAGCTAGCCGAATTACATCAAGGAGATCAGTTTCAGACTTTTCTATCGATTTCCGCACCCTGGTGGTGGAGTGACAATGGAATGAGGAGGCGCAGTGGGACATGTTCCTGCATGGGCTGGCTGACCGTGTCCAGAGGGAGATCTACGCCCTGGACCTTCCGACCTCCCTCAATGGGCTCATTGAGCTGGCACTGAGGGTAGATGCACAACTAACACGAGTAGAACGACGTAACCTACCCAATCCCACACCGAGAGCCCATACGGATGTTCGAGTCAGCGGCGGGGACGCGGCCAGTCCCTCCTACGATCACGAGCCCATGCAGGTAGGGCGAGCTCGGCTTTCCCGGGAGGAGAAGGAGAGGCGGAGGTCCCTGGGTCTGTGCCTCTACTGCGGGGGGGGACCGGTCATCACGCCTACATCTGTCCAGTAAGTGGCCAAGCCCGGTTGTAAGTATGAGGCTACTATCAGGTGGGATCTCCGCTGAGAAGACCTCATCATCATCTACGCTCCTCCCGGTAAGACTAAGATGGTCAGCACGACTTCACGACTGTCAAGCACTTCTGGACTCCGGGGCTGAAGGTAATTTCATGGACTATGCACTCGCACGCAGACTTCAAATTCCCCTCAGACCCCTTACTCACCAGATCACGGTTCACGCCCTCAATGGACAGAGACTGTCGGTCATCTCTCACATCACTGAAAACATTACCCTCATCACATCAGGCAACCAATCAGAAATCATCTCATTCTACATCCTTGACTCTCCCCTTGCACCCATAGTATTTTGTCATCCCTGGCTCCTCCGTCACAACCCCAAAATAGACTGGCAATTGCATTCCATCCTGGCCTGGAGTAACAAGTGTCATGAGTCTTGTCCAGTGTCTGCTTGTCCATCTGTTTCTATGTCTGTGTTTCAGGAGGAAGCAGTGGATTTGTCTAACATGCCTGCGGAGTACTTCCACCTGAAGGAAGTGTTCAGTAAGTCTTGTGCTGCTTCTCTCCCTCCACATCATCCCTATGACTGATCCCGAGAAGGTTAAGGCTGTGGTAGAGTGGCCAAGTCCAGATTCCCGTAAGGCCCTACAGAGGTTTCTGGGGTTCGCCAACTTCTACCGGCGTTTTATTCACAACTTCAGTCAAGTAGCCGCACCTCTGACCGCCTTGACCTCTCCCAAAACTACGTTCGGGTGGTCAGACACAGCCGAGGCTGTGTTTGCCAAACTGAAGAGCTGCTTCGTTTCAGCCCCTATCCTAATCACCCCTGATCCATCACGTCAGTTTGTGGTGGAGGTTGACGCGTCGGAGGTGGGGGTAGGTGCGGTGTTATCCCAACATTCTCCCTCAGACGACAAGATGCACCCGTGCGCGTTTTTTTCATATCGATTATCCCCTGCCGAACGCAATTATGATATTGGTAACCAAGAATTGTTGGCAGTCAAGATGGCATTGGAGGAATGGCGCCACTGGTTAGAAGGCTCGGGGGTTCCTTTTATAGTATGGACCGACCACAAGAATTTAGAATACATTAGTACTGCCAAAAGGTTGAACTCCAGGCAGGCTCGGTGGGCACTTTTTTTCGGACGTTTTGATTTTACTCTCTCATATCGCCCGGGTTCCAAGAACATCAAACCCGATTCTTTGTCGCACATTTTTGACCGTTCCGAACGCCCGTCTACTCCCGAGTGTATTTTACCTGAGACATTAGTGGTGCAGCACTCACATGGGAGGTCGAATCGAAGGTCAGGACGGACTTAGAAGGGGTAACGCCTCCACCCGGGTGCCCACCAAATCGATTATTTGTGCCGGAGGGATTACGGTTCAACGTCATTCAGTGGGGGCATTGCTCTAATGTGGCTTGTCATCCAGGAGTTAACCGTACTAAATTTTTGGTCAAGCAACGATTCTGGTGGCCACTTATGGCTCGCGACATTCACAGTTTTGTTTTGGCTTGCTCGGTTTGCGCCACTGGTAAGACTTCCAATCGACCCCCTGATGGGTTACTTCAACCGCTGCCGGTCCCTTCGAGATCCTGGTCCCATATCGCACTAGATTTTATTACCGCCCTCCCGCCCTCCCAGGGCAACACGGTAGTTTTGACCGTGGTGGACCGGTTCTCGAAGGCGGCCCACTTTATTCCCTTGCCCAAATTACCCTCAGCCAAGGAGACAGCGTTGACCATCGTAGATCACGTCTTTCGTTTACATGGCCTCCCAACAGACGTGGTCTCCGACCGAGGACCCCAATTTGTGTCCAAATTTTGCGACTGTAAGTCTGTCCTCAGGGTTTCATCCCCAGAGCAATGGTAAAACCGAGAGAGCCAACCAAGATTTGGAAAGGGTGTTGCGATGTTTGGTCTCCAAGAATCCTTCCTCCTGGAGCCAACAACTGTCAATGGTGGAGTACGCCCACAATACATTACCAATATCAGCTACGGGCCTATCTCCGTTTGAGTGTAGTGTAGGATACCAGCCACCAATTTTTCCCAGTCTGGAATCCGAAGTCGCGGTCCCCTCCGTTCACGCCTTTGTCCAGAGGTGTCACCGTACTTGGACTAGAGCCCGCGAGACTCTACTCCAAGTGGGGGCACGCACCAAGGCTAAAGCCGACCGCCACCGGTCTAGGCCTCCCGTATACGTCGTGGGTCAAAAAGTGTGGCTTTCTACCAAGAACATTCCTCTCCGTTCCGTCTCTAATAAACTGGCTCCCAAATTTATTGGCCCATTCACTGTCACCAAGATCATTAGTCCGGTGGCAGTCCGCCTTAAACTTCCTCCAGCGTACAGGAGAATTCATCCCGCCTTTCATGTATCTAAAATAAAGCCTGTATTTCATTCTCCGATTAATCCGCCTTCCCCGGTTCCCCCACCGCCGTGAGTCGTAGATGGGGAACCTACTTATTCGGTCAATCGTATTCTGGACTCAAGACAGAGGGGACACGGATTTCAGTACTTGGTGGACTGGGAGGGTTACGGTCCGGAGGAGAGAAGTTGGGTGCCTGCAAGAGACATCCTGGAACACTCTCTTATCAATAATTACAATCGGCAGGTAAGGGAGTCTGGGGACGCCAGGAGGCGTCTTTAGGAGGAGGGGTACTGTCACGGTTCATGAATGCACCGTTTTCTGCTCATCTCATGTTACGTCATGTTGATTGTTTCATGTGGGTGTTACCACTGATCATCTGATCAGTGGCAGCTGCAGCTCATTCCACCAGCCTACTTAATGCCCTGTCTTTCGTCTCTTGTTTGTCAGATCGTTGTTTGAGGTCCTGTGTGATTCTTGTCTGTGTTCCATCTGCTCAGCTACGTTTGTGTCTTGTTCCTGTTCGATCGCTATTGGAATTACCAGTCATCATACGGATCCCTCACCATCACCCACCTGCGCACTCAATCACCTCCTCACCAGTCTGTGCTGCCAAGCGAGGTCGCTGCGTAACCCACCAACAACCCAGCCTGGCAATACTTCTCTAATAAACATCATTTACTTGCAACTGCTTCCTGTCCTTAATTCGAACATGACACCGACAAACTGACATCGCAGTGCTAATGAGAAAACCAGAAGAACCTGCTGCCCATCTTCCTGGACAGACAGAGAGAAGGAGATATAGATGGCTACCAGTGAATGAGTTATTGGTCCTGCCGACTCTCTAACCATGTCTAAAGCATGCACACAGTTAAAAACAAACTACAGTGAAATTACACTTTTAAAGAATATGTAAAGGTACTTGCTATACTGCTCAGATCTGCACAAAGTAAATATCCCCAATGGTTGTGCAGTATTATCAACAGTGACTGTGTAGCAAAGGCCTTTTTTGGGATTCCTTTTCACCTAAATGACAAATAAATGAAAAAAAAATGAAGTAAAAGTAGGGAAAAATGGGATAAATGCACAGTCACACATATTCACAGATTAGTAGCCACATACTGCAAGTTCTTTCTTATACCAATTGCTAAAAAAATGGCCATTGCAACACGTGACAAGAATTATGAGAGAAAAGGTAAAGATAATTATTTTGTCCATTGATAAAAAGTGTTGTTATTAACTAAAAATAAACGCAACTATTTAAAATAATTTTAGTTCATTAAAAATATATAAGATATAAAAAGAAAGTGATGCCTTGGTAGCTAACTGAAAATATGTTTAATTTGAAGTGCTAATACTACGTAAATTGAAAAGAAAATACATATAATATACAAAACTAGTAAATGACAAAAGCACATGAAAACTGAAAATAGGGAAATAAAAGCCTATTGAAAATATTAATAGATACTCTAATAGTATTTAAATAATTCTAAAATAACACACTGTGATGATGACCTCATTCAAACAACTGTGCATTTTTGGTAAAATAAATTGGTACGTGTGAAACAACTTAACAAATACATTTTATTTAATTTATTCAAATACAAGTAGACAAAAAAACAAATATTAAGAAATAAAATAAAGCAAAATTGAAGTGTAAAGAATAGCAAAAAACATGAACATGGTTGGATTTGTGTGAACCAATCAAGCACTGCACAACATCCCTCCTCACTTTCATCAGCAACATGTTCATTCAAACATGAAAACCCACATCAATTATTTAAAGTTTACAGAATTCAAGGAGACCCACAAGAATCAATTTTTCTTCTTCTTCGTATAACAGCAACAACCTCCACTGTTGAGTAGTGAGTTAGAGAGCGTAAGTCCTGCAGCGTGCCATGAATTTATCATCACAAAGCCATGGAGCAATCGATTGCACATAGAACGGAGAAGATGAGACTAATGCAAGGTTCAGATTGAAGCCTGCCAACTGAGGCAGAAGGAGAGAAGAAGACGGTGGAAAAATCGATGGCCCCCACCTGGCCCCTCACCCAGGTGACGACTTCCCCCAATAATGAACCAACCAAGCAAATGGATAATGCGTCACCACAATGATAAAACAGACCATAACCTTTTTAGATGTTGCTATTTTGATTCACTAAATAATGTAGGTGTGTTAAATGTAGCATTCGGCTTTATGCCACGACATTAACCAAAGGTTAAAAAGAAAGTGCAAGGGGCCAGAATACAGTATAAACACATATAAAGGGTTCTTTTGACAAGCATCCACCTAGCAACAACCTAGAACATCTTAACAAACAGCTAACAATGTGCTGAAAACCTTTCAGACAGAAAATGAAAACATCTTGTTTGCTATTGTAATAGGAGATAAGAGAATGTGAAATGCTTTTTTTCAGAGACGAGATAGAAATAAAGATTTTAGTTTCCTAAAAAGAATTATATAAAGGGTAAAAACATTGTTAACAGGTACTAGAGGAATTATTAGTATACACGCATTTAATTCACCCCTTCTAAGTCAGCACCACACGCATATACTTCATTTTCTCTATTCTCTCCATCCAAATAAAATGTCCCCCCTAGCGCACTCTTCTTTCTCTCTCTTTCCCAGGTCTGCGACCCATCAGTCAAACAGAGAGCTCTTGGCTCCTGTGCTCATTTAGATTTTAACAGCCCTAAGTTCCCCTGACAGCTGCTGCAATTGAAATGATACAGAAATAACAACAGCTGGGTGTTGCACACACACACACACACTCTTGAGACAGCCTCACTATGGCCCATTCAGCCACGTATCCATTTGCTTCAGGGTTTCATTAGTCCAGCAGGGACAATATTTAGGTAAAAACTCTGTTTACCAGGTTAACTGACAAAGAAGGCAGCCTAATTCACTTCTTAGTTTCCAAGCTGTTTTTCTGTTGCTTGTAAACAGGATTGGAACTGGAAGGCATATTTTATTGTCAGGTGGAAATTTTCAGACATTATATGTTCCTAATTTTTTGCATCAGATGCAGAGTATTCCAAATATAGGGGAGTAGCAACTATTACAGAAATATCTAAATTCACAACAATCATTATTTTTTTAAGAGCTTCATTTTGCTTAGCTGCAAAGCAAAGAAAATATTTTTGTTGGTGACACAGAATGGCTTTGAGACCAAGCAGAATCCTGCACCAACCAATTGAACCGGCAGCCATGACGAACATATCAAAGCAGAACCAGTAAGCAACAATCATAATGTGTGGCACATATTTACCAACATTTCAGCAAATCAGTTTCAATGCTTTTTAACTTTTTAAAAAATATTACATACAGCTGTTATGTGTGCAGTGATTTAACATTTTTATTCTGAAAAATCATTTTTAAATTGAAATTCAGCAACCTGTTCGTTTTAAATTGTGAATGATTTGGAATTTAAAGTGCATCCTCTATTTGACGTTGAATGGCCCACAACCCTAAACACAAAAACAAGATTCATGAGTATTAACAAAATAAAATCATGAATCTCAGAGTTTGCATTTTTCCTCCCTGTTTGTGTGGTCTAAACTTGGGACTCTTGGATGTTCGGAACATTACTATTCACTCGTTTAACATCACAATAGGACAAGTACCTCAAGAAGATGTTTACATCCATTTATCACTCTACTGCAACAACAACCTTATTCAGTGGTTGCTTATCAAGGGATAACAGTTCCAAAATGAAAAGGTTAATGATGTTATTTACTATCATCTTGGTTCCTCAGATAATTCTGACCCAAGAGTATACAGTAGCTGTTTAGCGGATGCAAAATGCTGTATAGTTAACATTTATGCTGGCATCTGACATTCACATAGTCCTTAAAATTATTCTTTAGTGCAAGTTTTTCCCCCCAAAAAATCACATAATCTCTCATACTTGGCCTTTTCTCATCACATTGATCAGAGCCATTGGGGGTAACATTCTCACACACATGAATGGAGTCATCTTCTCTTGATTAGCAACCAATGAATTGAGATGATTGTTTGTATCTGCATCATTTATCCAGCGAAATCCATCTATGTCAAGGATATCCACGACAGATTCTTTTAGCAGATGCTGCAACATTGTGCCTCCCTTGTCTCTTACATCATCCATCTATACTCTGTCCTGTTGACAATACTTTTTCCGGTTGGCAACAAGTCATTTCTCTTCATTTCCCTACTGAACAGAACTTCACTCCAAGGCTATTGATAAATGAGAACAAAACCTGGAACCGTTCCACCTGCTGTCCACTCTGGGCCCCCGCGAGCCCTCAAGCTCCATGGTGGCATTCCGGGGTGGACCTAAGACAGACTCCTGTGGGGTGGCTTTGATTCACAGAAATGCCTCTTTTTGTTTCAGGAGAGAAAAGAGCAGGAAAACCTATGCAATTTCTCAGCGAGTCTGAGGAAGAGGAAGAGAAAGAGGAGGGAAGATCGGCTCAGTTGGTGTTAAGCCTCTCTCTTTGTCTGTG
This sequence comes from Carassius carassius, assembly GCF_963082965.1. Lineage (NCBI taxonomy): Eukaryota > Metazoa > Chordata > Actinopteri > Cypriniformes > Cyprinidae > Carassius > Carassius carassius. Next base: position 8,222,026 of record NC_081771.1, read on the forward strand.
TTGGGGTGGGTGTTGTTTTGAGGAGGTGATTTTAACCCTCCAAACACTCCCTCCTCCTCAAGGACTCCCTGGAAACCAAAACCTTCTGTCCATATCATCTCCATTCATTTAGCATCCAGTCAAGTGGTTGAATTATTTATAAAGGCGCCAATGCCTTTTAATGGCTGCTTGGAAGTAGTTTGTTGACACTTCATGGCTAAGGGAGGATAAACAGACAATAACCCACTGTTCCGTCATTAGTGGATAAAGAAAATAAGCCTTGAGAATAAACACAATGCCACACTTAAAGGAACAGTTCGCACAAACTTAAAAAAAAAAATCACACTCATGACTCTCCAAACACATCTGAAAATGCATTATTAGAGAAATCAGCAATCAATACTTTGGGAGAAAACCAACTCACCAAGTAGCCCTTTAGTAAGTACAATAATAGTGATGCACCAATTTAGGCGATACTGATCAGCCAACGATTATTTTCATGTTAGAGACAATAACCAATAAATAGTATTAAAATTAAACACTACAGACTATTTTTGGCCTAAAGAAATTCTAAATAATACAATTTAAAAAAAGAGGGTAACACTTTAGAATACTGTTCCATCATTAATTAATAACTACATAAGAACACATGAATAATGCAATATTGGCACTCTAATAACTACTAGTATCTAACAAGAAACCCCGATTAATGAATTAGTAAGTAATAGTGCTTATTTGAATGCTGTTATTCACTATTAGCTAATCAATAACTACTATTTTCTCATACCTCCCTAAGAACTACTGTATACAGGCTCATGATTGAATAATACACAATGAACAATTAATTCTAAAGTGAAAGTCAAGGTAACCAACTAGTAATGATTCAAGTATTAACAAATTCTTCAGAAGGAATTACTTATTATTTGGGTCATCATTCTAAAGTGAAGATAGTTATAACTCCCTACAATTACTGAAGTCATTGTTACCTGTTGAGGTTTTTGTAAGATTCTGGATAATAATTAATTAATTATAATAATAATTCCTTACATTTATATAGCGCTTTACATAGTCAGGTGGTATCTCCTCAACCACCACCAGTGGATAGTAAATAATTTTGCTAGATTTGGTAACACTTAAATCATTACTAGTGGGTTATCATGATCTTGACTTAAGAATACTGACCCAAATAATTAGTAATTTCGTGAGAAGGATGTAGTAACACTTGAGTCATTACTATCCAAAACCTTACATGTATCTCGAAAGCTTACAATAATGTCATTCCATATTAGGGAGTTATGATGCTTTTCACATTACAACCCGAATTCCGGAAAAGTTGGGACGTTTTTTAAATTTTAATAAAATGAAAACTAAAGGAATTTCAAATCACATGAGCCAATATTTTATTCACAATAGAACATAGATAACGTAGCAAATGTTTAAACTGAGAAATTTTACACTTTTATCCACTTAATTAGCTCATTTAAAATTTAATGCCTGCTACAGGTCTCAAAAAAGTTGGCACGGGGGCAACAAATGGCTAAAAAAGCAAGCAGTTTTGAAAAGATTCAGCTGGGATTAATTAAGTTAATTGATATCAGGTCTGTAACATGATTAGCTATAAAAGCTTTGTCTTAGAGAAGCAGAGTCTCTCAGAAGTAAAGATGGGCAGAAGCTCTCCAATCTGTGAAAGACTGCGTAAAAAAATTGTGGAAAACTTTAAAAACAATGTTCCTCAACGTCAAATTGCAAAGGCTTTGCAAATCTCATCATCTACAGTGCATAACATCATCAAAAGATTCAGAGAAACTGGAGAAATCTCTGTGCGTAAGGGACAAGGCCGGAGACCTTTATTGGATGCCCGTGGTCTTCGGGCTCTCAGATGGCACTGCATCACTCATCGGCATGATTGTGTCAATGACATTACTAAATGGGCCCAGGAATACTTTCAGAAACCACTGTCGGTAAACACAATCCGCCGTGCCATCAGCAGATGCCAACTAAAGCTCTATCATGCAAAAAGAAAGCCATATGTGAACATGGTCCAGAAGCGCCGTCGTGTCCTGTGGGCCAAGGCTCATTTAAAATGGACTATTTCAAAATGGAATAGTGTTTTATGGTCAGACGAGTCCAAATTTGACATTCTTGTTGGAAATCACGGACGCCGTGTCCTCCGGGCTAAAGAGGAGGGAGACCTTCCAGCATGTTATCAGCGTTCAGTTCAAAAGCCAGCATCTCTGATGGTATGGGGGTGCATAAGTGCATACGGTATGGGCAGCTTGCATGTTTTGGAAGGCTCTGTGAATGCTGAAAGGTGTATAAAGGTTTTAGAGCAACATATGCTTCCCTCCAAACAACGTCTATTTCAGGGAAGGCCTTGTTTATTTCAGCAGGACAATGCAAAACCATGCTGCAGCTATAACAACAGCATGGCTTCGTCGTAGAAGAGTCCGGGTGCTAACCTGGCCTGCCTGCAGTCCAGATCTTTCACCTATAGAGAACATTTGGCGCATCATTAAACGAAAAATACGTCAAAGACGACCACGAACTCTTCCGCAGCTGGAAATCTATATAAGGCAAGAATGGGACCAAATTCCAACAGCAAAACTCCAGCAACTCATAGCCTCAATGCCCAGACGTCTTCAAACTGTTTTGAAAAGAAAAGGAGATGCTACACCATGGTTAACATGCCCCGTCCCAACTATTTTGAGACCTGTAGCAGAGATCAAAATTGAAATGAGCTCATTTTGTGCATAAAATTGTAAACTTTCTCAGTTTAAACATTTGCTATGTTATCTATGTTCTATTGTGAATAAAATATTGGCTCATGTGATTTGAAAGTCTTTTAGTTTTCATTTTATTAAAATTTAAAAAACGTCCCAACTTTTCCGGAATTCGGGTTGTAGAATACTGATCCAAGTAATTATTAGTTATTTTAGAAGAATGTGGTAATACTTGAGTCATTACTAGTATGATCTTTACTTTGGAATTTATTATACATTATGCATTATTCATATTAATTATGAACCTGTGTATAGTAGTTCATAGGAGTTCTCCAACATTCCTGGGATACACATATCTCTAGTTAGGAATCATTGTACCTTTGTACCCTACAGGCCAACAACAATGGGCAACAACAGCCTCACAGCTGCCCTCTAGCATGTTGTGCAAACAATTCTCAAACATGTGACATCCTGAAGCTCCAGGAATTTTTTTTTTTTTTTTTACAGCAGAGATGAGAACAGGTTGAACTGTTAAGAGCTGCCACAGCTGGAGACCCAGAACAAGTCAGGGAAGGATGGAAGAAGGGCAAGCGAGAGAAACTGATTGAATGGCACTCCATGGGGAACTCATTCTTCATTTTACCTCACAATTTTCTTTAATGTGACAGGGCAGAGGTGATGGTGGATGCTTTTGAGAGGTTGTGATATTTTGCAACACTGATAGAAAGATTCACAAGGGACTGGGAAGAGAGCGAAAAGAGCAGCCAGATGTCTCCTCTGTCAAAATGACTTTCCAGTACTACTTCGAAAGGAAGTGAATTAATCCCAGCCTTGTTTTGTAGTTGGCTTGTCTTGTGTTTGGTGCAGATGTTTTGTAAATAATTTGCATATGCATGTCTATTGTGTTCTTTGGCCCAATCTCCTGTTATCAAGCTTACAAAGCTTACACAACAGACACAAAATTACAGAAAAACTACTTATTTACAGAATAATATAAACATGATAACAAATAAATATGAATAATATGTTATTTGTTATGTACTGTAAATGAAACTATCTATATCTGCATAAGCAGTGTAAATAAAGTTTGGGATCAATATGCCATTTCTTTTTTTCTTTTTTTTAGTCAATGCAGTCAAAAACATATTTGATCAATTAATTAAATACATTTACTTGCTGAACATAAGTAGCTAATTATTTCCCAAAATTTGCACATGAATGGAAGTGTATGCATGTATAAAATACATTCTAATATAACAATAAAAACAGTGAGTATTTTACGGTGGCCGAGAAGTGCAAAACAAATCACAATTACAAAAACAAAATAACAAATCCAAAAACACAACGACAATTCAGAAAACAAAATAACAATTCAAAAAACACAACGACAATTCAGAAAACAAAATAACAATTCAGAAAACACAACGACAATTCAGAAAACACAACGACAATTTAGAAAACACAACGACAATTCAGAAAACACAACGACAATTCAGAAAACAAAATAACAATTCAGAAAACAAAATAACAATTCAGAAAACACAACGACAATTCAGAAAACACAACGACGACTCAAGAATTTGAAACAAACACAAACCTTGCTTTCCTAAAACTGGACCACCAAGATTCGATGCGTTGATTGCTCATTGACGTACCATACATGTGACTTCTTGAGCCAGCATAGTAGTCTCTGTGGTGATGACGGAGATTGCACTGTATTGCTGCCATTGTCCCATTTTCTGTTCCACAGTCCGTTCGTAGTCTCATGGGTGCAACGCCAAGGCGTTGTACACAGGACGTATAGTTATGTGCAATAACAGCAGGGTCATTGTTAGTATGCCCACAAGTAAGTTTTAGCAAAATTCAACATTAGATTTCAACAAAGTTGATCACAATTTATTTTTGATTGACAGGTGTCTCATCCAATCAGCGATAAGTATGTCGTTCTCAAAATATACCTACCTTTTCCGTTTTGTATGAATTGTCGTTGTGTTTTCTGAATTGTCGTTGTGTTTTCTGAATTGTTATTTTGTTTTCTGAATTGTCGTTGTGTTTTCTGAATTGTTATTTTGTTTTCTGAATAGTCGTTGTGTTTTCTGAATTGTTATTTTGTTTTCTGAATTGTCGTTGTGTTTTCTGAATTGTTATTTTGTTTTCTGAATTGTCGTTGTGTTTTCTGAATTGTTATTTTGTTTTCTGAATAGTCGTTGTGTTTTCTGAATTGTTATTTTGTTTTCTGAATTGTCGTTGTGTTTTCTGAATTGTTATTTTGTTTTCTGAATTGTCGTTGTGTTTTCTGAATTGTTATTTTGTTTTCTGAATTGTCGTTGTGTTTTCTGAATTGTTATTTTGTTTTCTGAATTGTCGTTGTGTTTTCTGAATTGTCGTTGTGTTTTTGGATTTGTTATTTTGTTTTCTGAATTGTCGTTGTGTTTTCTGAATTGTTATTTTGTTTTCTGAATTGTCGTTGTGTTTTTTGAATTGTTATTTTGTTTTCTGAATTGTCGTTGTGTTTTCTGAATTGTTATTTTGTTTTCTGAATTGTCGTTGTGTTTTTTGAATTGTTATTTTGTTTTCTGAATTGTCGTTGTGTTTTTGGATTTGTTATTTTGTTTTTGTAATTGTGATTTGTTTTGCACTTCTCGGCCACCGTAGTATTTGAATAGATTTCCAAAATATTACATTTAGACCCTTCCAGTACTGAATGGTAGTTTTGTCTCATCTATGTCTTAAATGCGTCAAGATAATATAAGATAACATGAGCTAAATCTTAAACCATGCTGTAATCTGAGTTATTTTCATATTCGTGACTTACTAAATCTAAAGAAGCTGTGGAATCCATGAGCACATTAGTAGCCACAAGCCAAAGGAACATGATCTGGACTGAATCACAAAGAGTTTGACAGACAACAGACAACTTTTTTCAATACAATGGGTATTGTGCACCTCACAATGGTTGCAAGCTGTTACGACTGACTTTGCGAACCCCCTCTGTGAATATTTGTCAGTGCTAGCCAGCCTTCACCTCACTATTGGCATTCAGAGAAGTCCTTGCCCACAGAACCATCTGGATTCTTCTACAACAACATAAGAGTTGGAGGAAGGTAAAGCATGTGTCAAGGTCAAACTTCTACCTTCATTTCCTTCATAGTTGACCTCTAGGCTTGTCTTCATATCCCGACTCTTCACTTTAATGGACTATCTGGTATGAGGCTGGAGACTGATAATCCAAATCATTCAGCACAGAGGCTACAAAAGAAAAAAATATTCTGTTCAGCAAAAAAATAATATAAAAACATAACAAAAGGACCTTTAAATCTTTGTAAAGTATCTATTAAAAATGGCTGCCTTTTTCAAAATAATAATAAAACAGAATGAGAATTGGGGTTGGAAAGCTTAGAAGCACACAAAGCACCATAAGAATATCATAAAAGTAAAATACACAACTATAAAATGATATACATTAATTATTTGAAACCATGCTAGCTGTATGTGACAAACAGACCAAAACATCATTACTCACTAAAAAACTTACCTGGCTTTAAACCTAGAGAATGATATATAAGATCTATAAGGTTGGTTCTCAGAAACAGTTTGCACATAATATTTCGCTGAATACAAAACATAATAATTATAATAAAATGCTGGTTTCTCAGAAAACATTTGCACATAATATTGGACCAAAAAGGTTCACTGAGAAGCAGCACAGACATTGCACAAATATTGAAGACAAACAATAGCAATTTCTCCTTTTTCTGTTTATCTCTGTGTACTGTGTAGCAATACACTTCCCAAATTCTCCCGAGTATAAACTAGGCAAATAATTTTTATTTTAATTCTGGACTAATCTTCGATTGGTTATGGGAAACCGTTTAGCCCAGTTTGAAGTCTGATTCTCTGGAAAGTCAAGTCTGCATATGTAGTGTGCAGTGCTGTCAGTGTAATTTAGCATTATAACTCTTTTTGTTTTGTTTTTCTGTTTTTAAATGTTTCTGATACTACTGCTGAGACTGAATCAGTTTTTTTGGCACCAATCATCTGAACTAATTTGAAATGACAAAGAGGTTAGAACAATCTACACTCAATGAGTTGAATAAGAACGCAGTGTGCTGTTGGGGGATGTAAGGTCAGGTGTGTATGACAGAAAGAAGGTTGGGTAGACTGGGGGGTGGTGATGGAGACGTGGCTAATATTTGAACAGTTTGATTAAGATTCAGCTCTATTCCATTCTGATATCACTCCCCTAGTAGCCTCACTACAGCTGGACTCTTTAATAAGAAAGCAAACCAGCCAGTAAAGGTGAGTATATTTAATGGTGGATATAAGAAATAAAAATGGCACCGCCAATCATTCACTCTCATTAAGCATCAATATGATTCTCCTTTGTTTTTGCATGCACTGCTTAGCACTGAAACTTAGTAAAAAACAATGACAGTAAACATAACAATATCTCTATTGTTTCTCCTAGACAACAACATTAAGTCTTGTTGCAGTCTCCTGTGTCAGATTTTTCTAATTTTTCTCAAATTTCACCTCTATTTTTTCAGAAGAGACCTCAACAATAACTCAAGATTTTTAACGCGTGCAATCGATATGCGTCCAAGCATTCTCATCAAATTTGGAAACAAAGTTGATACATAAACACAAGATCTCCCTTAACTCTATCCGGAATTCAAGCTATATAATTTCCACAGGCTCAGCAGTTATTGCAGATTGCTTCTCTCCTCCCAAAAAGGTAAATGTTAAGAATAGAATAGAATAGAATAGAATAGAATAGAATAGAATAGAATAGAATAGAATAGAATAGATATTTATTAATAAATAGCAACCACATAAATAGGACAAGCGGTTTGTAAAATAGATGTATTATATTATATTATATTATATTATATTATATTATATTATATTATATTATATTATATCATATCATATCATATCATATCATATCATATCATATTATATTATATTATATTATATTATATTATATTATATTATATTATTTAAACTTTAACCTACTTAGTATAAATTTAAACTCAATTAATATTTAATGTCCATTTATTTATTTTTAATTTCTCAAAATGAGCAATTTTCCAAGATGCTTTACTGAAGTGTGCAATAAAAAGAGGTATCAACATGAGCTCAAGTATTCTCATCAAATTCCAAAATCTAATCACTATGACATCCGCATTAATGATAAAACGCTTACCGTATGTCAACAAATTTCTAATTCTTTTTCAAACAAAGTTGATAATATGAAACATAAGATCTCCTTTAACTCTCCAGTAGCTATCTATGAGCAATAGAATTCCCTCAGGCTCAGTATGTTCAGTTACAAATGGTAGAATGCAATCACATCACAAGGCTTACAACTAAGGCGGGAAGTTCAGTTTAATGAGGGCACCCGAATGAAATAGGCATCTTTAGGTTAGCTTCTTTATCCAACACATCTAAAGATGGCGAACAATATATTGCATTAATGAACATCTCACTCAGACATGTCCCTCAGCATCAGACCTAATTTCAGGGAAAATTCCTCACAGACCGTGTGCCTTCAAACAGCAGGAAAACCAGGAATGACTTTGTGGAGTATTCTGCCTCAGGCTACAAATTTCACAGACATAACAAGGGTCCCATCGTGACAGCGTTTCACACAAAGACATCTGTATTCCACATGCACTTTGAACAACAGGTCTTTTTTATTTTTTATTTTTTCTGAGGTAATGACCAGGACAAACCTCAGCTAAAGGAAAGCTGTAATGGATAGTTCTGGTAGTCATTTTCCCATACCTTGACAGGCAGTAGCACAGAAGCCACTTTGAAATCACATTAGAAAATAGTTTAAAATGTATCCACAAGCAATTCTTTAATGTTAGTTTTGTGATTACAGCTTGGCCTATGTGCAGAATATTTACATTATGTTAAGTGCTTTCTTAAATTTATACACATAGATGATAACATGTACCTACTGTAATCCTACAATATGTCTTTAATCATATATTATACAGTTCAAGGCATTACTGATCAGATTCTGAGTAAAAAAAAACATCAACAACACCAATTTGACCATCCAGTTAGGCACATCAACCACAACTCCTTCAAAAACAGCCTTGGACCTTGAAGTTATGATTGATGATCAGCTGACTTTCTCAGACCACATTGCTAAAACTGTCCGTTCCTGCAGATTTGCTTTATTCAACATTAAGATGATCAGGCCCTTTCTTTCGGAACATGCTTCACAACTCCTTGTTCAAGCTCTTGTTCTGTCCAGACTGGACTATTGCAATGCCCTCTTGGCAGGTCTTCCAGCCAGTTCTATCAAACCTTTACAATTAATCCAGAACGTGGCAGCAAGATTAATTTTTAATGAGCCAAAAAGAACACATCACACCTCTGTTTATCAATTTGCACTGGCTTCCAATAGCTGCTCACATAAAATTAAAGCCATTCAAAACCACCACTGGCTCTGCACCCATTTACCTAAATTCATTAGTTAAGACTTATGTGCCCTCTAGAAGCTTGCGTTCTGCAGGTGAACGTCACTTGATTGTGCCATCCCAAAGAGCCACAAAGTCACATTTACGGACTTTAAAATGAAATGTTCCCTCCTGGTGGAATGACCTCCCCAACTCAATCCGAGCAGCTGAGTCCTTAGCCATCTTCAAGAATCGGCTAAAAAATCTCTTCCATCTTTATTTGAACCTCTGACTCTAGCACTCTCTATTCTAATTTTATTCTTAAAAAAACTTGTCTCTTTTAGACTTGCACTCTATTAATTTACTGGATAAAAGCATCTGCTAAATAAATGTAAATGCAAAAAGAACATTAAAAGAAGAGCTTTTCACCAGAATAGAATAGAATAGAATAGAATAGAATAGAATAGAATAGAATCACAGCCCTATCCATAAGACAACCAGTTTCGAAAATGGATATATAATATAATATAATATAATATAATATAATATAATATAATATAATATAATATAATATAATATAATATAATATAATATAATATAATATAATATAATATAATATAATATAATATAATATAATATAATATAATATAATATATGAACTCAAAATAAATCCATGTATTTAATTTTAAACAGCTGTGTAAAGGCAGAATATTATTCAGTCAGCCAGTTTTAATCTGAAAATAAACTTCAGGGGTTTATTTAGTGATAATCATCAGCTGACTGTACTGTGTATGTAATCCCTGCACTGCACATATAATATTATTTTAAAAAACAGTTTATAGTCTGTGAAAATTGATTTAATACCAAATTAGTTTTTGCCTGTTTGATTCTAAATTCTAGACTTTCTTAATGATCTAATAATGACTGCAGTTCAAGCTCTATGGACCAATCATGCTCAAATTAATTGTGTTAATTACAACTATAAACTATGCCTCCTCCAATGTCTTTAACACAACCCTTTCAAACAAGGGTTTCTTAAAGAAAAGAAAAAAAGTTTCGGTAACACTTTAGTATAGGGTGCAGTTCACACTAATAAGTAGTTGCTTATTAGCATCTCTATTATTAACATATTGGCTGTTTATTAGTGCTTATAAAGTACATATAATGCATGACATCCATAATCCTACCCAATACCCTAAACTTAACAACTACCTTATAAACTATTAATAAGCAGCATATAAGGAGTTAATTGAGGCAAAATTCATAATTAATGGTTAGTTATTAGTGAGAATTGGACCCTAAAATAAAGTGGGACCAAAGTTTCTGATGTATGTTGCCTTACTATCTCCTGGATTATGGTGGCCTAACAAGAAGAAGTTCAAGAGGCCTCAGGAATAAACAGCATCAATATTCATTTAAGCTAAAATACATATATTAAATTCATTAAAATCAATTCAGCACAATTGCTTTACAAAAGCCTATTAATGTTTCTTGTCATTTATATATTTTTCAAAAGAAACTAAGCTACCGGGCTCCACACACAGACACTGTGAGCAGGTTTTCTGTGTATTTGTCTGTTACAGCCTTCTGTCAAGTCTCCCTGTCTTATACTGCCCAGTAGTTGACCTTGGGTGGTGACAGAGTGGGTGGAATACATTAAAAGCCCTATCGCATCTGTCAACGAGAACACTAATGAGCCACCAACAGACGGACAGACAGACAGAGTGCGCGCACACACACACACGCGTGCGCGCGTGTCGTGTATACACACCTGTGAGTAATGAGGCATTCATGCAAAATGCAATCACTTCCAACTGTCTGTCAGGAAAAAAAAAGAAGAAACTGTCTGGCAGGAATGACAGCAGGCTCTACTGTTCTAACACAAGAAGAGGCTGTGGATTTCTATTGAGCTGCACTGTCTGTCTGGCAATAGATTTTCTTAACAAAAACTGTACATTTTGAATATTAGCATCCTTGGACACAAATATGACAGATATGTACCAGACAACGTGGAACTGACTGCATCCTTTGTATAGATTTTATTATTTTTTTTCACAGAATTCTCTCATATTGTTCTGATTTCATAAAGACTGTGTTCAGATGTTATACTCTTATTGTATTAGATGGATTTATATCTCTACAACACTATGTATGCATTTCATGTTCTACTTTGCTGATAGGCCCTAGCTTTAAAGCTGCTTTGGAACAATGTGTGTTGTAAAAAAGCACTACACAAATAAAACGTGCTTCACATGAATACATATGTTAACAAAATTTATGCTCATATTTGGAAGAAACGAAGCAGTAAATTTATAATTACCCTTTGAAGTTCCTGCCACACTCATGCACACACTGAATGAACAAAGAGCAGATCCAAAACAGAGGTGCATGAGTGTGTGTATATTTAACGTCTCACCTCGTGATGGTCTGGATTAATGTTGTGCTTGGCAAGATTCCACATACAAAGAAATCCTATACTGTGAATATTATCCTCTGCTGTCAAATTTCTGCACATAAGCTTAAAAGAATTTGGTACAATATGTTCCGTGCAAGATGTTTTCAACAAAAACAGGACTATGCTTGCTATGGAGGACTATGCTTGCTAACTTTTACAGTCCCACTAACTCAAGCTTTTCTTTACATTATAATATTTGAATTGACATATTCAATTTGGCTATCAATTCTGATGACAGTATAGACCCTGCCTGTAACCTAAATCACTAATTTCAGAAACAAAAAGAGTAGAATTCAAGTGAATTCCACCATTGGGAAGGATGATAACGGTAATTAGTACCCTCAACGGCGTTCATAGGAAACAATGACAGTTGACACATAAATTGCCGTGAAGAGCAGAGCAATTTGTGGCACCCATGTCAGAACACACTTATTCATCCAGATTACAGCTGATAAGATTCATATTCAAAAGTGGAGGCATTAATAATACTTTTTTTAGGCGTGTGAAAAATATGGAATGATGATATTTACATTAAATTTAGTCATTTAGCAGATGCTTTTATCCAAAGCGATCAAGCAATCAAAATCAACAAAAGAGCAATGATATACAAGTGCTATAACAAGTTTCAGTTAGCTTAACGCAGTACAGATAGCAATGACTTTTTAAATAGTACAATATATAAAAAGAAAACAGATAGAATAGAAAAAAAATAGAGCAAGCTAGTTTTAGAGGTCTTTTTTGTTTTTGTTAATTGTATAATAAATGAAAATAAAACAGATAGAATAGAAAAAAGAATAGAAAGCTAGTTTTTTTTTGTTTTTGTTTTTTTTTGTTTTTTAGAAAACATGCAGCAAATGAATAGAGTGCATGTCTAAAAGGGACAGGTGTTTTTTTTAAGAATAGAATTAGAATAGAGAGTGCTAGAGTTAGAGGATCAAAGAAGAGATGTGTTTTAAGCCGATTCTTGAAGATCGCTAAGGACTCAGCTGCTCGGATTGAGTTGGGCAGGTCATTGTACCAGGAGGGAACATTTCATTTAAAGTCTGCAAAAGTGACTTTGTGCTTCTTTAGGATGCGACGTTCACTTGCAGAACGCAAGCTTCTAGAGGGCCCATAACTCTGAAGTAATGAATTTAGGTAAAGGAGTGCAGAGCCATTGGTGGTTTTGTATGCAAACATCAATGGCTTGAATTTAATGCGAGCAGCTATTGGTAGTCAGTGCAAACTGATTAACAGAGATGTGACGTGCATTCTTTTCGGCTCATTAAAAATGAAACTTGCTGCTCATTAAAAATGAATCTTACTGATATATAATAGAAGTGTATACCGTATATATGTGCGTGTGTATGTATATATATATATATATATATATATATATATATATATATATATATATATATATATATATATATACATACATACATACATACATACACACGCACATATATATATACACACACACACAACCACACATACTTTATATATATTTATATTTTTTATTCTGGTTTTTGCCTTTTATTAGGACTGGACAGCATTTTAGACAGGAAGTGAAATGGGAGGAGGGTGGTGGGCTTGGGGGATCGTGAAAGGTCCGTGAGCCAGGACTTGATCTCAGGACACTAGAAGTGCAACGTCACTATATGTTAGCGCACTGCTCATGAGGCCATTGGCACTGACTTGTTAAAGCCATTATGTTTAATGCATTATGGGTTATTAAAAGGTAAAATGCATTATAATTATTATTTTTTAATTATGTTATTCATAGCGATTGCTGTAATATGTTATATCTAGCTGTAAATAGCTATAAAAGGAAATTAATGGTGTAACAATGAATTGATAAGTGTTATAATGGATTAACTGTGATTATAATTATTCATGAGGTATAATAAATGCATTAAAACTACTTTTATAATGCATTGTACAAGTGTTACCTACTGTACATATATATATATATATATATATATATATATATATATATATATATATATATATATATATATATATATATATAATATAAGAAAAATATAAGAATATGAATATATAAATGTATGAACGTGTAAATATTTTAAAATATATACTGTATGTGTATTTATATATAAATTATAAATATACACAGTAAGCATACATGTATAATGTAAACAAAAGTTATATTTATATGTATATTACATTATACATATATTCTATACTAAAATAGTATGAAAAATATGAATTACATGATGAAGATGTCTAGATGTCTAGAAATTATAAAGATGCCTATGCACAGGCCTACAGTTTTGTGCTGCCCTTGCTAATGCCAGATCAGATTTCTGTAGGAGATTTATAGTGGGGCAGCTGGACAGTCTCGCAACCTGTGCTCTGAAAAACAGTAGGTGAGAAACGGTTGTGTAACACAATCCGAACAACCAAATCAATCCATCAAGCTCAGAGAACTGCAGATAATTATCCATGAACACAAGTGGGTCGACATTAGGGAAGGTTTATCCGATCCGCTAACAATCCACAGCAAACCTGATACGGGTTACTTCCATCCCCATCATAATCATATGCTGAGCTTCTGTTTTCTGCAAATAGCGGACAGTTTATTTGGTTTTCGTTGTCATAGCACTAGCAGCCAATTCCCAAATGTCAAGAAAAAGTCAATATATAGTAGTGAGAAGTATGGGATACTAGGCGAGCAGTTATTTCTTTATCCTGCAATTAAAACAGTTACATAAACAAGACGTTAATAGTAACTGATATTTTATACGCAATATGGCTAGCTGGTTTTGTTTGTTTTAGCTCCGCCACACATATTGCTTCTATAAAACAGTTCAATAAACATAAAGTTAATAATGAATAAGTTACATTTTGGACATATTATTAACAATATCTTTGTCTATTTTAGTTCCATCGACAAACAAAGTTAGTCAACAGACTAGTGTTTTGTTCCTGAATGAATCGGTGTTTCTGAAACAATCTTTTGTGTGAATGGTTCAATGACTCATTCAATCTCTTATTTCATTAATGAATAAATCATTGCTTCTAAACAAATTGGTTGAGTGAATGATTAAATGATTCACTTATAAGACAATCAATTGTTGTTTCATTCCTGAATTAATCTGATTTTGAACTATTTGGAGTGAATGATTCAAAAGAATCAATCAGCTGACTAAATGGTTCAATAATGCCTCATAAAGTCAATCATTGCCCCCTACTGGCGTATGGAGGTAAAGTGCTTAACTAATAGCTGTATAATTCCTTTTACACACCTTTGATATGAAACATATTCACATTATACCTATCAGTGCAATAAATCCTGCATGTGAATCAACTGAAAGTGACACATACATGTTAGTCAGGACAGCGCATGAGACTGACTTGATCAAAAGGTCAATGCAAGTAGTTTGTGATGCTGACATGCAATATGGTGTGAAGTTTAACCCTTAAGCCACTTTTAATACCACAGCATAAATTACATGTCGGACCACCGACACCATACTTGACACTGAGAACAGATCTCCAGTGTGAAAGTCAAACATGTGGCCGTCAGTCAGGGCGGCCTCCAGAGGCCACTTACTCTCACTGTTTGACGACAATGCCCAGTTCAGGTTTCCAGCACTCGCTGGGAGGTCAGAGCCCGAGCAGGAAAAGTGGGGTCATTACCCTCTTTCAACCCCAAAGACACCTCCCTTCCCTGATCCATCACGCTCATGACACACACACTCCCATTCCCACAGTCCAGAACACATACACAAACATGAACAGAGAGCGTTTGACCTCATCTGATTTATGGTCCTGGGCATTATTTGCAAAGGTCCAGGTGTGTCCAGCACCACATCCGATTCAATCAGACAAACCACTCCATTCAGTGGCATTCAAAAACTGAGAAAGCATCTTTATGATGTTCTGAATGCTGGGTTGCCTTTAAGAGAGAAGCCCACCTGAAGCATATGCTTTTCACCAGCAAGTGAAAAGTTGTAGAGTGACTAATAGAAATACTGCTGAACTATAAATAATAATTTAATGATAGCTAATGATATGTGCACAAAATCGCGATCGAGATTTTCTCAAAATTCACTAAAGAGCATATTTGAAAATTAAAATTGTTATCTATTCACAAGTGTGTAGGCAGATTTTGGAACTGACACAAGGGGGAGGTAACTTCAGGTCATCGGCTAAGTTGACCTGGTTAAAAATGCCATATATTAGTTGGTTGATCAAAATACATAATAACTGCATTTGAGTAACAAGTTACTGTTAATGTTAGCCATCTCATGGCCTCAAGTGCTTCACTGTCTCAAGAAAAAATAATAAGGAAAGAGACAAATTATTTATTTTTTTTATGCACAAGCTCAACAAATGCTTCTGTTTACATCCATGAGTGACATTAACACTTTTAAACTGAGAACAAACAAATTTAATCCAACATCAATTCTACGACTCTTTAATAAATGACTAATAATTAAGACTTGCTTCTAAAGAGATGAGATGGCAGTTATAGAGTGAGACTCTTGAATGAATTATGAACATTACTGCAGGAAGCTTGTACTATTCTATCTATCTATCTATCCATCCATCTATCCATCCATCCATCCATCCA
Organism: Carassius carassius; assembly: GCF_963082965.1. Classification (NCBI taxonomy): domain Eukaryota; kingdom Metazoa; phylum Chordata; class Actinopteri; order Cypriniformes; family Cyprinidae; genus Carassius; species Carassius carassius. The sequence continues at coordinate 8,238,172 of NC_081771.1, forward strand.
TCCATCCATCCATCCATCCATCCATCCATCCATCCATCCATCCATCCATCCATCCATCCATCCATCCATCCATCTATCTATCTATCTATCTATCTATCTATCTATCTATCTATCTATCAAGATTGAAGGGAGAAATTTTTTTTTGCAGCTATTTTTTTTTCTTTGACTTACTATTGCAGCTACGTTACTACAGCAACAGTACACCGGAAATAAACAGAAAACAATACACCATTCCTTTCATTCTTTGCAAAAGAGCTTTTTTTGTGTACAAAAGAAAAGCAACATCAGTTTCCAGTTGTAAAGAGGCCTATTCTCTCTTCTTTCTCAAAGCCCAGAGGCTGTTATTCTGACAGTCATCATGCACAATTCCTTTTAGGTGAAATAATTCCCTCCAAACAAAAGTCTTATGGTCTCACGTCTATCTTGTGGTTTACAATATGTCCTTTCAGTAAGGCTTTGTAAAGTTGGCACATATTACAAAAAGTATCTACCAAGCTTAAAGAAAATCTTAGCAAGGGCATTGTCTCGCGTGGCTTTAATTGCTGTTATCATGCCCCATTTACAATGATTAATAGTGTGATTTTCTAAACAACAAGACAGGTTTTTTTTTTTTTGGCATAGTAAAGGCTGACAGCAGTAAATTGTAGATGGATGACATGAAAGATATGGCATATGATGACAATAATAAAAAAGGCTTATTTTTATTAAAATAGATGGTCTATACAGTAAGTGTTGAAGAAAAATCTAATGTATTTTTTAGACTATAAAGAAACCAGCTATCTGTTCCATCCCAGAAAATAAATAATTACACATGTTAGATATAAAAAAAGCACATTCCAAAAAAAGACATGTCACAGTGTCTTCAGTCTTCTCTCGTGGCCAAGAGAACCTACTGACCTCCTTTGAACTCTGGGACATTGACCTAATGCATGAGTGGCAACCATTGCATTTCTTTCAATGGGAGCAAAGAAATCCTCCCCCCAAAATTAGCAAACTGTCTCAGTGTTATACCATGTTTTTTGTCTAACTGGGGAGGATGTTGAGCGTATTCTTTCCCTTGGCCAAGGTGGACCCACAGTATGTCTAAAGAGAGCAACCTGACACCAAACTTTACATAAACAATCGACTGCCTGCATGTTAAATGCATTTGAGAGCAAAGTCCATTAAGAAAAAGTACAAACAGATCCTGCAGGGATAAGGGGGAACTCAAGCGCTGTAAAGGAAAGGAACTGAGCACTATTAAGATATAAGATGACCAAAATAACAGAATATCTCCTGCCAAGAAAAGCTCATAATCAAAATGTCCTTGTGTGTCTAGATCTCCTACATGGGGAACTCCATTCTAGAATAGTTCACATGTTTAGCCCTCAGGCTGTTCAGTATTTTATAAATACATAAGCAAGTGCAGTTACAAAGCCTAATGATGGTAAACATGGTGGTCCTTTGAATCCTCTCTATAGGGGTCTTTCACTGCTGTCATCCAAAATGGTGGGTAATGGTTACTGTACACCACTCTAATGACATGCATAAGGGTCTGCATTCTTATGCTAAAATTGCATGATGGCCTTTCAACCTTAGGAGAGAAGCTGAGATGCTATAATAGGCTCTTAACGGCTTCTCACTATGACAACAATTAAGAAAGGAAGAAATATGAGATGAGAACCTGCATGTACTTTAAGAAAGTAAACAGCTTTAACTGTAGATCTCACAGCAGTATGTCACAATTGGCTTTTTGTTAATTTATTTATGCATCATCTTGCATAGCATGTCAACCTTTAATTTTGTTTGCTTTACAGAATTTAAAACACTGTGATACACCAAACCTGAACCCTACTTTATTTCAATGAACCTTCCAAGATATTTAATACATTCATATCAGCTAATACTCTTTTCCCATCACAAAACTAAATTTAAGCGACTGGAAGGCTGTACTGAAGTCTTACAATGTCAATGCACATAAAGAAAGTTGAACTTTGACCTTTAATCCAAAAGAATAATGCCATCTTTCGTTCAGGACTGTAATTCATTGCACCTTCAAAGACATTTAAAAAATACTAATGTATTTGTACAAACTTGAAACTAAAACATAAAAGTCTGGGAGGTTGGAGCGACATTTTATGAACTTTTAACATCTAGGAAGAATACAGCTTAGGGAACAAATCCATTGGAACACTGGAAAAACTTGTGCAGTTTTGTTCATATATGAATATTTTGTTTAGCATATTACTGGCTCTAAAACTAAAACTACAGCCTTCTAATTCTATAATTTTTATTTTTTGCAGGAAGTACTGTTCTGAGAACAAACATACATACTTAAAAATACAGAAAACGTCAGTGCAGTAATTGTGTTACCACAAGCTTTGTATATTATGTAATAATATGCATGGGTTTAATGCACTTTGAGTCTATATGTTTATAATTTACCTTAAATCTAAATTAGAAAAGTCCCAAAAAATAGTAATAATATTACAATAAAACAAAACTATTGTCTCTCAAATCAGGAAAGACTTGTCTTCATGCCAAAGAAATGTTTTGAGGGCAAACCCATTAATGTTTATTATTTGCTATTCATTGCTAGAAAAAGGAAGGTTTTCTCAACACAAAGTGGTATGAGGATTGAGAGAAAGGAAGAGAATGTTCCAGCTTGAGGCCGTTCTGTATAAAAGGTTAGAATAACTATATCATGTTCACACCAGCAGAAAAATATTCATTGCGGTGAAGTAATAAAACAGTATGATCATAAAATTGAAGCTAAAATGGTTCTCTTTCTCCTCTGCCAAGAAAAATGAAAAAATGAACACACACAGAAAAATATAATTATCAAACCCCTACATATTTTTGTTTAATGTTGAAAAATTGAAAGTCTTAGGAAAACTAAAACTAAACTTGATGAAACCACTTTCACCAGTGCAATAGATTCCATTTCCGATCTCACACAGCACACTAACATACAAAGCAATAATACAATATTCTGGGCTCAGCAAGTTCAATCAACAGCACTTCTGACAGTGTTTATAAAAAAAAATAAAAATAATTTGGGAGGGTCAAGGCAATGCAGCCGGTTCCTTTAAAGCTGATCACAAAGTACTAAATGTTTAGGCAGTCGTGGCATAATGGTTAGAGAGTTGGACTTTTAATCAATACCACGACTGAGGTGAGACCGTTGAGCAAGGCGCCAAACCCCCAACTGTTCCCCGTGTGCTGCAGCATTGGCTGCCCACTGCCCACATAGATGGATGAAATGCAGGGCACAAATTCTAGTCACCATACTTGGCCACACATCACGTCCTTTCCTTTCTATGTTCAAGCATGCTGCTGTCTGATTTCTGATATGTAAAGTTTAGGCAATGGTCTGAAGCTAATTACGGGAGGTTGCTTTAGTTTAGCGGGTGAGTGTTGTAAGCCCTTTTCAACACTACCTTGATTCGCTGCACATTTAGGGGCCCGGCGTGGTTAGGTATTACCTTAAATGCAGCAGTACCCCCCCCCCCCCAGGTCCCAGCCATCATTCAGTCTCACATACGCACTCTCACGTGTGTACACACACTGATGGGGCTTTGCCATTAGTCAGTCGTCACACCGCAGAATTGCAAAACGATTGAGCAGCTGTTTGGGCCTGTGGAAGAAATGCTACCATCTGGGCTTAACCTCCAGGGCATTACCACCTCTTTCCTCCCACAGAGTCCAGAATATATACAAACCTATACATATGAACTAATGTACATGGGGTGGCTTCCATCTAACAGCTTACTAGATGTTTTTACATTTCCTGAACAAGTATGAGTGTTGCTTGCACAAGTTGCTGTTGCCAAGGTTGTGCTACACAATTGCTCTGATTGTTTTTTTTTACTTTTTATTATGTGATTGTTAGAATATAGTTGAATTAGGTCAATGCCAACATGGACTTGCCCTCATCCTCGAAAACCAAGAAGCATGCAAAATAAAAAGAAGAACAAAAAACACAGAAAACTTTACAAGCAGTCTCATTTGCAACAAGGTCAATTAGGACTGCATTCTTTCCCTGCTGAAAAAAAAGCATCTTCTTAAACCAGTCTAAGCTGGCTTGCTGTTCTTAGTTGTTTTAATATAGTCTCACCTCTCTAAAACACCCCAAAGGTGTCTAAAGCCAGCCAAAAGACTGCCTGGCCAACTTAGACTGGTTTAAAAGTTTTTATTAGCTGGTAGGATTTTTTTGAGCAAATGAAACTTGTGGTTGCTCTTAAACCACAAGAGACTGGAAACATTTGTCTATTAAATATAGAGTTTTGCTTCATGTTTGACCTGATGGTTTGGGGAATGAACAAGACCAATTTATTTAAATAAATAAACAATTAGAACGAGAGCATTAATGGGAGAGAAAGTGAGAAAAATGGGGCAACTGGATAAAATGTCTAAAAGAGTGAACAAGCTCTAATATCCCCTATATATATATATATATCTGTAGGCCAGTGGGACAAACAACTCTAACCCCAGTAAATGACAGAATGACAGATTACTGTAAGCAAACAGATAGAGCAGGGAGAACAAACGAGTGCAAAATCCATACATCTCTCATAATGTTTTTGCAGAGCCCTTTCACCCAAACTCATCCCAGTATGGCATGATGACAGACTACAGACCTTCATTCTCTCCTTTCCTCCCCTTCATTTTTGCCTCGCGCTCCTCCCTGATGGAGCTAGTAAAAACTAGAGAGATGGTGCCATTAATCTCCTGTCAGAGAAGATTACACTTGATTCCTAAAGGCTAAACAAGGTTAAAGACATGCTTCACTTGCTGAAAGGTAGATGTTAACAACCAGGACGCACAAAGAAAGTTACTTAGGTTTGTTAGCATTTATCAGTCTTGAACTGTGGTAAGACACTGTACTTGCCTGATGAGACAAATGTGAATTCTGACACTGGCTGTCTTTATGACAAAGAACCTGAGAATAAATGTGGAAATAAAGGCAGCACGTGGTTGGGAAAAGGACAGACGTGTCAACAGTAAAAATGATTTGCTCGTCACTGCATCGTTTAACAAACAAATTACTGAACCATCACAGCCTATCGTTCACACCTTTTCTGACAGTGACGTATGGACTCAAAGACTTTCATTAATAAACTCAGAAATGAGACGTACATACATCTGAGGCAAAAATGTATCAGCATTTTCCAAATAAGCAATCCTACTGAACATTACACTGCAAATGCAAACTGCCATATTTACGCCTAAATGAAGCTGACAGTTGTGGAAAATGGACCGCAAGAACAAAGCTGGGGCAATAACTGCAAATATTCTGATTTATGAGGGAGTCAGAAACTATTACAAGTCCTCATGATGGCTGCAATAAAACTGCTGATGACAACTGGAAAAAGACAATAAATATGTTCAAAAGAAATAAGCTATAAGTTATGTAGCAGAGCAGAACGTTGCTTGCCAGTTGGCCAACGACTTGCTTCATTTCTTAATCACAGTCCACAGTTTTTGAAGCCTTTCCAACTCTGCAAGCAAATTAATTTGGGGAAATCGAATGTCAGAAAAAGAGTGAAAGTTTGCAGATGTGAGCACTGAAACCAAACGATAAGCCATGGTGAGATGTACTACTGATACTTTTTTTATACAATATTACTGATTCGCATAGAAAGATAAACTGGTGAATATGAAACCTCCCTGAAACTCTCCTTACATCAGATTATGCAAAGAGTATAACATGCTATAGCTATAGCTATGCTATAGCCAGGGCTAAAGAGAAATCAGCTAGTCACTAATTCCATAGTGTATGATTGCAGAAAAAAATCAATTAATTGTAATTAAACACTGATGGATCAACACATTTTGTGGGAAAAGAAATCATAAAAGCATACTGTTGTTTAAAAATCAGTTCAAAGATGAACTGATGAACTAATTTGTACTTATTTTTTGAGTAAAATATTTTTACTGTTAGTACATTCTAGGTCAAATGAGATTTGCATCAATGTCATCATGGCGGATGAGGTAAGCTATGTATTATGAAATGTGCGTACTTAGACTAGAGTTTGTTTTTGGTAATTTGACACTTTCTTCCGATGGAAACTTTTGCAAGAAGCAGTTTTAACATTAAGAGTCCTGTGGTTAATGTAGTTAGACTGGGCTGATATGATTATAATTACACATTGTGGTCGGATCATTTTCAGCTATATAAACTTGCAGTCCACTGGAAATCACAAGTGAATGTAAACATTTGCACAGTTGGTTACTTATTAAATGCACAAATTTTTTTTTTACACAAATATTTTGAGTTTCATTCCATGTTTTGAGCTAAAAATTTGGGGAAAGAAGGAAACGGTGCCCATAATAGCCTATTTAGATATAAAAATTACAATTAATAAACAGAATAATTTACACATCCCCATAGTCTCTGAGAATGTAAAATAAAAAAGTGCCATAGTGGACAAAAACACAAACACACAAACCACACACATCCCAAAAAAAACCATAAGCTATGTAGAAATGAAATTTGAATCCTAAACACAATGAATTACAGCTTTATTTAAAGTGCTAAAATAATTGCATTCTTTTTATCTTCAGTTCAGCCCTGCAATCTGATTGTTTTGTGTATTTTCTGAGGCCCAACTCAAGGCTGGTCAGAGACCCCATGCAGCTCCTGCTCTATGTGCAAGAAGCAGCTTTGGCCGGAGATAATGAGGCCCCCCGCACGGTTTCCACACTTGGTCCTGCTGCCTCCAAGTGCTCGAGCTGCACGTGCAGTGAGTACAAAACCCAAGACCCCCACATTCATCCTTAACGGCCCCTCTGTATCTCCACACTAATGGTCTGGACTCATCTGAAGGCCAAAGGTATAATGTGATGCGCTCTGCAGTAATGAGCGTGGTGTTGCTGACATCTGGCCCATAAGTTGCAAGAAGACAAGCGAGAATACAATGATGGATTACAAAAATACTGAGGCCTCAGATAAAGGAGAGAATCTTTTCTTATATGGACAGAAAGTCTGGTAGGACTGGAGCTCCCTTAAGCCATTTCAAACCTTCTGCAAATAAAGAGGAAAGAAGGTCAAACCATGAAGCCAACACTATGCATTGTTGTTCGACGTTGATGACAGATGGTCATCCAAACATTTGAAACATATTTGTTTGACATTCAACAGAGTCCAAGTGTCAGAAATGAAAAATAAAAAAGCATTCCAGGTGAAAATTAGAAATATCACTTGGAAATTACTTTTTGTAATTTAAAATTTGCATTATACACTAGGCAGCCCTAAAAATTAATTTTGTGTGTGTATACATGTACGCGCACACACACACACACGATAATCTTAAAAATCTCACCTTGGGACACATTTCTGGACTTCTTTAAACCATAGACACAGGAACAGACTGAGAAGTATGTATGGGAACAAACTCTGAGAAGATCGAATACGACAAAAGTCCTCCCCTTCAAAAACTGACATTTGCAAGCTTTCTTTTAAAGAATGACTAATTAAAAAGCAATTACAGATGACAACTGCCATGAGGAGGAGGAAAAGCAAGCCGACCTTTGACACGCTCTACATTATACCACGAGTACATGCAACAGCCATTTACACATCAAAGAAGAGTGTGATAAAGAACAGAGTCCTAAAATTTGCCCTGTTGAAAGCTACTCTCGGAGCTTTGCTGTGCCCATATATTATCCTAACACAAGTATTATCAGCTTTTATCTGCGGCTGAAGAAATGGGCTATTTAGGGAGTGCAGAAGAAACCATTTTTGGGGTGCATTCTTTTTTTTTTGTCTTTATGGTTCTACGCCTGATCAATCATCCAAGCATGTTTGACCAAAACAAAGTGTGCAAGTCCACATTCCTCTTTTTCAACAGGCTCAAACTCAATGGACAGAGACTATTTGTCCAGCAAGAAAAGGATCACACACTCATTGAATGACAGGTTGAGGGGTCTTTATTGCAGGTTCGGCTGATGTATTTCCTGCTGCTGACTTCCGCAGAACCTCATCCGAACATACACTTCAAAAGTTCAAGTTGTGCTCATAAATGTTTAAATGTTGTAAATATGTAAAGCAATGAGTAGAAACATGAGGAATCATGTTGCACAAAGGTTACTGGCTCTAACAAACATTTTATAACAAAGCACTAAAAGGTTTAGTGAAGGCTACAGAACTTTTAGATAAAGTGAAATATAATCTCTGCCTGCAGTGAAGTAAAGCACTGTGTACTGTCAATGTATCACTTTCAAGTTTAACTCGAGGCACTCTGCTGCTATAAAAGAACCACAAGAAAATGGAAAATAAAGCCGAGGGGGAAAGCTTAATGAAGTATCGACGAAATTCATGACTGCATGTGTAGATTCATTCTTTCAGCATTAGACATCTCTGAGGTGCGGCTCACTGTTTAATTGAAATAGCAATAGCTATGTACTGCCACCTGGAGGAGAGTGTAGAAAACAAGCTCTATCGATACTCTTAGTGTCTCCTTACACTTTTGAGACAGCCCCAAAGCAGTAAAAATAAGATACATTGGTTTAATGTAAACATTAAGTTAATAAAAATCACAAGAATTTGTACATAAATACAACAACCAAACTGTGTCATTACAGTCACACTGAGGCAGTTTATTGACCCAGGGACAAACTAAAATGTTTAAGCTCCTCAACTCAAATAATTCATTTTACAAATGAAATATTACATAAATTTACTTCATAAAAATGGGGGAAAAAACATGACAGAACATTATCAAATGCGGAAATATTTAAAAAGCCCTGAAGAATAGAGCAACAAGAAGAATGATTAAACATAACCGTACATTTGGCTGTTAGGAAATAATGCACTCATTTTATACAGTCACACATCACCAAAATGAGGGGTTAGTTACAATAAGCCTCTCCAGGAATTTTGTATCAGTTCACAGATTAAAGCCTGGAATGAGCTGCCAACGGACCACACAACACTGTGTGTGTGTGTGTGTGTGTATATGTGCATGTATATTCACAAGTCAATTTTTGTTCATTAATTTCACTTTCAGTCCAGCTCATTGAAACGTGCAAACATGGCCTTCCGAACTGCCTGTTTGTATGTGGCATGATTCCAGACGACGGGTTCCTTCTTCTTTCGCTTTGGTGAGAAACAAGAGAATGAGAAAAGCAAAAAAAATGAAACCAATGCACCTCAGCTGCTGCAGCTCAGAACATCCTGTTGCTGAAGAGACTCACCTCAGTAGTTTCTAAACCCAAACCTGGTCTCTCGCTGCCTTTATGACTGTCCCTGCAGCAACAACAACACAACATGCCACATTTGAGATATGACAGTTCAATATCAATAAAGTAAATGAAATGTTTAAGGATTCAGAAAATCACAAACCTTGAGCTGCCAGCCCATGTGTTTTGGGTTTTTCTTCTTTTTGCTTCAGGTGAACCGTTAGACTGTTTGATTTTCATCTAAAGAATGGGTTCAAAATGAGAGTAAATCATTTAATTTCAGACTACCATGAGAAAACTATGGAGAATATGTTTGAAATCAAGTATAACGTGTGAAGCACATGCTGACCTGTAAGCAAAATGATGCTTTTAAAAATAATAAGATAGTTTAGCAAAGAAGATATACATTACTCAGCACAAATGAGTACAGCCCCTCTTAAACATGACACATTTAGCAATTACTCTTCATTTAGAAGACAGACATACTAGAGGTCTGTGCATATATGTTTCAACAAGTCAGTTACTAAAGAGACATGTCAAAGATTGTTTTCTTATCAAAGTGATGAAGTGTTGTCTTGCAAAAATGCACCCTCCTTAATGTTACTCAGTAAAACTAAAAAAATATCTAGTGTAAGCTGTTTTTAATGAACAGGTGAATACGTTGAACCAAAATATCTAAAGAGGAGCAATTTTCGGACAATTAAACACATTACATAGCCCACTAAATCTATCTCCGGTATAATGCTGACAACAGTGAAACCCATACCTGTCAACCCTCGGGATTCTCTCGTATTTTACCATTCTATCCCACTATCATCCTGTTTAAAGAGTAACTAAACCCTAAACCAACTTTTTTTAGTTAATGATCTATAAGAATGGGGCTTTATTAGTGCTGTTCATTGATTCAAGTAACTTTTTTGACATTTGAGTATAAAGTGTTTTAATTCTACAATATATGGTGTAAAAACGTGTGAGTGCTGCCCTCTTCAGGTTGAACGGTGGCTACTGCAGTTGATTTTTCCTATTGGATGTTGCGGTGGCAAGTGACGTAAGCGGTGGCAGGTGACGTAAGCAGTTTCCAGCTCACCACGCCCCTTGGTACGAGCTACCGCGCCCTTGGCAGTATAAAACCATCAAAATCACTGTAGTGAGTCAGGAGCTGGAATTGCGAGTATTGGTAACGACCGGGATAGACTAATATAGCATCTATTTAGCATAGCAATTATACAGTTATTTAGATCTTCAAGTTAGCGTAGATTTATCTGTATTTAGTACAGTGGTCAGGATGGTACGGAGGTGTGTTGCTGGTTGCTACAGCACTGCTGGACTGCATAGTTTACCAGCAGACTTTAAAATTAAGCGCCAGTGGTTGCATGCATTTGGCCTGGAAGACCGCAAGTTCCCGCCTAGAGCTCGAGTGTGCAAACTGCGTTTTACACGGGATTGCTACTCCACACAGCTCGCGCTGAAAGCGACGCGGTGCGGGAGGTAAGACCACAGTTTGAGTCAGCGGCTCGAATTGATATGAACAGACACCTCGACACTCTCCACTCCAGGTAAAAGTGGGGGAGAAAAGTCCTCTACTTCAAATGATCGCTCTGTTGCAAAGCTACTTGCGTCATTACAGTCACTCTCCATTTTAGCGTCTCTGACAGCAGCTGTCAATCAATCCGTCACTGTGAGTCTCAGGATCACGCCGCACTCGCTCAGCCCCGCCCTAGGTTCGTCCCCTCTATCTCCGCTGTGATCTGCTCACTTTTCAGCTTTTTTTAAATATTGTCAGTGGGTGGAGTCAGGCTCTGAGCAGGGGTTTAGTTACACTTTAAACATTTTCCAGTATTTTCAATCTTTATATAAAAAAAATCTCACAGGGCATATTTTATATGTTTGCTACATTCACCTCCGGTAAAACTCCCATAATTTGTATGCCCCAAAGAAAGAACTTCTACTGTCTTCTTTACTGGGCTTCTATACTCTTTGGCCCAAACCACATTATATGAATAATCACGTCAACATCTTCCAAGGTTGTCCAGTTGGCAGATCTTGTATGAAACACATCCTTCTCATACAGTCAACAAATGCAAATGTCAACCCATTTGTCCCCTCCACTTGGCAACCTACAACTGACTGGTATCACTGGAATCACTGGTAGAAATTTTCAGGAGATTCATTTCTTTGCACAAAAGAGGACAGTGGTACAAGACAAATACCAAATCATGGTTTTAAGCCTTTTTTTCCCCTGAAATAATTACGCCTTTACATGAAGTTTTTATTTCATGATGAGTGATATTTTGCTAGTAAAAATGTTAATTTACATGCATACATTTTATTTTAAAGTTCCATGTCTCCGATCTGGCAAAAGCTATGAAAAAATGACTGCTTCATCTCACACATCACCTACTGTTTAGCCTTGTCCAAGGCCCATATTTAGTTCAGAGGTTGTTAATTTTTCCAAAGGGGCTGCACTTGTTTATGTTGAGTACAGTACATAATAAAATACCTCTTTTTCTTGGTTTTCTAGAGCCTCAAGTTCTCTCTTTGACCTTTTGATTTTTTGGTGAATCTCCAAATTTTGCTAAAATAAAGAGAAAAATCATTTCTAAACAATGCAGTTAAGTCAATTATATAATTAATATACTTACAAAAAAAATAATAACTGATCGAAATGTATTTATATATAGACTACAAATACACACACGCGCGCACACACACACACACACATAATGTATAATAATAAGACATAATAATAATAAAAAAAAAAATCTTTATACTGTTTTAATAACCGATTTCGGACACCTTGCATTTAGTCCACAGTCCTGATAGATCATAAACGTTTGATTTAGAGATCTGGTACCTTATGCAGGTCTGAGAGCTGCTGGTGGCGGATCAGAGCGTCTTTATTAGGGAACTGCCTCCTGCACAGAAGACATGCCATCTTCTTCCAATCTGTCAACCTGTCTTCATTCTCGTCCGCCTGTGGCTGGCTCTTTGCAGGCCCTGCGGCTTCCTGCTTCTCGTGTTTCTCTTCTTCTTCCTCGTCGCTGCCTGCCCCATAGTCAGCCGCCAACATTCCAAGAGAGCCCATGGGCCGCTGCCAACACACAAGAGGGAGAGAGGGGAGTTTTGCTTTGATCTACAATGACACTCACTGTAAATCTGCTTCAGTGTGGGTTATCAAATAACCTACATCAATCAGGGTCAAGGTGATGTGTGTGCCCTTTCAGCTGTTTGGGAAAACTGAGACTGAAGTGTATTTGTGTGCATGTTAATGTGTGTGTGTTGTTGATAGTAAGACTGTAAACACACACCTTTGATGATTTTTCCTCTTTTTGTTTTGGTGGAGCAAGAGGCTTCTTGAATAATTCATCTGCACCGGTGGCCTACATGAATAAAGGAACAGTATGACATAATAACAGACATTAAACATTTAAAAGAAAGATCATTGCTAAAGTTGAGGAAAAATTAAATATAAAGTTTAATGGGTGTCAGTGAAAATATATGAGGGGAGGGACATGAGTAAGGATTGCAGAGACACATTAAGAGATTTCAGATGTAGTCCAACTAAATAATTTATGGGACATTGCAACCCACAAAACACATATGACTAAAAATACCAAGCATTACAATATTTTGCTGATGGATTAAAAATAGAGGATTACACGTGCAACCTTATCTGTCTAAGTGACGGGTATTTATTATTATTTCTAGGAAGGATAATAAAAACCACAAGATTTTGATATGTTCTAAATAAAACCATACAAACAAAACCTGATGCCACAATCTTATGGTGTTATAAATGGCTGCCAAGTGTGAGTGGTGAGTAAGATGGAACAAGTCAAGTCATTTTGGTCTCCAAATAAGGTCCATCCTTCCATAAATTCAAGTTAATAGATTTTTGTTCAGTTTAGCATCTACAAAAAAAAATCTGATTACCTAAATTAATATAATAACACACCTCTCTTCAACGAGCTGCCCAGTTTTCAGTGTTCATGTCGAAATCACAAAGAGTGTGCACTGAAGTTATTAATAAGTAATGTGTGGGGTTTGTTTAAATTCCTGATTATGAGCAATACAGACAGGAGAGAAGGGGTTTATAAAAAAAAAGGACAAAAAAAAAAAAGAGTGATCTGACCTTCCTTTCAAAGATGGCAAAGGCTGCATCAGCAGCTTTTGAAGGTCTTAGGTCATCTCCTCCAGACTTCAGAAGAGGTGAAGGAGATCGAACGATTTCTTTCTGTCTGTTCTGGATTTTCGCCCAACGCTCCATGTCTTTCATTATCTGATGATCAGATCCAAAATTACAACACAGATCTAACACAATGATTGTTTTAAATAAAAATCTTAATGTAAAGCAAATTAAGTGATATTAAAACCTTAAAAGCTGCTAAACTTCTCGGCTTCTCCTCCTTTTCCTTCTCTTTCTTTTCTGCTCGTGGGGCATTCTCCTCTTCCACCCGCACCTCCGGCACGGTCTCTGTAACTGCCTTCACTTCCTCCTCTGTGATGGGGGTAGCTATAACCTCAGCAGTTGTTGCCACAGGGACAGCAATTTCAGGGGGCGGTTCCTGAACATCAGTAGAAGAGCTCTGGACTGGGATGTAGGTCTTTGAGGCACTGTCCCAGTACAGGTACTGCTGATTCTGAGCATCATAGAAATACTACACAAGCAAAAATAAGCACTTAGTCATTGTATATTGTATTTTATTCATTTTAAACAGTCAGGAAAATCAAAAGGCTATTTTCTCTACATACCCTTGAGTTGGGATCATAGTACAGGGTAGTCTGAGGGTCATAGTAAAATCCTGATGTAGCATCGTAAAGGAAGGCTGACAAATCTGGAGCCTCAGATGCTGCAGTAACAAGAGTACGATTATCAGACCAGTTACTATGATGAAAGGTGTCTGCTTCTGGTGGCGCTGTAACTGCTGGCGGCATGGACACTTGTTGCTGCTGACATTCTTAACTCTTTTAACCTTGTTGTCCATTTCTCTTTTACTTTTTTCAATTTGCTTTTTTATGATGATATATCAGACTGATTTGACTGGATAATTTCCAGGTATTGTTCCCAGTTCGTGGAAAAGAACACTGATTATACCTGTTCCTAAGGGTGTACACATACTAGGCACGGTTGCCTTGAACCGAGCCCAAGCATGACTACAGATACAAAGAAAAATGGAAGAGATTGTATTTGACCCAAAATGTATAGGTGACCATCGTTAAGTGGTTATATATGATCATCATATTATCCAGTCACAGAACTCATGTTGCTGCTTTATAAAGTATTGTTAGGTATGGTATCACAGTATGGTTTGGTAACCTGTCAGCACAGTTTAAATCTAAGTTGATGAACCTGATATAGACAGCATGGAGAATTGTTGAGCATGACAAACATTTTTACCTTCAAGATTTAAATGAGGAATGCATTATCAATCAGGTAGAGAGGATTCTATGTGATCAGACACATTTCTTGTATTTACAGTATCAATTACTTCCCACTGGTAGAAGATATAGAATCCCAATGTGCAAGTTAAATCCATATAATAATTCCTTTGTACCTGTATAAGTGTTTATCTTGATCTTATTTTGAGTTTATCTTTTTATAATCGTTTTTATTGTTATTATCTCTTTATTGTATGTATGTAGCAACATGAAGTCTACAACAATTTTCCTCTTAAGGACAATAAAAGTATACTACTACTACTAATACTACTATCCTCATCTAGGGCTGGTGAATACTGTGCTTATAAATAAATGTAACAAAAAGAATACCCGTTAATCTTTAAATGAACAATGGCATACCATAGCTGTAGCCGTCAATGGACTCCACAGCTCCAGGAAGAGCAGTGTCAGATAAAGCTGCAGTCTGGTGCACAGCTGTCTGGACTGACTCCGGCATTGCCATTGTCTCAGAAAACATCACACCCTGCACACAGCCACACAGTCAATTACATTCCAAAAACCAATATCTCTCCTGGCTAAAAATGGCCCTGTTGTTAAAAAATGTGCCTTTGTGCTAGTATAAAAAGACAATCACCTGTTTTAAGCTTGAAGTCGGCATTACAGCTGATGACAAGGTGGCATCTGCTCCCAGTGGGTCCCCTGTACGAAGTCCCACAGAACACATTATGCTACAATCAATTTCAATACCATAATCAAATAAATTAAAACCTTACCATACCTTGCATGGAAGGTGCAACACCCATAGTTGTATGAGAAGGCTGAGGATAAAATTGTTGCTGTGGCTGCTGATACTGATGTTGCTAGAAAAAAAAATTACATATGAAAGGTTTAATACAAGATATGGACGGTTCACACAAAACATGCTCTTGCATTCCACTGGGATACTTTTTAAACACAGTTTCATGTAAATATATGCTAGACGTAAGTGAATTTTAACCATCTTGATATTTTTGTTGTTGTTTTTCTGCATCTCACACAATGAGCACTACATTTTTAAAATGAGGTTTCAAGATAAAAGGAAGCTCACGCTATAATGCACTTTAAAAACATTGTCTAGCTGTCTGAAAGTTTTAGTAAAAATGTATGTCATGCAGTTAAATGACTTACCATAATAACATCTGGAGGGAAACCCAAGAGAGAAGTGTTTGACTTATCATTTTCCCTCCTATAGCTGTAGTGAAAACAATTACATTTAAAGCTCAAATAACAAACACAGTTGAGATTTCTTTTCTTAGCATTTATGAAATGTTTCCTGTTAAGAACTGAAACTAGAATATTAATATAATATTATTTTATTACTTATACATATATCCCAACAAAATAAGACTTACTTTTGGTTTTTCAAAGGTTTGGCAACTTCAGCATAAACTCTAACCCCATCAATCATGATAGGGCGGGGTTTGGTGAGCAGCTCCACCAATCGCATCACATGCTGTATATCAAAGTGAGTAGTATCGTTATGAATGCATCAAGGAACTCAGTGGACCATTTTGAGACATTATATTGTAGTTAGAATGAGACATCTGTACAATACCTCATGTGAATCCATATCGACAAAGCAGAAGCATTTGGATCCAGGTGACTTCCCTTTGACCAGACGTACATTGCGCTCATCCAGGTACGCAAATGTATCGAGTGCTTTCAGAATGGTCTCCACAGTGGTGGTAGGCAAAATGTTTTTGATTATCATTGCTAAAAATAAGACATGAAACTTAAGATCAATCTCCCACCTACTTTTGTTCATTTGTTTTCTTTTAGAAAATGTATTCACAGTTGACATCACTTACTCTTGCTCTCTTTGAAGACCGGATCGGAGTGCTGCAAGTTTTGGCGAGATGCTCTCTGATTGGTCCATTCTTCCGCTTGTTGCTCTACCTCCTGCTGTTGAAGCTGTTGGTCCACTTGCTGTTGCCATGCTTCGGGAGTCAAGTTGGAGTTTCTTTGCCACACACCTTGAGAGGCAGGATCCTGCACATTCTTGGCATCAATTTCCTCCTTTATATTCAGTGGCAGGACTGAATTTGGTAACAAATTGTCATCGCTGGCTGGAGAGGCTTTAGCTGGTGGTTCTTGATGCTGCAATCCAAATTACATTTAAATATGTCAATCACACTAACAGATAATTAAGATCAATACATAATTAAGCTCTACCAAAGAGCAAACTCACCGGTTCCTTCACATTTTTGTCAGGCTGGATATATTTAAGCAGAGCAGTCTTGTCACCAACCTTAACAGACCCCTAGAAAACAAGACAACAGTCTCTCAGTGCTAAGTGACTGACAGCTTCCCAAAAAGCCAACCCAACCTAACAACAAAAAAGCAGATCTGATCTGATCTGGGCTTTAGTTATGCCCAGGTTTGGATTACTTGTTTTTTTTTTTATCTACCTTTTTAATACACACATTACTGTGTGAAAATGGGAGTAAGATCTTTAAGTGCAGTAAATCTTGCAGTGGTTATATGGCTGCAATTAATGTACTACCACCTTAATTTGAACGCTAAGCTGAAAGTATAACTGAAAAATATAACTAGTAATGTCAAAGTATATAGGAGAAGCATATCCTTTGCACAAGTGACTGCACATTCATCCATAACGGGATGAATAAAGGCAATAAAGTCTGCCTTCTTTCAAGTGAGAAGACTATGCAGACTTGGAAAGGTTCACAATTCACTTTCAAAATGGGGTGGACAGTCAAAACAGCAGTGACATTCTTTCTATGCTAGGACATTAAGCTTTTCTCATTTTACTTCACATATATTTATGTTGTTTATAAAAAGGGTTTAAAAAAGACAGACCATATACTGACTGGCCCACTGTGAAAAACCCAGAGATTAGTACTGTTTATAGACAACTGTGGTAAAAGATCTTCAGCTTTTAGCTTGAAAGGACATTCTAGGTAAATGGCCCAACAGTGTAATGTGATCTGCATTTTATGACTTCTTTCTAGGGCTGCACGATAAATTGAAATGAAATCGCGATGAGGCAGAAGCTACGATTGTCATGTCGGTTCTGTGGTTAGCAGTAAATCTCCATCCGAAGGCCAAAGAAACTCCAAATACACCACGCAGAAGAAATCCAGGAAATGCCTATAATACTAGCTGAATAAACATAAGATAACTGCTTTCATTGACTCAGCATGACTAAAAAACACAAGACTACGACAATATATGGTTTACTGGTGTTCTTCTTATTATTTTCATTGTAATAAAGTATATTTATAATGCAAAGCCTTTATCACTGCTTAGTGTACTATGAAAAATGTTGCGTGCCTTATTCTGTGTAAGAAGCCACATCATCTCACAGAAGGATTTATTTCAACACTCGACTGATGTTATGAAGTGAGTTTGGAATAAAACCATGTTAATAAATGTGGTATTTTCACATGCTTCCAGATGGAGCAGCATTTACTACACAGAGCCGTAGTTCACGGAGAACAGCTGTCATTATCACAAACAATTTCTTCGCGCAATAATATTGTCTGCAATTTTTTTTGTGTAACTTGTCAGAGAACTACGGCTCTGTGTAGTAAATGCTGCTCCATCTGAAAGCATGTGATGGAGATTTACTGCTGATTACAGAACTGGCTTTACAGACAAGATGCGCAGGACAATCACATTCAAATAATTATGCAGCCCAACTTCTTACCCACTGTCACTGCCGCAGTTACTTGTAGAAATTTGTTTTTATGTGTCTCACCAAGTACAAAAATCAAGATAAGTTATCCTGCAAGTTGGCAAGCAGGGAACTGTAGTTTCGAATGAAAGAAGAACCCAGAGCAAGATTCTTTTCTGAAAGGTACTTTGTCAGACATTTAACAAAAACGAAGGAGAAATATCTGCTGATACAACCAATATAACCCCCACAGGGTATTCAAGTTTCAGCACAACAGCCAATGGCTCGATACAAATCCAAGCAACCTCTAGTTTCCTTACTCGCCTTACATTTATAGTGCAAGTTTCATTAGAATTGCAAAATACTATTTGCACAAACAAGCCCTGATTTTCCAAGTCTGGATTTTCCAAATAAGCATCAGCATGATCTCTCTAGACATCCAGGTACACAACCACCATGAAGTCAGTCAAGATGAAGCAAGCAGGAATGGAAAGAACAAGTTTGTTGTGCTGGAAGAGATATGACACCTAAACTCTAGATGATTAAATCACAATCCATGGAAAGAAGAATAAAAAAACTTCACAGACTGCAAGCAGAACCAAAGAGCACAGTTCTGAAACGGTAATTCCACAAGGTCAAAGGATAAGGAATAAGTGTTGACACAGCACAAGGATGATACTGTGCTGTAGGCGTAACAGCATAAAGTTTACCACAGTACAACCATTTAACAACCTGTTCATCAGAAATTCAAACAGGGGAAAACAGCAACTACGGCTTTCCTTCCAAGTCAGCAAAATATGAATATCTACAAAAGGGAGCTACATATAGCATTTCAGTCACCATAGACATTATGAAAATCCAACGCTGAATCACTTTAAAGTAAGACAATAAAGGAGGTCAAAGAAGAATGCTTAGTTTTGCTTCAGTACCACTTAAGAATAAGCCAGTGGAAGCAAGTAAAAAGTGATCTTAAGACTATAACCTCCACAAGGTCAAATGAGGGGAAAAAAATGTGTTGAAAACGAAGAATGACATATCAATGGCCTGGAGTACTACCACCCAAGAGTTGACGAAACAGGTTACACGTGCTGCACAGATGCAAATCCAATTCCAAATTCAGTTTTGCCATGCCTGTTCATAAAACTATACATCCTGTATAAGAAGTCGAAAAAAGGTGAAATGTAAAGGTTCACTCAAGTTCAATCACTCAGCTAATACACCTATGGCAAACATCAAATAGTGTACCCCTTGTCACTACACTTACTTGTTATTCCTGAAAGCTAATTTTGAAAACTAAGTGGTGCGTTTTAATTGGTCATGATAAATATAAGTGGGAAATATGTTCCCTTGAAGTCTCATGTCCCATCTACCCCATTCCCACCCAAAGCCCAGCCACCTCCCCCTCCCCAGGCCCAAGCCTTCTTCCTGTTAGCAGACAGAGCCGTTGTAGAAGGACGAGGATGGGCCACCTGGTTGGACTCCATGAAGTGGACAGCATCCTCGAGGTTTAAAAACTCCACATAGGCCATATCGTAGCTGTAACCTGGGAACAGCATTTGAAATACAGATGGGTTTGTGTTAGTTAATGCAGGTAAACAGGAGAATTTTCAAGAGAAAAAAGCAGTGTTTCGTTTAACGAGATATATCACAAAGCGAATTTATACAGGATGTCTTTTGCTTGTCGGGCACATTTTATTTCATTATTTAATTGTTTGAATCAGTCGTGAACAATCAGAGTAACTCAGAGACAATTCTGAAGCCAAGATATACATCTATAAAAATTTATAAATGAAAATAATAACAGTAGAAAGAGAACCACAATATAACGGAGTTTGAAATAACTTATAATAAAGTATAAGTCTAATCACATCTAAAATCTAAAACACATCACAGAAGACCCACATTTATTTTCCAAAAAACTTGCAACAGTCTGAACAATAAAAAAAAAAGAGGAACAATAAAACAACTAAATCTGAAGAAGTTGCTCTCTTCACTACAAATTTATATTTTTAAAATAATAAATAATAGAGGTTTTTAAGAATTAAATAATATTGTAATTAAAAACAATTAAATAATAAATTGTAAATTTGCAATGACTTGAGTCATTGGCAAATAATTTGTTTTCTTGTAAAGTTTTATTCATTAAAAAAATTTTTTTTAAACCTTTCCTGATATTTTTTCCAGGAAACATTGAACAGCATATTAGCTTATTTGATACAATCCTTTGTGAAGAAAAGAAAAAAAATTGGCATAAAAAATGCTGAAACTTTTATAAGATGACACAAGAGAGGAATATTCTGCAGCAACACTTTACATCATCACAAAGTAGTGTCTGTTGATATGTTTCGACAGTTAATGGCTTATTTATAAAGGGAACAATGTTTAAGAAATTCCAATAAATTCCCTCTAAGAACATGCCACCTTAAAGATGGAAGCTGCTCAGGGAAAATTCAACCTCCCACACAAGAACATGGGGAAAAAGGGACAACAAGAGATCCTTTAGCATGTTTGCAAAAGCGACTCAGATGCAGAAAGTACAATCGATGTAAAAGAGACAGTGAGCGCAAGATTCGGAGAGCGAATAGCGAAATGTGGTTGCGAATCGATCATCATTGTTTACAGCGAACAAAATCTCACCTGGCACAACATCCTTTATTTTCATGCCCTGCATTGGAACACCATCACGGACTGCGAAAGCATCCAGAATCTATAAAAAAAAAATAAAATAACTGAAGTCAAACTTACTTTGGCAATCATTCAGGTAATTGTTGTTGTTCTTAGAACACCAAGAGAAGAACCACTTTTCTAAAAGTATGAAAATATTCAAAGTGTGAATAATTAAATAACATCTCATTTACCTGTTGCATTGTGGCAGTTTTAGGAATTCCAGAGATGGCAATGGTTTTTGAGACTTGATCCTGGACACTTGCACCCCTGTAATCCTGGTCCTTTATTTCAAAAATTCACAGTAAGAGTTTAAATATTCAAAAAATTCACAAGACAATCTGCACTACCGCATTTAAATGTACATAGAAATGTATGTAGAAGTCCGTAAGCAATTGTATGAGCTGTGAAAATAAATGTTGTATTAACTTTTAGATGGATTACCAGCCCACCTGAAAAATTATTATTATTTTTTTTTACACAGAGAATTAAGAAAAAAATATCAAGCTGATAAAAAAGCAAAAGAAAAAAAAACCTTATTCTATTAAAATAATACATTTATATAATCATGGCGATTGTGTAGTTGGAAAATAAACTTTCGCGCTTTCCATCAAGCTAACTCAAAACACAAAATCTAACCTGAGATCCAGAGTCATCTGGTCGTTGAGTTGGACCAAGTTTGGATTCCTTCACGTTTTTCTCAGGTCCTTGAAGATCCCCAAGATTGTAGTCGTACTTGCGCCCTGAGCTGGTGCGATAATCAATGTCTCTATAATCCTGATCCTGTCGCTCACCTCTATTACTCTGGGGTTCCTTTGGCCCAGACACCAAGCTCTCTCTCTGTGCTCCGTGATCTAAAGCCATGTCACTGGAACCCTTCAAGGGCACTCGATCACTTGCAAAATGATGCTCTTGAGTTGGCTGGTTCTTGTCTTGGAAACATGGAGGTCTACTTCCTCCAGGTGCAGTTCTTTCAGGCTTTTCATCTGTGTCACTAGTCCAGGGTTTATCTCCATCTCTACTTTGGGCATTTAGAAGGGGATCCAGTGGAAAAAGAGGAGGCTTTTGAGTTGGACCTCTGCCTGGAAAATCACTAGGAATATTTTTCTCCCAGTTTTGGTGTTTGGAGTCTCTTTCTGATCGATTAAAGCTTGGGCCGTCTTTTCCAAGAAACCCATCTTGGTCTTTGAACTGGGGACGTTCTCCAAAGTCTACATCTTTTCCACGGTTAGAGAAGAACTTGTCTTGCATCCCTCTTGGGAAAAGTGGTGGCGCTCTGCCCATCATAGGTGGAAGAGATTCTCTGTCTCTCATGCCATGTTTGCGCCACTCGTCTGAAAGCATTTCACCTTCTCTACCTCTGAAGTGCTCTGGACTGTCCATTGGCTCTGGGAATTCTCTGTCTCTGAGGGTCATCTCATCGGGTCTGATCATGGGTTCTGGGCCACCACGACTTAAAGGCATATCAGGTCTTCCTCTAATATCCATGGGTATGCCTTCATTGTCTCGCAACATCTGAGGAGGCTGGTCTCTAAAATCATCGGACGACCCCATGTGGTTTCTCAGATCCATATCAGATTCAAACCTTCCTCTTGGATTTAGTGGAGGGGCGACACCTCGTCTGTCAAAATCCATCATCGGTCTGTCTCTGGGAGGCAAGTCCATGTTGAACCCGTCAATGCCTAGCATACGTGACCTCTCCCTGTCTCTCATGTCCCCAAGATCTCCATTTCCACCCATTGCCACCATGGCAAGTCTCCTTCTGATGTCCATGGGAGGAAGCCCAGGCATATTCATCTGGAATCTCTCCCTCTCCCTCATATTCAAGAATCCATCCTCTGGACCCCTCATATTACCACCCTGCATGTCTCTGCCACCCATATCCATTGCTGGCCTAGACTGACCCATAAAACCTGGAAAATTCTGAAGGTTGTTTCTCTGATCCATTTCAAAGCGCCTTCGAAAATTTATGTCCATTTCATCTCCAGGTCTGAAAAAATCTCTGGAAGGCTCTCTTCCTCTGTCATGAAGACCCATGTCTCGTCCTCTCATATCAGGTTGGCAGTCGAACCGCCTCATATCCATTGGTGACCTGTCCATATTCATGCCATCCCGACATCTGAAGTCAGGTCTTGGGCCATCTCTGCCTTCAAACATGCCTCCACGGGGTTCCCCACTGCATTAAAATCAGAAGCATAACTGCATATGAGAAATCTATTTACTTTTAAAAAAAATATACAAACTGTGTCCCAATTCTGCATCCTTCGAAAGACTGCATTCCAAGAATGTGTCACAGCAGCATGACAAAGTTGATTACGCTTTCAAATGCAGCCTCGAAATGTGGGTCATAAAAAATAAAACAAATGCAAATAGAATAGTCCCAGACTATGCAAAGGTTAATTGCAAGTTTTAAAATAAAACCTAATAAAGTTCTTCTGCAAAACATTTTTCTTTGAAAAATGTGCTTGAGATATATTTCTTAAAAAATAAAATGTCACTTGATGGCTTGATGTTTTGTCTACTAGTATATCCTCTATATCCACACTGATTACTGTAGGTTTAAACTTTTTAAATAGGTTTTAGAGCCAACATACATCAAATATATTACATCAATTATAATAGTGTATACTTTTTACAGTTCTTTGTAAATTTATTCTAATTACATCCTAGAACACAAAAGGAGCTGACATTTATTTATTTTATTTATTAATTAAAATACACACTGACAGGCAATTAATTGCAGGTACGATTAATCTGAGCTATTTTTGACTAAGTTCTGATAGAAATGTTAGGATGCATGTCCCACTGTATAAAAGCACTAACGATGGCATATTCTATGTTTCTGATGAAGAATGTGGTCTTAGAAAAATCTTACCGAAATGGCATTCCTCCTCGTGGTCCAGGTCTTGAACCGTTCCACATTGTTCCCTCCTCTCCTTGAAACTTGTAACCAGAACGTCGTTCCACTTCAAAAATAAATAAATACCTTATTAAAGGTCAATTGATTTATCTGTTTTAATGTAGCGTCGCTAACCTTTCCGGGTTTAAAGCCTTATTCAAAATAATATTTCGAAAATAACGATGTTTTGTCATCGAAGCATTACACATAACATTAACCATTACTGGTTAATAGTTAAACTCAATCAAAAGAACTGATATTTCACATTTACATAACGACACGACTAGGGCAAATGAAATCGTTCAATGTAACGTCACAACACTGTAACTGACCGTTTGCGAAGGAAGCTAGTACGTTGTTGAAGCATCATGCTAACACATGTTTGCGTTTGGCTAGAGTGAGTAACGTTATGTAAATATGATGAAATCAAACTAACGTTACATGACAAATACACCGTTGTGTGAAAGTGATACACATGAGAATCGTTTCCAACTACTTTTTTTGAGTACTCGTATATTTATTAACAAGAAGACAAAGTATTGCTTTATTCATTTCATAAACCTGCCCTCATAAAATAAGGCTAATGTGCTACATTTAGCTTTCAATCAAGACATTTTCCCTTTATAAATGGACTTAGTAAACAACGGGTTTTCCTTCATCTTGATTTTACAAAACGCTACAAATAACAGAATCATATATCTTCTATAAGATATCTATAAGACGTCTCACCTAGTTTGTAGAGATCTGTTCGCAGGTTCTTTTCTGGGTTTCCCGACAAAAAGAGGCGGAAAAGTACAAACTCCGTTTCCGGTGGATGAAGGCTTATGGGAGTTGGAGTTTTACAATTCAGTAAACAAAAATTCGTTAAAGACTAAATGTAATTAAATATCCTTGTCAAAAATTATTATAAATGTATTATAAATAAAAGTATTATATGCAGCATGGATTTTTACTTCAGCCATAAATGCGTTAAGCCAATACACATTCACTGTAAACAATATAGCAACTGCAGTGAATCAGGGGGCATATAGATAAGGACTTGTTTAAATGTTAAAATGTTGTTTAAATGTTGCACTAGACCAGAAATATGAGCACCATTGAAACATACACTGTCCAAAACATTTATTCTGCATATCGAGTAACAAAATACAGAAGCCACAAACAGTGACAAACACATTAGGCTGAGCTGATACATGAAAATTATGAATTACACATTTTACTTTGAATTTGCACAATCACTTGATTTTCTGCTCTGTCTTCTATGAAAACTTTTCTCAGAAAATATATATTCAGTGTTTACAGAGCCTGCCGTCAGTTCATAAAGAGGAAAACATAGGCTAAACAGGAGAAAATTATGGTTTTCAGCTACTGCACACAGAGGTCAGAATGTACGTCTGTATAGTTCCTTTTACATTACTGAGATAATACTACCAGATAAAACTCAGTGAAGCTATATACAATGGGGAGTATATTTAGCAAATGCTTAAAATTAAACACATGACCATGCCAAAGACAATCAATGAAAACATACAATAAACAACAAATAACTATGCCATAATTGACATGAGCTACAACATGATTTGCAGTTCAAGGACATTTTGATTCCTCTCTCTCCACATGGACAGTAAAAATCAGGTCTGGGTTTAGGGCCGAATACAATAACTGAACATTATATATAGCTATAAGATCGAATACGCAAACAAACATCAAGAGCAAATTGCTTGGCTACCTGTATGAAATATGGCAGGAACATCTTATCACCTGTATAGCAGTTTCACAGTATTACAGCAATATTCATATTGCTTTGTTTGTACTCCACATCAACAGAACATTTGGAAACCCTTAGGCCTCAACGTATCAGACTCAATGAAACCAGGTGTATTCTATATAAAATACAGTGCTCTTTAGAATAAGGATATAAGGGCAGATTGAATAAAAAGAGCTACATAATTTCTTGTAAGATAGCAAAGCAAAAGAAAAAAAAACATGATTCAGCAGTACAAAAAACACTGAGTAATATTATATTGATATGATGATAGTATTGACAAAAACATAATGACTTGTACATCAATTAAGTACAGCAGCTGTTTTAGTTGCTGGTTACCCAATATTATGACACAAAATAACAAAATATTAAAATGAATTGTAATTGAGCAGCTGGGCTCTTCTGCATTTATGAAATGTGTTAATTGTCCTTTTGTTTGTTTGTGTTTGTTAATTCTCTTATTTAATGGCTTTAAGATTCACATTTTGAGGCTGTATTTGTTTTGTTTTATTGTTTTGTTTTTTAATTGTTCCTTTGCTCTTTGCAACGTGAAAAAAAAATCAGTTTGACACTTGCAATTTTTAGGTATGCAATAAATACAACTGAAATTTAAGAAAATGCAGATAAAACTACTATGGGATTGGGATTTACATTTTAAAGCCTTCCTAGATTACAGCATTTTGCACAAATGAAAAGGTAAAATGACGATCAAGCTTTTAAACACAACTGAACTTTGCTCCACCATTAGATTTCAATAGGAATGTATATGTAGCGTGTAGGTGCTGCTCTATTTGCCACTATATTTGCCGAATTTAATCAGCCATTCTAATCCTCCCTAGTCTCCCCACTACGCTGCTGTGATGTCAGTATCTCTCCATTACACCGCGTTGGAGCCGAGGCCTCCTGCATCTGGGCCTCGGGGTGAGGGGCGGTGAGGGGAGGCACTGTTGTGGCAGCCAGAGGAACAGGGGTGGTGCTGGGGGTAAAAGGCCCTCCCGAGGCTCCCATTGCAGGACTAGAGGCTCCAGAGTCACTCTGATCTGGAGCCCTGAGTCTCTTCATCATGGTGGTCACACGAACAGCTTTCTGGATAACAAATAATAAAAATGTTTTAATGTAATATATATATATATATATATATATATATATATATATATATATATATATATATATATATATATATATAATTTTTTTTCTGTATTTTTTATCAAATACACATTTATACACACATACAAAAGAACTTCATTTGGAAAACTTCAAAGGCGATTTTCTCATTATTTAGATTTTTTTGCACCCTCAGATTCCAGATTTTAAAATAGTTGTATCTCTGCCAAATGTCATCCGATCCTAGTAAACCATACATCAATGGAAAGCTTATTTAATCAGCTTATGTTATATAAATCTTAATTTTGAAAAATTGACACTTAAAACTGGTTTTGTGGTCCAGAGTCACACACACAGACACACACACACACACACACACACATATATATATATATATATATATATATATATATATATATGTATAAAATTATTAATAAATTAATACATTTAAGTCCACAACTTATTGAAATTTGGAACAAATGAGGTTACAGTAGTATAATTTTGTAATGTTTAAAAAAATGGCTTGAGGCTCCACCCAAATTCAATATTTAGATTTGACACTGTAAAAACAGTAATATTGTGAAATATTATTACAATTTAATATTACTTTTTCTGCAGTCATCATTCCAGTCTTCACTCTTCAGTGTCAATTAATACTTCAGAAAACATTCTTATATGTTGCTCAAGTAATATTACTCATTTTTATGAATGTTGCATATTTTCGTGGAAATCATGATACATTATTTTAGGATTCTTTGATTAACAGAAAGTTAATTTATGAACTTATTAACTTACCTTCCATTTAGCTTTAGCAAAGTTTTTCTCGATCTGAGCACAAACACCATCTTTGATGTTCTTGTCTGAAGCAGCATTTCCAGATATCCTAAATATATATATTTTTTACATAAAAAAGATGCAGAAACCTGCAGATAAGTAAAAAAATGCAGATTCTTTACTGGCAAAGGCTCCTTACCACTCATGATTGATGGCTTCCTGTGCGGTCAGTCTTTGGTCCTGATCCACCTCCATTAAACATGCAACTAGGCTTTTTGCTGCAAAGAATTTGTTGAATAGTTTCATTTGTGTTCTGACCAGAATGCCACAGATCCATCTCACACCTACTGTACAGTGATTTGTGTTCTGTACCTGAATCTGAGATGTCATCCCAATAGGGTGAGTCAAACTCGTAGTCTCCAGACAGAATTTTCCTGAACAGATTCTTATCATGATTGTCATAATCATCATCTTCTGTCTCATCATAAAAAGGTGGGTTTCCTGACAGTCTGTTGAAAATAATAATATGACCAGAGCATTTCCTAAGGCAAGGGGTTCATTAAGACCATAACATCATATGAACAACAATTGATTTTGAGGAGGGATAGGATGATAAACTGAAAAACCAAATACTGTGCACTTACAGAGTGGCAATGATGATCTAACACACTATGTGACATCAGGAAATGGAATGTACATGCTGATGAACTCAAGAACACGTCAGGCAAGTGACTCCAAAACAGACATCTATGGGGTCTACTCATAAAGAAAGATCTGGTCCAAGAGCACAATGAAATTTATATGTTGGACCATTTCACACAATGAACGAAATCTATAAAATAACGACACATGAACTCACAGGATGTACATGATCACCCCGATGGCCCAGCAGTCCACCGGTCTGCCATATCTCTGTCTGCCAACCACCTCTGGAGCTATAAGAGAAAGCCTAAGTTATAACTCATTGACAAATATTAAATATAATATAATGCAAACACTATATTATATTATAGACTTCTTAGACATGTCATTTTGGTATTCATGTTGGTACAATAAATTTTTTGCAGAACATTTATGATGTAATGACTACAATCTCAAGTTGTGCAACCTTTAAGACCCTGAATGTACTTTAGTGTACACATATTAATCATTATTTAAAAAAAAAAAAAAAAAAATATATATATATATATATATATATATATTTTTTTTTTTTTTTTTTTTACACATTTTTGATAGCAAACTTTTTTTATGTAATTCAGGAATGAAGAAAGTTTTTTTAAATTCATTATCTGTATTATTTCTATATTGTTATTTTCATTATTATATAACTAGTTTTACAATCATTGACACTAATATATTATAATTATATCAGTATATTTATTTTAGTAACCATAATTCACAATATAGGGTGCAGTTACATTTGAAAGATTTGACACTTTTTCTTACCAAGGTACTCTGGTGTGCCACATGGCTCTTTGATAAGACCGTTTTCCAGTTTGGCCAGGTGAAAATCACTGATCACAATTTTGGAGTTCTTCAGACGGTTGAAGTAGACCAGATTTTCCAGCTGACAGGGTGAAAAAAAATAAAGCAGTAAATGCAATCAGTTATATAAAACATTAAACACTTTACCTTGCAAAGCCTTTATAAGAATCAGACATTTTAATTGTATTAAAAAACAAGAGATGCAAGACATGTCATTGATAACAGTAATACATTTTTCTTTGAAATAAGAGTATTTAATCAACCTCGGTCTCCTGAAATGTTGTAGTCTGAGTTTAAGGTTGCATTTTGGTGCAATACCATGTGGAGACCATTAGATGGTAGTAAAGCCCCAAGTCACCTTTAGGTTTCTGTGAACGATGTGAAGAGAGTGCAGGTAAGCCACAGCCTCGAGCACCTGCCGGATCACATTGCTGGTGTCACGTTCTGAGTAGTAGCCCTGGTCTAAGATCCAGTCGAACACCTCCCTTCCTGTGGCCCTAAAGTAAAAAACATGAAAAACAGCCCAGCCAAATATTCAAGTGAGAGTCAAAATTGTCCTTGTAATATAATGACTATACAAAAATATTTTTAGTTTATAGAAAGAAATTATCAAGAAACAAATGCAAATGCATCTTTACATAAAAAATAGTAAAATAAATTCTGTCAACATTTAAACGATTTGCAGCTTGAAAATCCCAGTGGCCACTGAGTTTTTTAATTTACAATTTTATTTGTTTAATCTGTTAACTGGACTTCTCCAATATTAACAGGTTAAAGATACAGAAGAAGAAAAAAATATTGTCTCCACTACAACCCAATCTCAATAAATAAATACATATATAAATAATCCACTTTATTATAGGTAAAATAGTATTCTATATTCCACATCCCTATCCGTCTTGAAGAAACAACTAATGGTGTGCAAATAATAGTAGGATCTTTATTTTGATTAAATGTTAAATCTTAACACAATAAATTAAAAAAGTATCCATTCACACTCTTGTACTTTCTTATTCACTCTAACATACGAAAATCTCAAAGCACTTACAGCTCCAGAAAGAGGAAGTACTCTTTTCTCGTTTCAAAGACATCTACCAGCTGGAGGATGTTATGATGCTTCACCCTGCAGGGAGAGAAAGAGAGAAAGCAAGACTGTGACACTGTAAAAGGAAGCAGAGTAGAAAGTGAAAAGAAATCATGACTATTTGCAAAAATAAAATCATTTGCATGGTAAAGAGTCGACTGCATTCTGTTACTCTTGCTAAACAAATTTCAACACTGAGCACCATCTGCAACCACCTTTCTTTGCTAATATGTGAATCCTTTAAATAACCTGCAAGGAAAACGTACATTTTCAAGATGAGAATCTCATTTTTGGCTGCTTTTCGTACTTTTCTTCCATCTTTCTTCAGGAATTTTTTACAGGTGTACATTTTCAGTGTGTTCTTGTCTTTTGCCCTGAAGATTTCACAAAACTCCTCCCTGTTAATGAAGACGATAAAACACAAACAGTGCTGTTGAGTCAAAATCTGGGATTTAGAATCTAATTTACACATAGAAAAAAAAGTATATATTCAAATTAGAAAATTTTGGGAGCATATATTTTGCACAAAAAGAATACTATAAACAAGAGCAAAACAAAAGGTAGCCATAAACACAGATTGGTACTTACGATTTGACTACCTGTCCCAGGTCATACTTATCGGTGACCTCTGAAGGACTGTTGTAGTCCTTCTTCTCTCCCAGAGTCAAACAGCCAAATGGCATGGCTGCTCCTATCCTAGAAAGCAAACACACAAAAAAGTCCTTCAAAAGTCATGTTATTGAAATGGATGATGGACATTTTAAACCATTACATTGGTTTGAGAAGAGGAGAGGGGTGCTATTACTTCTCTAAGCAATTGAGCTTAAGTTTTATATTAAAAGAAGGAACCCAAGCTATTTCTAGGGACCAAAATAAAATTTGTGCCAGCAAAAAAAAAAACACACACAAAAAAAACACTCAAAATACCATAAAAAGCAACCATTCTAAATACCCTAGCAATGTATTGATGAGTTTTACATGGGCAAAAAAAACACTAATATTTAATAATAACATTGTATTATTGTGTGTGTGTGTGTGTGTGTGTGTGTGTGTGTGTGTGTGTGTGTGTGTGTGTGTGTGTGTGTGTGTGTGTGTGTGTGTGTGTACACAGTATATATTAGGGCTAGAGCCCGACCGATATGGATTTTTGGGGGCCGATGCCGATGCCGATATTAACTCGAAAAGAGCTGATTTATAAGCTGATATTTTGATTTTAAAAATAATCTGGATATTAGACCCATTTCCTATAAACTGCATTTACACAACATTCAATAGCAAAATATCTGCCTGTTCTATGTATGTGGGCTGTATAAACCATTTTCCAGAATGGACTATGTTAAAAAAAAAGCCTTAGATTACAGTCTCAATGACTAAACAATTGCACATCAAAAATATATATTTTTTAATGATAAAAAAAACAGTCTGGTATTAAACATTTAACACTTTTACTTTCTTCCAGTTGAAGCTGGTTTTAACAGTCTGTGTGTTTACTGTAAATAAATTATAATACTAAAGTTAAAGTATTTGGAGAAGTAGTCCCACACTTTGCTGCTACAGCATTCACCTTTTTCAGCCATCTGTAGGCAGAAAGAGAGACGGAGAAAGAATAAGCATGTGTATTAATAATATCACCATGTATCATTACTCATGTCATCATTAGAATTATAATAATAATAAACTGGGATCTCCTACATAGGCAAAAATGAGAAATATATATTTTTTTTTATTTGTCAAGCAATAGGTATTACCTACTTATATTTAACAATATTATTTCAACATTTTCCTGTTATGTCTGTAAAGCTGCTTTGAAACAATATGTAAAAAAAAAAAAAAAAAGCGCTTGTTCAGCTCACATTTATTTACATGTCCCCTCTGGTTTAATCATTTCTGACGCACCTACTGAAGTTACTGTAACTACACTATATTTGCTCTCACAGACACATTCACAACAGACCCGTATATCTTCTCCTCTTCTCTTTGTGCAGTCTGAATCAAAACATCGTCTTGCCTACTATTACCGGAAGATTACGGAATCAATTCAAAGTTGATTGGTTAACGTTAGTGTCATGAACACACCGCTATCAATTTTGAGAAGAACCACCTTCAAACAAGTTAATAGCAAGCATTTAAGGGGCCTGCTAAAAAGGAAGCTATTAGCGTTAGAGTAACGTAACCAGCCTGAATTCACCAAATTGTTCTCTGGACCTGAGGGTAGCCTCTTCTTCCTTGCTTCTCTCTTAATTCTCATCAGCAGGACTAGCGCTATCGCTCGCTTCTTACAACGGGACAGATACATGTTTGCTGCTGACCGAAAGGAGGAGGAACAGACTATGAAAGAGCTCCCGCTAAACGTTTTTAAAACTCCGCCTATGCCATAGCGCAGCGCAAATCGCGTTGTATCTGAAGGGCAACGCTGAACCCAGCGGCAAGCGCCGTGCATACCGCGTACTGTGTGAAAGGCCCAATTACGCGGTCATTATGTGGGAAACACACCGCAATAGAATAAGAATAAGTTAAACGCTAACGTTATAGTTTGACCTCCTATTAACGTTCGCGCTCTTCCACTGATAAACATGGTATTAGCTTTGTGGCTAATCTAATATAGCAATGCATTAGCGGCTGTAAGTGATGTTACAGAATATTTAGAAGTAATAATGATAGGACCGTTAGCTAGAACTACCACACAGTTTTTATATACAGGGTATGAACTAAATCTACAATCATTTCACATGACGAAC
This sequence comes from Carassius carassius, assembly GCF_963082965.1. Classification (NCBI taxonomy): domain Eukaryota; kingdom Metazoa; phylum Chordata; class Actinopteri; order Cypriniformes; family Cyprinidae; genus Carassius; species Carassius carassius. Next base: position 8,270,920 of record NC_081771.1, read on the forward strand.
GACAGACTCACCGTCAAAACAGTTGATCGCTTTCTTCTGTAGTGGACTTCTGGCACTGTTGTTAACTCTGGAGCTGCAGAGCTCCCTCTGGTGGGCACACTATGCAACACTCATAACATGAGTGAAGCATGAGACTCTGTTTCTCATGTTTCATCGGCCGTTATAAATGCCGATGCCGATTTAAATGCAATTAGCTTATATCGGCCGATAATATCGGCCAGCCGATATATCGGTCGGGCTCTAATTAGGGCTGCACGATATTGGGAAAAAATTACATTGCGATATTTTATTTTTCTGCGATATATATTGCGATATGAAATCTAATCTAATTTTTTCTTTCAAACAAAAATTGGGTGAGCACACTTACATTCTCATTTTAAATGATTTAAACATCGACACCATCGTGTCAATTGATTAATATGCGCGAGGGAGAGAGAGCAAGACAGCGCTCGTGTTGTTTGAAGAAAGTCTCGCGCTCTCTCTCTCTCTCTCTGTCCTGTTAAACTGACAGGACTTAAAAACACATGCAAATGATAAACTTTCACTCTATGATGGTTAAGCGGTGCAATTAATCCACGAATCACATTCGTCAAGGGCCGAGGAGCAGCTGGCCCGTACAATTAATGAATAACGGATCAACTATGACAGCCTACATTGCACATCCTGCGATGTGACTATTGTGGATTCGTACATTGCGATATCGATGCTTAAACGACACATCGTGCAGCCCTAGTATATGTGTGTGTATATATATATATATATATATTAGGGGTGTAATGGTACGCAAAAATCACGGTTCGGTACGTACCTCGGTTTTAAAGTCACGGTTCGGTTCATTTTCGGTACAGTAAGGGAAAGAAATGCAAACATTAAACTGCAGGTTGTTTAAACTTTTTTTAACAATTTGTTTACACTTTTTTGAAATACTTTTTAATAAAATATATATAATAGGGCTGGGACAACGCGTCGAGGTCATTGATGACGTTGACGCAAAATATGCGCATCGATTCGTCAACCTGTTTTTATTTCTCTAAAAAACGTTTGCAAAACATTTACCTTATGTGCGCTGAATATACGCGATGGCCGGATCAACATTCTGTCCAACGTTATATAACCAATCCAGGGGTTTTTCTGCATTGATCTTTTTTTTGGCAGCTGTCAAAGCCTTATTTGATCGGTGAGTGATGTAGAATAGAATGACTGTGCTGCGTCTGACAGGGCGCGTACGAGAGAGAGCCCCGGCTATGCGCGCGCACTCACAGTCTTCAAACAACATGAGCGCTTCTTGCTCTCTCTCTCCCTCGTCCATATTAATCAAAATCATTAAACACGATAGAAAAAGGGCGAAACACCCAAGTTTCACGTGCGCTCGCGCACTCACAGTCTTCAAACTACACGAGCGCTGTCTTGCTCTTGCTCTCTCCCTCGTGCATATTAACCAAAATCATTAGACACGATAGAAAAAGGTCGGAACGCCAAAGTTTCACGTGGAGCATTCGGAGATTTTTTTTTCATTTTTTTCATTTTTCATTCGGAGGTTGCCGCTCGATTTATGCTCAACATGAAGTATTGATATTGTTGTCGTGAAGACAAGATCCTGGTCTGTTGGCGGTCTCCCTCTATGTCAACTACAGTAGCAGCAGCGCGCCAGCGCCGCGTCAGGCACGATTCTGGTGTGTAAAGACCATAGACTGTATAAAAACAGGTAAAGACACAGAAAACGTGAAGCAGGTGTGACTCAACTGACACGCAGCAGAAACGCCACGCTCATGCCACGCAGCCAGTGTGTCACCACCCTTAGAATCAGCTGCAGGGCGGGATTTGCGCTGAAAGCAAAGACTTCCGCCACTTAATATGTTCGTTTGGAAACACGAAAATGTACCTATGTTCCGCAAACAAAATATTGCATTCGGTATACACGTGCACCGTACCGAAAGCCCTGTACCGAAACGGTCCGGTACGAATACACGTACCGTTACACCCCTAGTATATATATATATATATATATATATATACACATACGCATATATATATATATATATATACATACGCATATATACACACTGAATGAATCTGCACTTTGGTACTTTTTAAATTATACCAGGCATGATATATAATACATTTCAAATAAACCATTTGTTGTATCTAAGATGTATTTTCATTTTTAAACAAATGTAACATTCATTAAGCAAGGATGCCTTTCATATTGTTACAAAACATCTATTAAATGCTGTTCTACTGAACTTTTTATTTATCATATAAAACAGAAAAAAATATTAAGCTGCAGCTATGAAGCATCATTTTAACCTAGTAATGGCTCCTGAAAATTCAGCTTTGCCTTTACAGGAATAAATTAAATTGTAAAATATATATATATATAAATTAAATAATGTTTCACAATATTATTGTCACGGCTTACGCTGCTGGAAGGAACACGAAGCCGAGGGATAAACGAAACAAGGATTTATTAAATCAAACATAAACAAGGTAAGTAGTAAATAACAGGTGGCAAGTGGCAAGTAACAGATAACAAGTGGACAGGTAGACAAGTAGACCTGACAAAACAGAACTGAAAGGACAAGGCATTTATACAAAGGATAATTGGGAAAACACAGGTGGATGGCATGACTTAATTAACAGGGACAAAAACACACAAAATGAGTCCAGGTGTGTGACAGTACTCCCCCCTCCCGGTAGGTGCGTCCTCGCACCGTAGAAACAACAAAGGGAGGCGTGGGTGGGAACTTGGGAGGAGGTTCCGGTGGAGGACAGCCTCCCAGGAGGGGGCCAGCAGACAGGGACCACAGAGGAAGGAGCCAGGGAGGAGATGACGGAGGGAGGAGCCAGGGAGGAGACAGGAAGGAACTGAAGCAGGAGGTACCCAGCAGGACCCAGGCCACAGCCATAACGGCCCAAGGTGGGGCCGACGGAGGAAGGAGCCATGGAGGAGGAATGGTCACCGACTCCAGGGACTCGACCCACGGCAACGGAGCAAGTGGAGGAGGAGCCCGAGGTGGAGACGGAGAGCCGAAGAGCCAGGGTGACGGGGAGGAGCCGGAGGTCCTAGGCGGAACTGATGGCTCTGGTGACTGACGCGGCGATGTGGATCCGGAAGGCCGCGGTGAGGCCAGAGTGACCGAGGACTGAGGTGTAGCCGAGGGGATGAAGGAGCCTGACGGAGCCGGAGGGACGGAGGGATGAGGCGAAGCCGGAGGAGTGGAGTCCCGAGGCATAGGATGGACGACACCAGACCAAGGCGGAGCCGGAGGGACGAGGGAGCCAGGCAGAGCCTGCGGACTGCCGGGCCACGGCGGAGAGGAAGGAGCTAGGAGCCATGGTGGAGCCGACGGGTCAACGGACCGAGGCGGAGTCCAGGCCTCAGAGGCTGGAGGCGGAGGTGAGGGAGACGCCGACCAAGGCGTCGCTGGAGGATGGCGGTCCTGCTGAGCTCGCACCACAATGATGGTAGGCTGAGGGCGAGCAGAGGGGCAGCCAGACGACAGCGGAGGAGGAGGCAGGAGTGGGTGGGAGGGTGGGAATTTTGGAGGAGCAGGCATTGGAGTAAGCTCTGGGGCTGGAGCCCTTCCTGGGCTTAACGGAGGATCAGGAGCCCGTCCTGGGCTTAACGGGGGTTCAGGAGCCCGTCCTGGGCTTAACGGGGGTTCAGGAGCCCGTCCTGGGCTTAAAGGAGGATCAGGAGCCCGTCCTGGGCTTAACGGAAGATCAGGAGCCCGTCCTGGGCTTAACGGAGGATCAGGAGCCCGTCCTGGGCTTAACGGAGGACCAGGAGCCCGTCCTGGGCTTAACGGAGGACCAGGAGCCCGTCCTGGGCTTAAAGGAGGATCAGGAGCCCGTCCTGGGCTTAAAGGAGGATCAGGAGCCCGTCCTGACGGGTTGCTCTCTGGCTCTCCGTCATTGGTGGGCTCGGGCTTATGCCTCGTACCGTGGGGAGATTGTAGGCTGGGCTCTGGGTCCAGAGTGGACCTGGCGAGATCCTCCATTGGGCCGACCGTGAGAGGTGACCCATTTCTCACCAGATTCCACTCTATAAAGGCGGCGAAATCCTCCCGAGGACCATCTTCGGGCGACAACGCTCTGCACCTGGAGTTCAGGCTGGCGTGATAAAAGGTGCAGAGCGCGTGGTCCGGGTAGCTGGTGGCATTAGCTAGGAAGAGAAACCATCTCGTATGGTCCTCGAGAGACAGTCCCTCCTGCTCCAGCAGGAGGAGGAGGTATTCAGGGCGATAGAGGGGATCCATGACACACTACGGAAAGAAAAAGACTGTGAAAAAACGGAAAACAAAACGGAGGGAAAACACGCAGTTTTTTAAACTTTTTCAGGTCGGGTCTTCTGTCACGGCTTACGCTGCTGGAAGGAACACGAAGCCGAGGGATAAACGAAACAAGGATTTATTAAATCAAACATAAACAAGGTAAGTAGTAAATAACAGGTGGCAAGTGGCAAGTAACAGATAACAAGTGGACAGGTAGACAAGTAGACGAGTAGACCCGACAAAACAGAACTGAAAGGACAAGGCATTTATACAAAGGATAATTGGGAAAACACAGGTGGATGGCATGACTTAATTAACAGGGACAAAAACACACAAAATGAGTCCAGGTGTGTGACAATTATACTGCATTTATGTGTTTTTGATCAAATAAATACAGCCTTGGTGACCATAAGAGACTTCAACAACAAACGTTTTAACAGTATATAAAAATACAGCAAAAACAATTAAGCCACAGTCACAGCAATTCTAATGTAGAGACAAAAATTTCCAAGCAAATTATCAGCCTCTTAATGTACTATATCGTTGATGACTAGAGAATTTTTGAATGCACATTTTAATTGTGTATGTTTTGAAAGGCCACAGAAGTGCGTGTTCATGATGGTGTGAATTTAATAAATTATGAAGTTTTTGCTGTGAAGCCTTGAGATGCGCTTCGCATTCATTCATTGACAATTAAAATGCATGCAGTTGTTTCTTTCTTTCTTCCATTGAGCTGCGAGTGAGCTCCGCAACCCTGTGCTTTTCTCTCCGTCTAAGTCAGAACTCAAAGAGGAGGAATAAATTCTCATTTATCTGAGAGCGAGAAAGAAAGGGATAGAGAGATTTGGCAGAGACAGCACTCTCATAACCACACATGAGTAATGCCTACAATTTATTCCAAAAGTGACAATATCCACTTGTGGCAGGAAGTAGCTCTGAAAAATTCAGATTCTTTGAACATGCAGTAATCATGCTTATTTATGACAGATCTGAGAGCAAGTGAAAGGAAAAGACCACAGTGACATCAGATAGATAAATGACACTCATCTCTAATTAATTGCATTAGAATAACAAATGATAAGAGTGATTTTGGGCCCTATCAAAATAAAACATTTCAGGGGAAATGAAAATTCTGTCATCATATACTCACCCTCATATCTTTCCAAACCTGAATGAGGGTATTTCTACTGTGGAAAACAAACCGTGCGTGCATAATTATTAGGCACGTCGATATTCGGATCTTTTTTTTTCAAGCACATTTGACAAATTCCAAACCATATCATTGTAAAATACCAAAATAAAACCATACCAAATACGATGTTTTTACGATGGCAAGTTTTTTTTTCCTCCATATTATGAATTGATTTTCATTATACATACAAAAATAACTGAAAATTGTAACCTTCAGGATCCCTCAGACCCGCACCAAACAACAAAAAAATCCCAGCTGATATTTTTGCATTGGACTAAAACTTTACTTTTTCTTTTTCATTTTCTTCTTTAAATATTTGTACTTTTGGGGATTTTTTTTTCCCCACCTGGTTAGACTGTGTTCCAGGTAAAAAAAATGACCAGCTTACAAAATTTGCTTATACATTTCTTTTTATGCTATATTATTAACAAATATTGGATTCCATTTATTTTATTTTTTTAATTAGCACAACCTTTGTGTTTCTTTATGGAACCTAAATGATTGTAGACTGCCAAATTATCCACATGTTTTTTTGTTTTGTTTGTTTGTTGTTGTTTTTTTGCTTGGTTCAATGAGGTCTATGATCAATCAGTTCCAAAAAGAAATACAAAATCTGTGCATACAGAAAACTAGTTGAAAAAAATGCTGATTTAATAATAATTAAAAGATTAAATTAAAATTTAAAGATTTATAGGCAACCTTTAAAAGGCCTGCCAGTTTTTGACCTAGAACATCAAATTAGGTAAAGGATTTTCAAGCACAGCACAAGGGAAAAAGCCATACAAGTTTGACATGAGGGAGAGTAAATGATGACTATTTTCATTTTGGGGTAAATAATGTCTGTAAAACAAAACGAGGCTGTGACCCATTTTATCTGCAACATGATATATGTCTGAGCAAAACTTTCAAGTTAGATTTTTAAGAACAACTGACAAGATAACTTTTCTTTTTGATCTGGTACCAAGACAGCAGCTCTTTCAGTTGCAGTTGATTTTAGACTAAAATGAATATCTTTTGGCCATCAAAAACATGTATTCATTTTTTATATGTGCACTAGTAAGCTTGATAGCTTACCATTTTCTCTTTGTGTTAGTACTTGCTTTAATGTGCACTTATTTTGGAGGTTTCCTAGGGGGTATTCATTGGATAATAAACCCTACAGGGTTTAACATTAAAAATAACTAGAGAACTAGTAAAACAACCAAAGAAGAACAAAGTGTTAAAATCTAAATGCACTACACGCAGAGCCTAAAATCTTACAGACCCCTACCCGTGCTAAATTCCCCTCATGCAGCACATCATTTGACACTCCGTTAGTTCAATCTTCTCAGAAGAGCCTATAGACTCTCAAAACTGTTGCCAATTCTTCTAAAAATGTCCCTTTACTGTTTTGAGAGCTGGGAGGACAGCCATTATGTATCGCAGTACAACGCACTGAAACAAACAACAAAAAGGCCCCACACAAACAAGCAATTACACATCAGGCTGGCAGTACAATTGCACCGCTACTCGGGTCTGACCCAACAATTTGCCAAACACTATGACAGTCCTCAATCACACTGAAGCTCAACCGGATAATGTGACAAGAGTTTTGTCTCTAAAGGCTTCGGGCTTTCAACATTAACAAAGAACCAAGACAAAAACCAGCGCAATAGTTCACATGCACTGCAAGCCTCTGAACTCTGCCGGGCTTGAACTTACGCTGAAACTCTTTGTTTGATGTTACAGTACAAAAACATCCTATTTTATCTCCTCCACTCTCCCAGAATAGTCCAGAAAAGGCAGGAGAGCAGACTGAGGCATCATTACCACCCAGCACCAGAGTATCTACCAAAAAAAGGCCATTCCTGATATCCACAGTAAAGGAGGCATTACATAAATTACAGGCTGAGCGAGAGGTTGTTTGCTTTGCCTGTCACAGGAGCACCAAGGTCTCTAATTAATCTCCCCTTGGACTCTATGATTGCAGGAGACACTGGCTTTGCAAGGCCAATACATGCATGGTAATGAGGGGAGAGAAGCACTTTAAAGACAGTTTGGAGAAGAGATATTTAAAACACTAAATTGGGAATGTGTAGTGCGCATGCTACTATTTTGATTAACTCTATTTGCCTGTTGCAAGCTTTTTATTTTTATTGATTTCACTTTGTAAGTATTTTTTGTAACCAGGGATTACCATTCCAGTTTTGATTTTAAAACCATGTTTCATCTAAAAATATCAATATCAATAGAACTTAGTTAGGGTTGTGCCATATTTAATTTTTGACATGAATGAAAACCAGTTGAATTGATAAAAATTACATTATCCAGGACCTTATATAGTTTGTGCTGCTGTAAAGATTGTATGTCCCTCACAGCCTTATTTTCATCACTGTGCTTATAAATCTTCTTTAAAAGGCATTATACAGAGGTAAGACGAAAAGAAAATGATATCAAAACTTTTTTGAAGAGAGTCAGTTCCATTCAGAGATACACAGATACCCCCAATCCCAATTCTATATTTCCAGTTTTCTTCTAATATTGCACACATAGTAAACAGTGTCTTGTACAGTATTTTCTCATCTTCAGCATGTCCCGTCGCTGGCCTCTGTAAATGTCATGTTTACAGACTTCATAATATTTCCACACAAACTACATCTTTGGAAATGATTGCAATGCATTTTGTGTCTGGAAAAGAGATTGGCTGAAATAAAACAAAAAAAGCAGGTTGCCAATCACAGGTTTTTGAGCAAAAACCAGTCAGCTCTAAATGATGGCCGGTGCCTCTCTAAAATTCTATATGGCATCTATCCTGACTAAGTTCTATTCAGCTAAAATAAATATATAATCAAATGCTCGATTGCATTCATTCAGGACATTTCTGTGTCAACAAAAAAGCATTGCATTAGAGACCATAAAATGAATTTTAAAAGCATAAATGTTTGAGTTCACACTGAAATCTTTTAAAATTTCTCAAGTTTCAATTTCAATTTCTATCTCAATTTAAACTCACTGCTGTCTAGTAAAAATATCTTAAGAGATTAACTTTGTAATGTTTCTTCATTTTCCCAGAAAGGGTCTTATCACATCTACATGCACAAATAAAATCATTGCAAGTAATAAAACTGAATGGAGTCCATTAGGAAACAAAATAAATATATAAAAGAATAATTTGGACATGGACATACTGTCTCAGTGGCAGCTGCAGGAAAAGGGCAGATGCGAGGACACCAAGGAAATCTGTTCCCATTTTTAAGCACATTTCAGGTGAGCAAATTTGTCAATGAGAAACTCCTCTAAACATTTCTAACTGAAGAGTTACTAAAGCTTCCATCAGCAGGGAGAGAACACATTTAGATGTTCGTCTAAATCTTTTGAGGATTATACGGTCATCTCTGCCTCCTATATTTGGTCTTTAGAAAGCAATAGACAAAATATAACCCCTTTACCTTGTTTCTGATAAATTATGCAATCCAGCTTCAGTATTTGTGTGCACGCATGTGTCTCCTCGCCGTGGAAGCTGTCTGTGCTCTGCAAAGCTGAACATTCAGGTTGAAGCCTTGGGCATTGTTTGGCTCTCTCTCTGCAGAGCTGCCAGCCGTGTCTACATTTGCTGTCACTCAGCCTTTTCTATAAGACATTCTGCAAAGCCATATAGTGTTCCTAACTAAGGCAGCCTGCTGAGCTTAACATCAAATACGATTTTAGAAGGGTTTCGTGAGTAGCACTTTTCAAACAAATAATGATGTTTGGATTAATTTGTGTGATGCATGAGTTTACCTTGACTGAATAACTGTACTATGGTTTTACCATTAAGCTGAAAGCACTCATCAGAAAGATAAAATGAAATCTGCTCAATGAGTTTAAAGAGAGCGAATTAAGACTTTAATTTCTCTTGAGAAAAAGATCAACAATGTTTCAAACTGTGCTCAGATTTGCCTTAGAACTTATAACTCAATTAAGTCTCTTAAACTATAAGTGCAACATTTCAGCAATAAAATGTCCTCTGAGCACTTAAATAAAATACATTAGTAAAAATACATAAAATGACAAGGAAAAATACATTTAAAAACAGAGAGATTTGCCCGTGGAAACAAAGAGATAGACGTCAATGTCTTACAATAACCCTGATACAATTTGTCCTGTAACTCCATTATGTGTCTGTCTATGTTCAATTAGCAAAGTGCCATTTGAGCATTTACTACACTAAATTGGCTATCAAGCCTCCATCAGCCATAACAAGTGTGTTTTATTCTCCTCTTAGCTAAAAAACATGCTCTCTTGCAGCAATCAACAAAATGAAGAGACATAACATCAATTAGCTGTGAGTCAACAAATGGAGGCAAACATTATTTATCAAAACACATTCATATGGATGAATTTATTTTTAGAAATAGGTACTTAGTCATCTAATTGATGGTTCATCATGTTGTTGTGTCTCTCATTTGGCGCAATAATAACATATGGCTGTGTGTGGTAAATGTACTCTGGCCATGAAAGCTTAGGCTTGATTAAAAACAAGGGAATTGTACCCAATCATACAATAAAAAATGATTGTGCATAATAATGGACATTATAAACACTTTTTTTTACATAGGAAAAAAATCTCTGGATAACCTGATTCTGATTGGACAATCATGGCACTCAGCTCTCAGATATTTTGGTATCATCTAACATCGTTTGTATAGACTAGTGAAAAGGACTTTTTCTGAGGAGATTTTCTTGTTGCCGGGCAGCTTTACACTGGAATTAATGTAATTAATGTTATTGTAATTAACATAAATGAATTAATGTTCCACTGGTAATGTAAATTAGTAATCTAATTGATGCAATTAATTCCACTGTTAATGTAACAGTGGAACAGTGGAATTTACAGTGGAATTAATAGCATTTTTGCTTTAGTGGAAACTTTAATATAATATACAGTTAAATTATAAAAAATGTAACAAATAAACTTAAGTCAATATTATATGTTCAGGTATATATTTATTTGGTGAGTAATAAGTGAGATAATGTACAGTCAGCCCTTTCCACACTATTGCCTCAATACAAAGCTGCTAGGTGACTAAATATGTATTCAACTCCAAGGCTGAATTTGTCATGTTTACAGCCTGAGACATCCAGGTGCCTCTAAAATGATAAATCTGCAAACTAAATGCAGCTTCTGAGTCTAAAAGAAAATTATTGATTGCACCCATTTACGTAAATGGCCTAGAAACTTTTTTTCCTAAACCAAGAAATCTTCAGACTGTTGAAGTATTAACTTCAATTCTTCAAATGTGCATGAAACATAAAAACCTTTTAATATCAAATTGACAGAAAATCTGATGTAGGATTACTAATGCTCTTGCTGATCTTTTCAGAGTCCAGTTGTTAAACTGACCTTTCCCACAGGGCTATGAACTAATGATGGACATTAGAAGAAGACCTGAGACTTCAAGCTTACAATCTTCATGAGCTGTTACACTCAATTGTGGCAATACATTAGATAAATACTCCACAAATTTACATAAACCCTATATGACCCCAGTTAATCTACATTCAGAGCACAGAACTCATTTACAGTGAGCTCACAACTCATTCACTTGTTTATCATTTTCAGGAAAAGCAATTTTATCTAGTGTTATTTACCACATTATCCACAATATTCTTCACAATGATATTGTGCTGTGAAATATAGTTGGATTCATGATGTGCAGTGAAAGTAAAAAGCATTTGCATAAGTGACTGAATATAAAACAGGCTATTCTTTTCAGATTTTTTAGTAAGAACATCTCAGTTTTTTTTTAATTTCTGAGAGCTTGTCAAAAAGATTTTTCAAATAGTAATACATTAAACATTTGAAGGAAAGGAAAAATAACCTCTCTTTACAAACACAAAGCCAGGTTTTAGTTCGTCTTTGAGCTGTCACTCCTCCGCAGTTAACCATCAGTCCAGTGAGATGGAAACTTTTACTTCCAAGAAAATTAGTTACTGCACTTCATTTTCATTTATTACTTTTTCTATGAAGACTTTCCATTATCAAAGTGAACCTGCTAAAAATGCAGCCTCGTGTCTGCCATGACGACAAGTCAGTTTATCTGAGCAAATTTTTGATTCTGATCCAAAGCAAAACATTTGTGTGATTACAATATCAACTTAAAATCAATCAAAATATATACATAAAATCAGGAAATAAATAAATAAAACAACACACACACACACACACACACAGTTACTTTTATCCTATATTATAATTAGATGATTAACTTTTAAACTAAACCAGCTTAACTGCAACATATATTGACAAATTTATTTCATTTTATCTACAGCAGCTTTGAAATTTCAGTAAAATTACTCCTCCCGTGTTCCAAGGAAAAAGGTATCAAGCAACCTGAAGGTAAGTAAATGATGTTTAAAGCAAATAATCTGAGGAAGGTACGACTTAATTTACCAAATGTGAATACCTTTTCTGCCAAGTACACTGTTAACAAAACCTACAGTAATTATCAAACAAAAATACAGGTTTAAAATACATTTACATTTGTGTCAAAGGGACACAAGCTCCTGAGAATTTCTCATAATCTGTCAAAAACATGTCATATCTCACATTCCACTATTAAATAATGCAGCACACCAGATTTCTAGAGATAGAGGTCTGTAGAAGGCCATCACAGGCCTAACAGACAGCAGGATTTATAGGTCTCTTCAAAGAGGGAATCTTATCAAGCTGTGGTGAAACAGTAGGTGCCAGATGGCTTAGTACGGCACCAAGACACGCACACACACACACACACACACAAACTCCCTCTGATGTTACACCAAGGAGAATTCTGACACAAATCATAATGCTGGAACTCACTACACAATAATTAAACACATTTCATCCACATTAAAACTGTACTTTTGTTGTGTACTGGTCATATGGAATGTGCATGAAAACATTCCTGAGAATCAACGGACAACATCAAAGAGCACAATACAAGCTTCAAAGAGGGCAGTGCATCTTATCTTACCTGTCTATAATACCTCCACTATGCCACAATCTAGTGCAGTCAGAACCTTCCCAAAAAGATTGGGATGTGTCTCAGAGGAATGGCTAATTGGAAGAATTGTGTGTGTGTTAAGAACCCTGGATTCCTTTCACACCCAGTCAGTTAATCTGTCCATTCTGTTCCTTATGTTGTTTGTTGCCTTGGTTACAGTCATACATAAATGCAGTGGTACAGTAAAGCGCAGCTGCTTTAGAGTACAGCCAGCAGTTGTTGGGCTGGTGGATTCAAGAGGAGGGGAGCTGGTCATTGCACAGCACTGCACAGCACAAGTAAACAATTCAGTAGTTAAGCACTCACGGAAATCTCTTTTAAAGGTATTCTTGGAATATGACTAAAACCAAAGAATATAGAATACCCAAGACGTGTCACTCGTATAGATTTGAATGGGGGAAAATGCAACGCTCAATATGGCCGCTCAATCGCAGGAAGCCCCACCTTCTGAATGAAAGAGCCAATTGCTAATCGGTAAAGTCATCGCGTCACTGCAGCTGCCGTTAGAAGCATCCCGGTTACTATAGAAGAAGCCAGCGCTTTGAGACGTGCTCTAAGGACTGCGCATGGTCACTGACTGATCTAATATGATGTAATAAAAGAAATTTATTTGTTTTTTAGTAAGTTCTGTGCATCCCATAATTCTCCCAAAATGTTCTTCACAGATATGAGAGAAATGAGATATGCCACGCCACTAAACAAAGAGAACTGCTCAGCTAACTTAATTTCCTGGCTGTTCTGGGCATGCTTCCACCGAAAAATATTGAGGGTGGATCACTTAACAACAAGCACCCGCCTCATGATAACACCGTTTCCCAGGCAACAAAAAAAGAGGGAAAAGCAATAGCTTCTGGAATCCAACAGACTATAAAAGCAAAGATGTTGCTCTGTTTTATTCCATGGCTGCTTTTCAAGCTTGCAGTGAGAGAACCACAACAACTCTTCTCAAGAGAAGTCTCAAATTCTCCAGCTCTAATTTGGAAGTCTTACATCAGACTGCTCTCTTGCTGAGTTAGAGCTAGTTTTGGGAATCGTTGATGGGTGTGTTAGCAGCAAGCAATAACTCCTGAATGCTAGTAATATGATAAAACATTTCCCTCTGAGCTATCCACATGCGACACCAGGCATCCATATTATCACTCCAAGTGCTAACCCAAACTATGTTTTCAAACTATAAATCTAAACCTAAAAAAGAGACACAATTAAAGCCAAAACTCTAATTAAAAACCAATATAAGACCTGGTTTACAAAGACAGAGACTCAATTTTCTCAACTGGAAAAAGACCAACAGTACATAAAAAGAAAGATATTATGATAAATGAAATCCTGAACATCTTATTAAACTGAACTCAAGCTAATGTTAATACTAAAAATACAAAAAAACAGACTTTCTAAGAGAACTATTATCTACTGTTACTGGAAGTATTACGCAGTTGTGGTGCTTTAATATCCCTTGAACTTGAAACTATTGACTTAAATCCACTGAACGGAGAACAGCTCCATTAGACCTGCATGAACTAATGCATCCGCAGATGATGATGGAAATGTTGACTACAAAAAAACAGCGGGTGGGTGAAATATTAATTAACATCTTCATTTTATATTCCCCTTTCTATCTGACATTGGAAAGACAGTCACTTTCTGACGCCGAGTTACTGTCCTTAATCAAGGAAATGAAAGTTGTTTTATCTATGTAGTTTTTTATTTATTTTTTTCCATACAAAAAAGAATGTAAATGTAAAATTCACAGTCCAATAGTTTAAACACATTTGCACAAGTTGCATCTCATTTTCATGTTAAATAAAGTTATCAGTTTCTAAATAAGTGTCTTTTCTGTCAGGAGACAGGACAGATTGAGACACTCCAGGGGCATGAATCTAGGTCATGAGGGCATGTGTCGTGTGTGATCCTTTTTTAAAACAAGGTCCCCCATAAAACTCAGAAACTGTATATTTAGTCTTTTTTATCTGTCTTCTGTAAATTTTACTCCAGTCTTTCTCTATTTGTCTCTGTTTCTCTCATTCACACGCACACACAGACACAGTGATATTTGTCCTCTTATTTTATATGCTTAGAAGTAGCTTCAGGGAATTTGGTGTTAACTGGAGGTTTCTATTTAGACAGAAATAAAACAGACGAGATCTTGCTATCTCAAACTAACACAGGCTGCATCTCAGTGACGTTTCTCCCATGATAAAAGCTGTCTCTCCCTGTTACAGCAATAGTGACACTGTGTTAAGCACTGATTTTATAGATATGTTCATGTTGGTGATTTAATCTAAATCATGTTATGACAGGACTGCTGCTTAAAGACGAAGCTGTATGGTTTCTGCCATTGTATCTCTCCATTATTCACAACTAAACTTAAATTTATTGGATATTCAACATAAAATTATTTTCATTATTATTATTAATTGCATTATTCCTTTGATTCATTTTTTTTATCTTTTTATTTTCTCTTATTTATAAACCTTTGACCAATGAATTTGTTTGACTCTTCCCAGTCATTTGTGATTTGTGGATTAAGACTTAAAAGAATTACAGTATAAAGACTGCAATTATAAAGACTGCAACTAATTTCTTGACACTTTCTAGCCAATTAAACATTTTAGACCTTTTTTTTTTAGAATAAAGTTATAATCACTATATATTCACTTATTTAAAAAATTTAATTTGATTAATGTAAATTATTTTCCAGGCATGGAAATTAAAATTCTCTGGCACTTCCTGGTGTTCCATGGCCACGGGGACCTTGTAAAAATATCAGAATTAAACAATTATTTTCTGTTTTCCAGAAAACTGCACATAAACAAACACATACTGTACAGTACAGTACATATGTGATTTTTTTTTCTTTTTTTAAAGCCTCTAATTCTCTACAAGTTTCCCTTATATTTTTAATCAAAAATAAAAAACAAGTAATATTGTGAAAAATTATTACAGTTTGAAACTGTTTTATAGTTTTTTAATTTTCAGCAGCAATTTCTCCAGGCTTCAGTTTCACATGCTCCGTCCTAAATCATTGTGAAAACTCTATTTTAATTTTTTTATTTTTTTTTCAGGATTCTTTGATGAATACGTTCAAAAGAACAGCATTTATTTGAAATATAAATATTTTGTAACAATGCCTTTCTTGGCACTTTTGATTAACTTAATGCATCCTTATTATGTAAATAATTTACATAATTTAGTAAATTAAATTTACCAAATTCCTGTGTGTAATTTCTTCTGAACTAAAATCTTATTGAACTTTTAAATGGTAGATTATATAAACAAAATAAAAAATTAAATGGCCAAAACTCTGACACATATATTTCCACAACATGCACTTGAACAGTGGAAAAAAGCACACTGACTTAGACCTCTTAACAGCTAATCACTGGATTTTAATTGGTTAAATTTTATTTTTGGCAGCCTCCATCTAAACCACAACAGTTCAACAGGTTGTTGAGTAAAAATAGAAAGATCAGGCTAGATCTGGCACCTCCAGCTACTGTGGCCAGTGGACAGCCATTATACAAGTGTATTGTTTTGATTTAGTTTTGGGAAATCTGCAGTGGGGAGGTGGGGGTGCTCTTGTTTATCACCTCTGGTGCAGTGCGGGTGTTGACTGGGGGTGGAGGTGGGCCAGGTGTTATGTTATATAAACGGATGACGGGCCCTGCTAAGAGCTCTGGAGAACAGAATGGTGTTTTGAACAGAGGTGGTGGGTGGTGTTTTAGACCGTGGGTTGAATTCACACACACATACTGTACAGACACTGACACAAACACAGTGTCCGGGCTTTTTTGTGCTCATCTTCTATGGGAACCACAGAGAGCAAGGTCAAATTTGCTATATTCTGTCTAATGATGCCATAACATCATCATCATCTGTAAAAAAAAAGTTGACAAACTCCTTTGAACACCATGGGGTGGTAATTAAAATTTAATAAAGAGGTGGACACACTATACAAACTGACCACATATGACAACCAAAACTTCTTACAATTGTCCTTTTTTTCAGTAAAAAAATAACATAGAATATAACAACTAAACATTGGAATATGTTGTTATACACTAGCGCAACAATCATTGACTGTTACATAAGAAATAATGGCCTTTTAAACAATACTGTGAACACTAGATTACAGGTTTAGAGAATTTAAAGGAAAATTCTAGAAAATTCTTTTTAATGAGTCTTTTCTTTGAACAGTTTTTAACCTCAGTTACTGTGCGCTCTTAAAGAGTTTCATCGTTTTGACTGTAATCGAAGACGACACAAACTTTGATTGAACTTAATGACTTAAATATTAATCTGTACCTCATACTGAACTATGGAACAGCTTCAGAACACTTGAAATATAGTGCACAAAAACGTTTTGGTGCTTTATAACGTTTTGGTGCCTTTCGTGGGGCTCAACAATAACACAGAATAGTATACGCACAGTATCAGATTCGGATTGGTCTTGTCTGACCGATACCCGATCCACAGAAAATGCCAGCATCGGAGCCAATACAGGTCCCCAAGTATTGGATCGATGCATCCCTAATACACACACACACACACACTCACATATATATGTATATATATATATATATATAAAATGTTCTAGGTTGTACCAGCAACACTCTTTGAATCAGACACTAATTTACACAATTTAGGTATATATAGTACATTTCTAAAGAACTTAAATCTGAAGAACATAAATATGGTATTAATATATCAATGTTTTAGTTATCCACAAACTCCACTCAGTTACAGATGCTGAAACAAAAACCTTAAGACGGCATTATATGCAGTTTTGGGCTACAGGTGGTACATGATGTCATAGACTGCAAAAAAAAAAAAACTTTCATATCTAATAAAAGCAAGTCTGAAAGCATGCATACGCAATGTTTATTACTAACAAGGATTTACCTTTTTTTAATAAATGACACGCACAATGTTGACCACTACCACACATAATTCAACAATGCACATTTGTCGTCAAATAAAAAAGACAATTCAACTTCAACATCAAAGTCCACTTCACTTACAACTTCAAATTAACATTTAAGAAATCTAAATATGAACTGACGAATAACTGAATGTGCCTGAAAAAAAAAAAGGTTTTGCTGTCTAGAAATAACGAACGACAGAAATTGCAGTGGCCACTTGCGCGCAACAGACTAAGTGATCTGTGTTTGATGTAAACATATTTGAAGTGCTTTTTACACTTAACTGATAAAATTCACCTGATGGAAGTGCACTCCTGCAAATACATATGCAAATGTAAACATGCCCGGAGCGGAACCTCTTAAAGTTGTGAAAAGAGTTTGTACTGCCCGGTATTTTTAGTTACAGGTAAGGTCACGTGAATTTTCTAAAGAAATTTGAAGAAGAAAAATGTTGGCACAGTCTATTAAACAAAACTAACACGTTCTATTACGAAAGCGTTCGATAAAGTCCTTAAGGAAAACAAATATATGCATTCAGCGACAACAGTTGTGTGGAATCAATGTAAACACGAAGACTTACCGGATAATTTAAACGTTTCAGAGAAATAGGCGTTGTCGACCGTTCTCCTTCGCTTCCCTAGTCTGAGCGTCTCCTGATGTTTGAGTTCGCGGTAATTTTGGACAATATTCCGCGTGCCACGTTCTATTCGCGCGCTTTGCTGCCAACCCAGAAACCTGCACTTGGAGCGCACGCTCGCTCTCTCTCTCTCTCTCTCTCCCTCTCCCTCTCCCTCTCCCTCTCCCAGGTAGATGTGCAGTAGGCTATAGTTTTACATCTGCAGCTCAAACTGCGCTATGCTGCTCAGCCAGGTTTAAACAACTATAATCGCCCGTCTGGTGAAAGAACAGTGTCTGAGAACACGTGTCTCTAATCTTTTTGTTTTAACGGAGTGTAAAGTTTTAAGTTTCTCACTGACATTTATGACCAGTTGTGACATGTGTGTTCTTATTAACAGTAAAATGGTGAAAAAAGTTAAATGATAAGAAGCTCCCATTTAAATGGGTCATTCATTTTATGCAGTACATTTTCACATCCCTGTTATGGCTATATGTCTTAATATGTTGGATGAAATAATTACACATTTAAAAATTAAAAAACATAATATTATATATAAAAAAAGCTTACATTTTAAATTAATGGTTGGAGTGGACTCCAAAAAAAACAAAAAAAAAATTTAATAGGGAAACCAGCAGAACAGACATGGGCTGGCATTCAACAGACATTCAAACAAGTTATGTTTGAAACTATGATAGTACAGTACAAAACTTTCAAAATGTATTTGGGAAGAAAAGTTTGAGTCCCAACCTGCATGTTCCAAAATTATTCCCCTCTCACCCCTAAAAAAACTTTCTGACATAATCTAACTTACCATGCATCCTCTTCACTTTCTTAACATAAATCAAGATATATAATGAAGGCGAAGGGCCTGAATTTGACTAGACATTTAATTTCTGAAAGTCTGTATGCTTTTAAAGAAAAGCTTCCTTTAATCATAAAGTCACAGAGCTCTAACAGTACTGCATGACAGGAATGACCCAAGTACAAAAAGAGGCAGCTGCACTACATTTTATTATTATTATTATTTCAACAATGCCTCCTGGAGTTACAGCTATTTTTGCATAAAGGCATGTACTATCTAAAATAAAGCTTTGTAACTGTACTGCATGGGCGTAATTGTGGCGTGTGTGGCATCTGTTTCTGCTCTTTTGGCTTAGTATGATTGGAGCTCTTCTCACACATACATAAACGGTGTGCTAATTTTGGTCAGTCGTCTTAGGTCTTAGTTACAAAACCAGATAACAGTAAACCCTCTTCATGTTACATGGCAAAATAATGAATAGTATAATTTTACCTTTTATATATATATATATATATATGTGTGTGTGTGTGTGTGTGTGTGTGTGTGTGTGTGTGTGTGTGTGTGTAAATTTGGTGATACCCACAAATTGTGATGATGTGCCAGTAGCTTTAATAGTGTTATGATGTTTGTGATTAATATGTTTAGCACTTTTTATTATATATGTGATATATGTGCTGTTTTTTGTGACATTATCTTTAAAGTAAAATATGCAATTGTTATTCGGTTATATATATATATTCATATAATTCTTTTATATTAATATATTTAATATAAACAAAACATATTTTTCTTAAATATATACATGCATGTGTGTGAATTTATATAGATACATAATAAATATACACAGTACACATTTTTATTTTTTTTTGGATGCATTTATTTTAGATCACGATTAATTGTTGCCCAGCACTACTTTATACATTAAGTTTCACATGATTATATCAAAGTGCTTTTGTATTGAAATCTGTAATATACTCCCAGATAAAACTTTCCTTATGGAAACAGTAAAAACAGTCATTTTATTTTTAAGAACAGTTTTTTAAATGAAGTTAATCATAATATTATTCAGCAAGGACACATAACATTTTTCATATATTGTTTTACCTCACAACTGCACAACTGAATTCTGTGACAGGGGAATGCTCAGGCTTGGTAGCTTAAAAGATTGTGGACTGCTAAATATTTATAACGCTTTACCTCTGTGTGTGATTGATTATGCCAGAGACAGACAGAGAGCCAGTGAGAGAGAGTTTGTGAGTCAGATGGTCGGTAAAGCGTGTTGGGGGCCGGCCACCTGTGCCATATACCAACAACGTGGGTGGACTCTGATGTGGCGCACCAAAGTTGTTTCATTAGTGATGCCATACTCACAGACGGCCATGTGTGTGTTTGTGTGAATAAGAGAGACATACAGACACATTCAGTCATTAAACTCACAAAGAAACTAAAGCTTTGTTTAATATTTAAAGAGCACCGCCCACTCTTTTAAAAAGCTTATCCCTGGCTAATAAAAATAATGACTTTAATTGCCTGTTCTTTTTTACCAGATATTCTGTCATTCTTTCTTTCTTGCACTCTGTCTTCCCCACTTTGTTAGTTATGACGTTTGTTTAATTAAATCCTTTGAACTGTCACATACCACAGAGAGACAGCATAAAAACGTGGATGTCAGCCTGGAGAAACTATTATTAACTAGAAAAGCAAAGACAAACTTTGAATGGAAGGAAGGTTAGTTAGACAGTTTAAAGGTTATTAGCTT
Organism: Carassius carassius; assembly: GCF_963082965.1. NCBI lineage: Eukaryota > Metazoa > Chordata > Actinopteri > Cypriniformes > Cyprinidae > Carassius > Carassius carassius. Next base: position 8,291,489 of record NC_081771.1, read on the forward strand.
TCTGTAGATTGTATACATAGTAAGTCTGAATAGAGATTGAAATTTTAAAGAAATGTAGGCTTAGCTAGGTGGTTGCTGAGGCAATGCAGCTGTTCAGAGGGGTTGGTAGGCAGATGTTTGTAAGAGTATTGCTAGGTGGTTCTGAGAGGTTGCTATGGACAGCTATGGCCTTTATTTTACACTTCCTATTGAAGATCACATGAATACTGATGTTCAGTAGCAAAATATATATATATTTTTTTTGGGTAGATTAGGGAACACGGTCACTATTAACTAAGAGTTTTCCCTTAGCAAGGCATTGAACCCCTAACTGCTCCCCGGGCGCCGCAGCATAAATGATGCCCACTGCTCCGGGTGTGTGTTCACAGTGTGTGTGTGTTCACTGCTGTGTGTGTGCACTTTGGATGGGTTAAATGCAGAGCACAAATTCCGAAAATGGGTCACCATACTTGGCTGTATGTCACTTCACTTCACTTTTAGAAGGTCAGGCTGGAAAACCAGCTGACCAACTAAAACTAGCTTGGCCAGGCTGGGAGATCAGCTAAAATCAGCTACTTTTACTTTTTTCCAAAACCAATTTTTTGACTCAAAATATTCAGAAGGTAGAATACAAATATAGTTACTTTTTGTTGCTGTTCAAATATGATTTTCGATTTTCAAACCAATATTTTTGTGATGTCTATAAATAGCACAGTCAGATTCATAAAGATGCACAACCGTTTTTTCTCTCTTAATATTTTAAGAAACGGGTCTCAGCAAACTCTGACATCATTGACCACATATTTCAAATGCTAGTTGCATTATGAATTCTTTAAAGATGATTGGTTACCTTGACAACGATTGTCTAGTCTCGCTTTCTACAAGCATCATGACGGAGTGCAGAACAGAGAGCGAAACATATCAAGCCTCGGCTTGCTGGGAACACACAGTCTCTATCATAGTTTTGTGAATAAAAATCTTTTGGGAGGGGGAATCATCTGCAACAAAGTGGGAGGTCTTAAGAGTAGAATAGTAGTCTGTTAAATGAATATTTTGGAAAATAATAAACTGATAATATACATTGCCACTCTGCAATATTTTGCATGTTTGAGTCCACCATCAGAAAAAAAGTGCATTGCTTACCTAAAAATACACAATAGTTATTTAGCAGACACATTTATTCAAAGTGACACAGTTTCTTTAAAAAAGAACAGTAAATACAATTTGGTGAGATTCGAACTTGCAACCTTCCTGAATAACTCCCTATATGAATCAGATGCTTTTAGTGTTGCTTGAACCATAGTATGTTGCATGTGCACATATGTGTGTGTGTGTGTTTGTGTGTGTGTGTGTGTGTGTGTGTGGGGGGGTGGGTGGGTGGGTGGTTGGTATAGACTTCGCATCATGAGCTCAATCCCCTCAGAGCTTTACCACTGTTGATGACAAACTCACACGTTGTCATGGTTACCACAACGCAGATGCCCCAGTTACGTCCAGTGCCATGAAGAGTGCCACATTCTCCATCACAACAGAAGACACATCTTTCAATGTGAATGCCTGAATGTTAATATTATCACAATAATATTTTCATATAATTCAGTATCTATAATTACAACAATAAATTTTAAAATCTTTATTTCTTTCCAGTTTAAAGGAAGATTTTTGCTCCTAAGTCAAAGTTGTAGAAACCAGACCGTTAAACATGAGTTTAAACTACTCTTTGTGGTCAGAGCATGACAAACATTTCACATTCCTGAATTCTTTACAGCCAAGTTTAGAATTTTGTCACATCTGTAACAAGCTCACTTCTATATGGCCAAATGTTATTATTCTGACTGTTCAAATTGTATTTTATTTTATTTATTATTAACCATGGTCTTCCAAAGTAGCTTACATTTAGATTATGTAAGACACGCATATACAGTAGCACCTCAATGCATGGTAAAATGTAACTACAGTTTCTACATGTTTGTATGAAAAACATTTACTTTATAGCTATATTAACGCAATAGCTTAATCACAAAAGAAAATACTGTTATTATATTCCATTACTCCTTTAAATTTAATACTTGTCTACATTAATAATGAAATAAATTTCAATATCAATATCCCACATTTTTTTCATCAGTGAGTAAACACATCTGCTCCAGTGAGCTCACGCTGCGCTGCCGCTTTGAGGCGAGCTGATAAACGGTCCATGGCAGGGTTAGGATGAGTAGAGCTGTTTTGTAGCGCTTTTGGAATTATATTGAACATTTATAGAACTTTTGTTATCGCTTTATGGAGGACAATTAAATCACGATAATTATCGTTATCGTTTTATCGTCCCATCCCTATGTTAATGTTAAGTAAAAGTTTTGAAGCGTATCAACTCTTATGATGGTGTGAGGTTTTATATGTGAATCATATGTGAACAGCTTCAGATGGATGCTAATATTACATATTTTGAGTTCAGAAATGACATCAGATATGTTTTTTGATAATATAACTTTATTGATGCATTTTCAGGCATGGCTTTTTGGTTTTGGAGAGAGCCAATCAGAAAGGCTCGCTGAATTGCAAGTGTACATGAGCTGCATCAGAGGGAAGGAATGAATGGAGGACTTGGTTATTGAATGAGTGAAAGCAATGAGGGACATCGAGAGAGAGTGTGTGCACTGAATTTGCATTTCAAGCGCTTCTGTCCAGTCTGTGAAATGTAGCTGGTCTCTCTGCAGACTGTAAATGTTTAATAATGTTGTTTCATACAGTGGTACCTTAAAACACCACTCCCTCAAATCTGATCATAAGACCACTAGTTCTATAACATTAACATGACATATTTTGCGTTAACTGTGTATGAATGAAATATATTTTGGTCTTGTGATTTGTCACTTCCAGTTAATGTTGAGAGTTAGCTGGCATTTTGATTCCAAGCATTGCTGGTTCACTGGTTCTCCTCGGCACAAACTCACAATAAAGCAAATATATGTTTTCTGCAAAAATCAGAAATCAATTGATACAGCAACGTGATTTTCTAAAGAATTCTGTTGGCCATCCAACATATTCAGCGTCAAAGCTAGGTTGCCATGGTGATAAGCACAGAAACCAAATCAAGGTCCTTGGAAGATAAGTGTTTTGTGTGTGTGTGTGTGTGTGTGTGTGTGTGTGTGTGTGTGTGTGTGTGTGTGTGTGTGTGTGTGTGTGTGTGTGTGTGTGTGTATACATCTGTGGAAGCGCAGAGATAGAGTATAAGTAATGGAATTATCCATTTGCTCTGCCCGGATCGTCCATCGTTACTGTAGGTCTTCTAGGTTAAACTGTAAACATCACATATAGAATCTACTTACAGTGCACAACATCTATGAAAATAATACTAGATATTCATGGTGCAAAAAGCTAAGTGGCATTTGTTTGACTTTGTTTAAATTGTCTCTTTTCTCAATAAATTACACAACCCTATTATATGTAATTAATACGACTCTAAGAAATTAAAGTCCTCTATTAAATTTATAAAGTTATCTTACAATGACTGAGTCTTTAGATTTTATTTGTTACATTCTATCATTTAATAGAAACATACTAAATCAGCATAGATGATGAGAACAACCTTCATAAACAATAGAATCATAGAATCAACATTCAAAGACACAGTTAACCCAAAAAATGTCATAATTTACTCACCCTCATGTTGTTCCTAACCTGCATGCCTTTTTCTGCAGAAAACACAGAAAACACAAGATGTTTGGCAGAATGCTGGTAACCAAACAGTTATGGTGACCACTGACTTCCATTGTATGGATAAAAAGAACAATAACACTGAGCTTTTTCTTAAAATACCTTGTTGCTGTCCATCAGAAAATAATAATAATAATAATAATCGTTTATAAAAATTTTGAAGCATTTGGGTAAGCAAATGATAGATTTTTTATTTTTTTTGGTGAACTATTCCATTAAGAATAAATAAATAAATAGTCTGAACAAAAGATTTACATTTAAACTTTTTTAATCTAATCTTTACTAATGCAACAAGTTACCTTTCATATCTCGAAGCTTCATTTGTACAGTTTATTTACTTCACTTTACTTTGATTTTCTTTTCACTCTCAGAAACTTTTCAAATATATATATTTTAGTATATTAACAAAAGATAGTCTGAAAATAAATATATTAAAAGATGATGGCTACTGTTAAAATCAGGATTACCTGCAATAAAAATGATTAGAACTTCCAATTAGTTTACAAATGCAATTGAATTAAATGCAAAATATGTTTATCAGTTAGTAAAATTTAACACATTAATGTTAATATTGGCTGAAAAATCCCCCTAATCATTCAAAAATAATACATTATTGACTATAGCAAACTTAGCATGCTAGCTCTGTTAACAGTTATTGGGCAAACAGATTTCCCAGCATCTGCTCATGTACTTAGCCAACTATCTATTATGTTGGATATGCACAATAGCAAGAATACAAACTGATTAATTTCAAACATGTTGTCTGTTATTTGTTTTGCTGTGTCTCATTTGTTTGTCTCAGCGTGCAGTTTATGACATTACATAAACGCAACAGATTGTAGAAAACATTACAGCATAAAAAAAGAGAAGAATAATTATACTGCTTCAGTAAGACCAATGTTTGTGAAACTGTTCAAAACTGAAAGAATTTTTAAAGCACCCCTTCTTACGTTTAAAAGGCTATTTAAACTAATACTATTCTCTCATGAAAATGTTTGGAGGCAGACTGTCCTTTTGTAAGATGCCAGCTATAAAAACATTTTTGCATAATTGTAATTTTAGACTTAAGTTTGACCTTTGCCTTCATCTTTGCACAACGCTTGGAAAGACCATATATCACCGCCTGCTCTTTTTCTCTCCCTTTCTTTGTCACACACACAACAATGACTGGTTTCACTAAAAATAGCTCTGTTAGTGTATTCTTTTCACCCCAAATACATTCTGGAAGCCTCAACTCTGTTGACAAACTGACAAAATAATAGATGCATGTATATTATAACAAACAAATCCCACCGCAATGACAAGCATAAGTCCTGTGAACATGGATAGCAATCCAAATTTATTGACAACATAGCACAGTTAAGTGGTGCGAGATGAGCTCTGCACAATAAAGCTGATTCATGGCCTTAAGGTAGCGTATGAATGCTTAAGAGTGACATTAAGTCATCATACCCACCCTAATCAAAAGAATGAATGCACTTTTGTGGGCCGAATTGGAGAAAAAAAAACACAGAGCATCTACAATGATACTGGATCCTTTGGTCTGTTGTATTAAAGGTTGCAGATGGTAAATCAAGTTGGATTAATAATGAAGATTCACGTGGTTTTCACAGCTGCTAGTAAGCAGCCCTCTGAAGTAAGAGTAAAGGGTTTCTATGACTACCTCTGTGTCAAGAAGAAACAGAAAAGTGCAGCTGTCTCCTGTGCTTATCTCAGGTGTATTGTGCACAACTCTGCAATATATCAGCTTTGAGCAAAAAAAAAAAAAAGAACCAGCCCGGGGCACAAAAACTCTACTGAAGAAACACAGCGCAAATAGAGACATAGCCAAAGAAAGAATAAGACAGAAAAGAAGAAGAGAGAGACACTGTCAATGTCACTTTTGTCTTAGTATTTAATTCTATTAAAATAGCTGCAGCAAAACAGAGAACAAATAAAAAGAAGGTTACAAGGAAATTCTGTTTTGTGCATCCAGGGAACAGCATGTGTGTCCATTATATAATCCATTTAAAGGTAGCAGTATATAAATATAATAAATATAAATAAATATATTTTATTTTATATTTTGCATATATATTTATTTCATTTTATAATTTTACTCTATCATTATACTATACTCTCTCTCTCTCTCTCTCTCTCTCTATATATATATATATATATATATATATATATATATATATATTCAATCAGTAAGATACTTTAAAAAGAAATTCATACTTCAGCATTGATAAAGACTTTTAATGACTTTTATATGGTTACAAAAATGTAAAAAATGCTGTTCTTTTGAACTTTCTATGCATCGAGGAATCCTGAAAATACATCTATTATTAGTTTCCACAAAAATATGGCTAATAATAAATATTTATGCTAATAATAAATATTTCTTGAGTACCAAAGCAGCATATTGCAAAAATAAATCTGGTTAGGTATTTTTTTTTATATGTATAAATATGGACATTAAAATAATTATTACTACCACTGTCAATTTTAACATTGCAAGAATTATTAATTAACAATGTTATACAGTTAAATGCAAAATGTGATTATTATTAAACTAATTATTACTACAACTGTCAGTTTTAACAGTGTAAGGATTAATAATTAACAAATGTAACACAATTACATTCAGATTGTGACTATTATTTACCAATTAATCACATATATGCTATACAATTTCATGTTGGAATTCAAAAACATCTTAGGGTATTTAAAGACAAGTTTATAAGTGATATATAATATTTTTCAGTGTAGCTCAATTTCTTTATAGAGTTTACAGAACACACCTTGAACAATATGGGGTTATGCTGTCACATTATATGGGGTAAGTTGTCACAATGGAAACTGCCATTAAAGAGCCTATTATAGGCTTTGCCTTAGCAAAATGTAAACAAATGAAATTCATTTAGTATAACTCATTAATCACTTTTTTCTACCTATCCCTAGGTAGTCCGAGTCTTTGATAAGAACTGTTTTTTTTAAATATGTAGTTGTCAGGCCTTTGAAGATTTTGCATTAGAAAATGAAGAGGAAAATGTAAAACGAGTAATGAGACATTCAAATACACAGGGAACACAACTGTTACATAATCAATTTGTCAAACAAATTTAGTTCATCAAAGCCCTTGGTGCACATTTCTCATCAGAAGTATCTGCTAATTGCTGGCAGATCATTGACGTATAGCTTGTGTACGTCAGCAACCCCATACATACGCAGAAATGTAGATATGCATAGCAGATCATGTGAATATTTAGTGTTATTCATTATTGATGAAAGGAGTTTATGCATATTTCATACCCATGCATTTTAATTGAGCTGCACAAGCAATATGAGGCAAGTGAAGTGCTGGTTGTGTTGCAACTCGTCAAACCAAAATGTCAGCAGACATTTCTGTCAGTATGATGATGGAATTAATTTTCAAGTTTTATAGGGATCATATAACAGGAAAGTCATTCTGTTGTTTTTAGTTAACATATTCTATTGAAGCAGTGATCCTCAAATCTGGCTCGCGAGATCCACTTTCCAGCTGAGTTTAACTCTAACCCTAATCAAATTCACCTGAATTTGCTAGTCAGTTTCTTCAGGATCATTAGAAAACCACAGGTAGGTTTGTTTGATTAGGGTTGGAGCTAAACTCTGCAGGAAAGAGGATGTCGTGAGCTAGATATGAGGACCACTGCATTCAAGGAAAAGTTAGAAACTGTTGTCTTTTTTATTTTTATAGCATATCAAGCTCTTTTATCGCAAAAGATCAAGGAAAATGTTATATCTAATGACATGAGCCAATCAAAACAATTCTGGTTTAATACAGCCTGAATAAAACCTAAATCAAATAGCTGCAATGAGGATATTGATAGAAAATGACCTGAAATTGTTGGTGAAATAATTATTAAGCAAAGCTATTTGATCTCCCTGGAGTAGTTTGGACTGCCTGTAGTGTAGAGTTCACTTCATAGTGTGGTAGCAGCTGAAATGACATCAATAGTTTCCTTTCAAATTTCCCCATAGTCCATACTGAATTGTATTTAGTATTTTCAAGCAAAGTTCAAGTTAATTCCTATAGAACTACTACATACAGAATAAGTACATAAACCACATATAAGCAGAAAAGCTAAATTTATATTCATATGAAAGTCAACTGCCAGAAGTCAACCCCAAAAATAGCAAATGTACACAATTTACAACATTTTAGAAGAAATATTTCTTAAAAAATATGCTTAAGAATTTTTTTTTTCTTATTCTGTTATGATAGTGAGAGGTGCAATATTACCACTTGTAATATTTCAAAACAAATCTAATTGCTGAATAAGAAAGTTTTGACCCAAAGACCTCATACTTTCATTCCTAACAGAACATTCTGTCGCTCTCAATGTGATCTTCAGAGACCCAAACAGCTTACCTTAACAATCACTCCAATGCCATATGTGGCCTTGGGTCTGTGAAAAAATAAAAATGCTTTTCATGCATGGTAACCATTTTTCAATTAATTCCCATCCACAGACATATTCAACCAAACACTATTCATGTGAATAGCAATCTGTACCCTTGTGAACTGAGAGAGACTTTACATAATCTCTCTAGATGTTTTGCGACAATGCAGAGGAGCGGTAGAAAGAGGATGGAAGAATGCACTGCAGTCTTGTTTGCTGGAAACGCACAGGCTCAAGGCTGAACTTCAAACTGAATACAGAAAATAAGATGCTAGGGTAAAGCAAAAGTTCACAAAATCGTGACTTTTGAGTTCATGGTAGAGATTGTATAGCCAAGATACAAAAATACTAAAATGAACGGCATTAAAATCAACAACAAATTAAATACCAACAAATAAAATGTAATGAAAAATGCTTCACAATTTGTTCCTCTTTCTCCACTCCAATAAAGGCAGAAGGAAAGGTTGAAAATATAACTATAAAATCATAGAGGACTGAATCATGTCCTCTTAACAAAAAGTGACTCCTTACTTTTTTTTCCTATCATGGAAGTCAATGGCAACCACCAACTGTTTGATTACCAGCAATCTTCAAAATATCTTCTTTTATGCTCAACCAACGCTATCTCACGACCAATTCGTACGTATTTTACGAGGTGGCTAATTCGTATGAATTTGTACGACCTCACTCGTACGATTTTATATGATTTGTCTAAACCCCAGTGACGGTTAGGTTTAGGGGCGGGGTTAGGTGTAGGCCATTCGTACAAATTCATACGAATTGTGCAACTCGTAAAATACATACGATTTGGCAAAATTTTTTATTTTTGGGTGAACTATCCCTTTAAAATTTTATTTTTCCACTGGCTCTGTTGTCCAATTTTGTAATTTGTTTGTGTAGAACATTTTGGAAAAGCACAAACACGCACATATAGTACACATATAGATAAGCATCAAAGCTGCTGAGGAAGAACACAGTGTCCAATAGGTGACAGGTGTCTGCTGTAGCTCTGACGTCTGAAACATCCTCCCCATCCTGAGCTTCCTAAAGACACCAGCACTCTGCTGAAAAATAAGAAAAACAGAAAAAAAAGCTCTGGTCTCGAGAAGGATTGAAAACAATCCACAAATAGAGCACAACTGTAGAAAGACTCTAGATTTTTAGACTGATTTTTTGTTACATTTTCATAGAATCTACTTTCAAAAGATAATAAAGATAGCGATTTTTCTTACCATATTTACACCACACATTATGATTTATATATGATTTTGCTAGAGAAGCGACTATGTTGAATACAAAACAATACACTGGGGAGCAGGTCTATAACCCAATGTTGCAAATTTGAGTCTCAGTATCGGCAGGGATCGTAGGACCCTTAAGAAAAGCACTGAACCCCCAACTGCTCCCTGGGCACCAAAAATGCCCGCAAACTGCTTTAGGTGTGTGTGTGTGTGTGTGTGTGTGTGTTCACTACTCACTGCTGTGTGCGCGCACTTGGATGGGTTAAATGCAGAGCACCAAGTCAGAGTACAGGACACCATACTTGGCCACATGTCACGTCCTTTAAAAAAAGAAGATATTTTGAAGAACTGGAATGACACAAGGGTGAGTAAATTATGGCAAAATGTTCATTTATCTTCTGCAGGTCACATGTCCTTTAGGTTACCCATTTGTTAACTCTGTTAACGATACTTTACTACTTTACTATTTTCAAAAGATAAGAAAGATAGCAATTTTTCTTACCTTATTTTACCAGGACCTCGCAGACCACATCGGACTTTCTTGTGTTCACATTACAGTGGCATAGAGGAGCAACAATAATTTACAGTATATGGAAAAAAGGGGGTTTTTTTGTTTTGTTTTTTTACCTTAAATCGCATAAACACATTTCATTACACCAAATACACAAAATAATGTTCTTTTTTTGTAACATCATATGACCTCTTTAATTGCATATTAATAAATAAGCTTTTTAATAATAACTTTTGGGTTTGAACATTTTTCTCCCAGCACCCAGCATTTTCTAGAATGCTCTTTTGAATAAGCTGGTATCATTCACAATACATATAAAGAAAAATTGAGAAGTGCTTGTGAAAATAACTCAAATCACCCATAAAAATCGTGACAAGACTCTGTCTCTCTCCTATCCAGCTCTTTCAATGCAGACAAACAATGTGAACTGGATTACTGCTCAAAGAACCATCTATGTCTGAAGGATTCTGCTTTATAGCGAACCGGTGCTACATGTAGCTCCGTCATGCATGACTGTTCCAGAATCCCTCCACTAACAAGCTCATTGAACAGTAGCAACCCTTCATCATTCGCTTCTAGCCCTCACTTCTCTCTCTCTCACCCTTGCAAAGCTCCACTCAAACAGACTGGGTCGCTACCAAAGTCTGAGTGCTATGGAAACAGTGAGAGTTAAATGCACTGTGTCTTCAAGGTGAGCTGAGATGAAGGACAGTTGGTAGCAGCTGGTAGCAATGCAATCAAGGGTTTCTGAGAAGTTATATCAGTATATATTTTTAGATGTATGTTTTAGCACCTGAATCATGTAATTTCCTTGGGAGCTGAACTGTACTTGAAGTAATGTGCTCAGTTTGCTGGAACATAAAATGGCAAACTTGATTTTTTTTTTAATCCATCAGAAGTTGTTTGGATATTGACAAGTAGAGATTTCATAACGGAACTGAGCCAGACATAAATGCAAGGAGGCTTCATGACAGGTTGTGGAGGCTCAATTTCCCACTTCATAGCATTTTGATGCATTTCAGTGCCAATGCTTGTTTTCAGATATACTGTTGCAATTATATTTTGTTATATTAAGTGTATTGTTGCAATTTTCATTCCATGTTGACTTTAATTTTCACTTGTAAATTCTAGCTTTCTCCTATATAATTTAAATGTAAATTTAAGCAGACTTTAATGAGATCAAGACAAGCAGTCAGACTGAAAAGTATTACTGACTCAGCATTTCATGACACTGGCATTTAAGTGTTGCATTTTTTCCCCTGATGTGACAACCATGACTCACTGCAGTCCACCAAAGAACAGACCTCAACACAACCTACTGATGGTAGCAATACTAATGTTACATGTGGAAAAGAGCATGCAGTAGGTATATACTGACCTCCAGTGACGAGAAAAGTGTATCCCTTCAACTACATGGCCCGAATCCCGAAGAAATTATCAGAACAGTGTCACAGCCAAGTAACTGAGCTAATAAAGCACTGACTACTAAAAAATAATAATAGCCAAGTAGCCATTTGCATGTTAGGTAACATTATTTTTGTTAAAGCAGACCAACTTTGCATTCATGTGCATTGTCGAGTTGAGGAGTAATATGCATATTGCCCACTTATGGGTTGTGTGATTTATGTAGCATCATAAGAAACAGAGAAATACAGTGTGTTTATATAAAACTTTGATTTACCGTTTATTGCGGTCATTTGACAAGTTTTCTATAGTGATGGCTCAAACCATGAAAAGTAGATGGAAAGAACTGTGGTAAGAATAAACAGCAAAGAACACATTAAGAAACAATGATTTTTCATAATTATTTATATGTATTATGTTTGCCAATGTGACAGCTCAAACAGTGCATGCAGTTGGAAAGAGTCGTGCAAAGAAACAGAAGAATGTGTTCAGAAATACAGTGAATTTGCACTTAAAACAAGTAACAGTTCTGTGAGGTTTTCATATTTAAAAAAATCAGATTGGACTTGCCTTATATTGCTGTCAGATGATCTACATTACCACATCATTGTGGCAGATCAAACCCTGGCATGTAGTTGGAAAGAATCATGCAAAGAAAGAACCAGAACATGTTTATAAAAAGGGATTCTGTAATGATAAAAGACTTCCTAGTCATCGGGAAGAATGAGGCGGGAACCGGCGGACAATCAAATGAAACTTTAATAATTCAAATGAACACAAAACAGCGCACCAGCCCCTCACGGACGACTGATGCGCACAAAATAAAAACCAAAACACAACTAAAAGCCCAGGCCTGGTCCTCTCTCGTCCTTCACTGTCGTCGCTCTAGTTTTAAATCCTTCCATCTCCTCCGTGGGCCTCGAGACCGGCGGGTCGAACAGGTATAGCTCATCCCTCCACCGGCCTCGCTCCCATGTCCCTCGGCCCCGCCCCACTCGTCACATACCCCCATCGCCCCTCGCAGGCCGGGGGGTACTCCCGAGACTGCGCTCTACCCCGCCCCGCCCCCTCCTCCCTCCTCCCTCAAGGGGGACCGCTCACGGGGACCTGCGGGAACCTGGGGGTAGGACAGACGAGGCGAGAGAAAAGGAGATGGAAGGAGGAGCGACAGAGACGAGAGAGGAGAGAGAGGAAAAAAAAAAAATCCGGTTCCCAGACGCACTGCTGCTCGGCCCTCCACCAGCTGGGTGATCTCCTCCGCGGTGCCTGGCGGTGGCACTGGACGGCCCTCGGCGGACGGCGACGGCTCCTCCGGTTTTGGGCAGCCGGCAGGAGTCCCCCGTTCCCTGCTCCTCCGCGTTCCGGCGGATGGCAGCAGGCTCCGGCCACCTGGCGAACGGCGCAGACTCCTCCGCTCCCTCACGGACGGCAGCCGCCCCTCCCTATCGTGGGCGGCCGGTAGCGAGCTCGCCCGTCCCCGGCAACTCGCTCCAGCCCACCGCCTCGAGCGTCCATGGCGGCACACTCCTCGCCTGCTCGTTGGCACCGCGGATTCACCACAGCGGCGAGGGATCTTCAGCAGCGCGTCCCTCCTTCTCCCGGGCTTCGGCACCACTGTAATGATAAAAGACTTCCTAGTCATCGTGAAGAAGGAGGCGGGAACCGGCGGACAATCAAATGAAACTTTAATAATTCAAATAAACACAAAACAGCGCACCAGCCCCTCACGGACGACTGATGCGCACAAAATAAAAACCAAAACACAACTAAAAGCCCAGGCCTCTTCACTGTCGTCGCTCCAGTTTTATATCCTTCCATCTCCTCCGTGGGCCTCGAGACCGGTGGGTCGAACAGGTGTAGCTCATCTCCAATCCCTCCACCGGCCTCGCTCCCATGTCCCTCGGCCCCGCCCCACTCGTCACAGATTCTTTCTGCATTTTAACACTATACAGGTAGCTAATACAGGTTTTTATAATACAGGTCACATGACATTTCTTACTACGTTTGTATTTGTGATGTCTCAAACCATGGCATGTAGTTGGAAAGTCACATGCAAGGTAAGAAACGGAATATGTTCAGAATTTTTTTCTAGAATAATAATAATTTTAAAAAGAATATTGTAGTTTGACATACGTTTTTATGGTGGCATTATGGTGGCTTAAATGATGGCATGTAGACAGAAAGAGTAATGCAAAGAAAGGAAAACAGAAGAACATGTTGAGGAATTCAGTGGTTTCCCAAAATATAAGATTTGAAATGCTTTGACACAAGCTAATAGTTTGTTGATGTATTCATTTATCATGTTTACCATTCTAACAAATCAAAAAGAGGCATGTCATGCAAAGAAGGGAACAGAGAAGAATATGTTAAGAAATACAGTGATTTTCCAGATTTAAAGGTGCTTGCTGGAATTTAATGCAGTACTGTTTGATGTATTCATATAAAACTTTAACTTACCTTTTATTGCTGTCATATGACATTTTCTAACAAGTTTGCCATTGTGATGGCTCAAGCCATGGCATGTCGATGGAAAGGATCATGCAAAGAAAATGTGTAGAACATGTTCAGAAATACAGATTTTTTTGCTGTTGTTGTTTTTTGGTTCATGCTGCAGTTTAACACAAGTTAACAATTTCAGAGAAATTGTGGAATTAACTTGAACAGGTCGATAATTTTTTATGAATAAATGTATTTTTATAGATATTTACCTACATTAATAGATATCTTGTTGTCCCTAATCAAACAGATGACCCAAAGCGTCCACAGATCTGCTGTTCAAGTCCACGACATTATAAAAGTAACAGAACGTTCAAGTATGAATCTGTTCTATTTGTGGCTATTACCAGTAACCATAGCGACAGTGACTAAAGCATCAAATTTCAAAGATATCAAAGCCCAAAACGACACATTTGACACGACAAAAGGTGGCACTTGCAAACACATCGCGCAATTCGTGTATGAAAATGGTTGTAATGTAGTGGGGGTTGGGGGGGGGGGGCTATTACTCTCTTGTGCACCAGCTGGCATATGCAAATCATCACATTTAAAAATTTTACAATGGAAAAAAAATAGTAATAACTTAAGCTACTTATAGATTTTGCTGGAACAACATATTCACATAATTACGTAATAATTTGAAAATAAAGTAGTATGGTGTATTACATAACTGCTTGATATCAATGATAACATCTTAAAATGATCATGTCAAATTGAGACCGTGTTTTTTAAACTCTTTATTTGCATTGAGAAAAAGGTTAAATGAAACTGATCAAATAATTTATCAAGTAATCATATCACTCTTTGTCACACAGCCTTTGATAAACTACGTATTCGTTCCCTATCCAGGCACAACATGACAAAGCAACAAGTTCGTTTACATCGACAACAATAATCCGGTTGTAAAAGGATTACGATAATACTCTGATTAATAATCTACCATGTAAACAGATGTTTAGCTTAATCCGGCTAAAGTCATATTCGAAGTAACAGAAATCGAATTAAGATGTAGAGTATTTGTCTTTTTAGTCGCATTACTGAAGTGCAGTCTAGACACATACCTTTATTACCGACGTGTAGGACTTTTCGCAACATTTTGCGACAAGATATACATTACACACACTGCAGTGGTCAACCATTTGAAGGCACAAAAAAGAGCTTGCCTTCAAGAACCCCGTCGTCTGTTTGCACAGCGTGACAAATACTGTAATTAACAGAACTTGAAGCTTTCGGCAAATTAAACATGAAACACCCAAAACTGTAAATGGCATCATAACGAACACGAACTATATGTTTACACGTGAAATTCTGGAGGGGAACGTAATGACGTGCCATTAATCGATTATATGTATGATAACCACATAGACTGTATAACCAAGCGGCAACCTCCCGCTCTCTCTCATGAGGAGAAGTGCTCAGTAAAACAGATTTAGACAGATTTGTGAACAATATTTGAGAGAAATAGGCCTTTTGTGTACATATAAAAAGTCTTAGATCTTTGAGTTCAGCTCATGAAAAATGGGGGCAAAAACAAAAGTGTTGCGTTTATAATTTTGTCCAGTATAATTATATTACTGATGTCTCTTACATTGTTACATTGTGTAAATCACTTGGTATATATTATTAGTATATATTCTGCCCTGCTCCCACTAAAAGTCTACTGGACCAAAATCTACTCCCCATGTATATTAAACATCAAACACTGACAAAGAGAGGGTGACATTTTCACTGGCAGTGTGGACATAAAAAAGGTTTGGTTATGGGAATTTTGCCAATTTGTACCAGGATAGAACACAGTGTTATACTATAGTATGAGCAATAACAAACATTTTCAGTTGTAATTCAGTGTAGGAAACAATTCCATGTGCTTTAAGAAAGAATAAAACAACATTATTTAAAAAAAATTTAACATATATAATTCATTTGAAAAGTGCATTTGCCAAAAATCCCAAAGATGTGACACCAGTTTGCCCATGCAACTCTAACATGCACAAGCTTCACAAAAGCATAACCATCACACAAAAAAAATGTACATTCAGTTTGACACACATTGGGATTCTCCAAATACAGCAGATCATCTTCAGTGCATGCTTTTTTGGTTCCCACACTTCACAGGACCATATGAGCCGCTGAATCCACAGGATGAACGCAGCTCAGGCTTATTTGATTTGAGACCAGGGTCAGGTGGAGGAGTGGTCTGAATGTTCAGAAGCAGGTGGGGCCGGAGAGAGTGGGGGGTAGGGCCGAGGCTGGTCCAGATTCACATAGGTGATCTGGAGGTTGATGTAATGTTCCCCCTCTAAGCTGTAGTGGATGTCTTGAATGTCATTCACGAGATTAGGGAAATTTGGTCTCTTCTCAGGCTCAGGATTCCAGCACTGCAGCATGATGGACCACCTATAATACATAATCCAAAATGATAAATTACTCTTTATGGTCTTTTAGTCTATAGCCAATTATGAAGCTACATATAAATCTAAGTGTTTCTGTTGGGTTTTCACAGCGGTTTCTAAAAAAATGTTTTTTATTTATTTATTATTATTATCATATTAAATGTTTTATTTTTTTTCTTTATTGTGATCAACTTATAATGTTAGTAAAAGAATATGCTTTTTTTGTTTAATATTTTGACAACAACATGAATAATATATTTATCCTGCTTTACAACTTCACCATTATTTGTGGTTTTCTGAATGCAAAATAGGTGTTGCTGACATGTAAATGTGGACAGTTACATCAAAGAAAAAAGATACTTTAAAAGACATAATATCATAACATAAATATTAAAAAGCCAAAGATAATTTGTTTCTTCATGATATGACCCCTTCACAAATAAAAGGCAGGTAAAAAAAAAAAAAATCATACAGGGAATCCAAACAGTATTGTGGCTGTAGCAGTCGACGGCCCTGCATTAGATATGTTGTAATGTCATAAGGGTCCACATCAGGATACGGACTGGCCCCTCTCGTCATCAGCTCCCACATCAACACTCCAAAAGACCACTAGAGGGAATACAATACATGTTAAATATAGAATATAGAATCATACCTAGCTGCTGAAATGGAAATTACTTTATTGGATACATACCATTATTCTTGAAATGTTTTGAAAAGATTATACAATATTTAAACTTACCACATCTGATTTGGTGGTGAATTTCTGTGTCTGCAGGCTTTCTAAAGCCATCCATTTGACCGGCAGCTTTGCTTTCTTGCTGTCCTTGACACTGTAGTATTCCTTATCATAGACGTCACGTGCCATTCCAAAGTCAGCCACCTTCACTGTAAATGACTCATCCAGCCTAGGAAATGCAGTTTCATTACATTTGTTAGATATGTTGTGTCTATACACATTGTACTTCTATAAGACAACAAATCAGCTGTTTGTTACATTTTGGTGTATGCATACATTAACAGATAAAATTAGGGTGGCTTCTCTTACTTACATACAGTTACGTGCAGCAAGGTCTCTGTGCACAAATTTTTTGTTTGCGAGATACTCCATTCCTTTGGCAACTTGAAGCCCAAAGCCTATCAGGTCTTTCACTGTGGGATTCTGAACACGAAGGATATATTTTTTTCAATGCAAATGTTTAGTAAGTTTACATGATTTTACCTAGATTAAAATGTAATGCTGCTCTTGAGGGGTATCTATGGTCAAAGAATGTCTTGAGGTATATTTAACATCACGTGACATTGTTCACAAGCTGTTTTATTGATGCATTTTCTTGTGATTAAAACATTGCTTGAGCAATTATTTGAGACATAATATATTTCAAATACTTGTTCTGTTTTGTACTGTTTCATTCATGTTTAATTTGTGCTATAACTAGTAGTATGTAGGAAAAGATAGGATCATGTAATAAAATTGACCCTTTTAAAACTTAGACTTTCTTTCATATTCAAAGTAACAAAGCATAAAATGAATGTGCTACCCTCTGTTCAGAGCGGATAAAATGCCGAAGGTCTCCGTGTTTCATGTAAGGCAGGATCACCAGTGGAAGTCCATCACTGGGAAGCACAATGCCCAAGAGGGACAGGACATGAGGGTGGTGGAAGGCCTTCATAAAGATTCCTTCCTTTAAAAACTGCTCCACCTCCTCCAGATCAGTGATCCCTTTCAAAAATGTAAAACCATATTTACTGTTTTGTTTTCTATTATTCACAAGTTCATTATTAATGTACCCCTATTTAACAGTGTTCATGTACTTACGATTCAATGATTTGATGGCACAGTGGATCTCTTTTTCATCACTATCAGTAAGATATCCATGATACACTGTTCCAAAATGACCTTAGAAAGATTTGAGAAATATGCAAGTGTGGAATAGAAAGAGAAGGTACTGTAAGAAAGAGAAAAAGCAATGTAGCAAATCCAGAAGGATTGCCATTGCCCTATGATATGTACCTTTGCCGATGATTTGGTCATGCTGGATTTTAATCTTATTATGTGGGATCAAAACATTCTTCACCTCCTCCAACAGATCTGGCCGGAGAGCGGACATAGAGATCGTCTGAGATTGAATCAAGGGAGCTGCTGCAGAATCCATTGACCCAGCATACGGCAGACTGGAGAATGTTGCGCTCGAGCCTTGGAATGGAGAAACCATCAGACCTACAGTAAAGTGAAAAGTGAAAGTGACGTGACATTCAGCCAAGTATGGTGACCCATACTCAGAATTCGTGCTCTGCATTTAACCCATCCAAAGTGCACACACACAGAGCAGTGAACACACACACACTCACACACCATGAACACACACCCAGAGCAGTGGGCAGGCATTTATGCTTCGGCGCCCAGGGAGCAGTTGGGGGTTCGATGCCTTGCTCAAGGGCACCTAAGTCGTGGTATTGAGGGTGGAGAGAGCACTGTATATTCACAACCCCACCTACAATTCCTGCCGGCCCGAGACTCAAACTCACAACCCTTCGATTGCAAGTCCGACTCTCTAACCATTAGGCCATGACTTTCCCTGTTCGTGCACAGTTCGTGTTTATTGAAGATCGGATGCTCTTTATGAAGATACACCAAGTTGGGCTTCATACTCTTTCAATTATAGGTACCGTCTGGATGTTTAGAAAAAAAAAAAAAAAAACTTTAGGATCTGAATTTTAGGTTGTCTCACCTCTTCTGTAGTCACCATCAGGTGATCTGTCATAATTCTCCACCACAGTGCGAGTTGAATGCAACGATAGTCGAACCTGAGCAAGCGCAGCTGCTAACCAAACAAAAGTATTTTTTTTACATGCACATTCACCATTTTTTTAAATTCTGCTTTCAAGTATTATAATGACAAAATATTTTTACAACATTAAAAAATAAGCATATAATTTTGGAAAAGGTTTAGTTATTTTGACAGAACGCACTTACATTTCTTTTTCTTGCGCTCTCTTGCCATGGCTACGTAGGCCAGAGCTGCTCCCGCGCCAATTGCAGCCAAGATGCCCAGCACCATGCCCATAATAAAATTGCTGTTTGTAGTTACTACCACACCAATGTAATATTCTTCTCCGTTCACGAACAGCTGAGAAACACACATGACACAGCAGCACATCATGAATGACAGAAGCGGTGCCAACTTGAACTAATCAAGACTGAATTCAATAGACAGACTCTGACCTTAACTGGTGCCCCCTGGCTAGTGATAGTCAGATTTTTGGGGATCCTGCAGGTGATCTCATTGTCCAGAACTGTAGCTTTGCAATCCACTCCATTAATTGTCATAATGATTTTCATGCAATCAGACACCAGGGCTAGTTTTTTGTGCTGGAATAAAAAATTATTAGATTATGATACAATAGATCTGGAAGAATAATCTTACTGTCATAATTTTTGTCATAATTTAATTATAGTAAATCATTCATTGTGTTGTTTGTATTTTTTTATGTCTCTCTATTTTATGTATTCTGGCCAGAATTGTTTTTGTTCTGTTTGGACCAGGAGCGGACTGGCCATCTGGAGCACCGGGACTTTTCCCGGTGGGCCGCTGGCCAATGTGGGCCGGCCCACCCGGTACACAAATATATATATATATATATATATATATATATATATATATATATATATATATATATATATATATATATATATATTTTTTTTTTTTTTTTTTTTTTAATAACGGAAATCATAATATTACATCTCTTTTCTACACAAATGGATGATTGAGTCGCTCGCGCGTGTGCAGCTGCGACCGACAAGGAGTGTGTTGTTTGCATTTGAGTATTTTCCCCTCCCTCCCTGTTTAGTTTGGTCTACTTCATTGCGTATCTTGAAACACGCCCCCTTTCACGTCGTCTAATTTACAGAGAGAGAGAGACAGATTTATCCGGTACAGCGAATTTCTCTGAGCAGCAGGCCACTGTATACGTTCACTTAAAATATAACCAACTGTGTTTACGAGAATACTTGCAGAGACAATTATTTTGAGATAATTTTGTGTGTATGTGTTCATTCAGAAGTTATGATATGCGAAAGATGAATTAATTCTGTGTACACGCATTGTCTGAAATGCTGCTCTCGGCGCGTGCTTTGAACGAGTGCGTGCAAGCTCCGAACGCACGCGAATTGTTTAAAACGCTTGAATCAGCAAGATTTAGAAACAAGTGCAAACGATCAACTACGATCCGTTTCACCCCTTCAAGCGAGTGAACAATGCTCAAGTTAGGAATTTTACATCACTATTAAAGATAGCCCGTTGGTCAGGGCGGTGATATATTTTGGAACCCGACTGGAAAACACAAAAGCCCCGAGATGTCGGGCTAGCGATTTTACGAGCCCTGCACCTCAGATCTATCCAGTTTGTGAACCATTGGTTTCCAAACTGGTTTCGTTCAACAGAATAACTGATTATTTTAAAAGATTGACTCAAAAGAATCATCTGTTCACGAATGGGATCATGAACTTGTATTACTGATCCAAAGGTGATGTATTATTGAACATCTCGAATGAATAAAGACTTCAAATTCATCTGTACAGCACATAAAGCTATCGTTTGACTTTATAAACTTATATTTCATTCATTATTCATATGGATCTGTTAACTGAATGCAAATTGTCAGTTCTAGGAGAATGTGTTATTATGTGGTTGGCTGCTGTGGGCCAGAAAGTCCAGGGCCACTTTTTGGTCCCAGTCTGCCCCTGGTTAGGACCATATACAAGACTATATAACCATACAATATATGCAACCACTGAGACGTACATGCAGTGAGACTTCGTCCTGCCCTGGGCTGAGCTCAAGCACATTGCCTTCTGTTTCAAATGGGATGGGTTCTCCCTTAGCATGGCAGGTAAACGTCTGAGGCAGGAGTTCCTTGGCTCCATCCAGATCCACAGAGAGGATTCCCGTTGACTCCTCACATTCAGGGCTTTTACACTCTATCTGGTTGGGATTCCCTTGACTAACACACACCTAAGGTACAGCATTCAATAAGTTGCAACATTTAAAACATTTAAACATGGCTCTTCAAAATAAAAAATGAGTCCTACGGTTTGCACAGGTGCTGTGTTGTTGCCTTTGTAGTTAATTACTGCTTGGGAGACAGAGTCAAGGTTCTGACCGAAGATAGTGATTTTTGATCCACTTCATTGTAGCAGGACCCAAAAAAATACATAGTAAAAAAATTATCAATTTACTTTTAAAGACTCAATTTAAAAGTAAAACTGAATGTTTTGACTCACCTTCTAAAACCACAGTTGGGCGTCACAGTCGTCACCTCAGGATTCACCACATATCTGAATTTTTTTGTGGCTGAAATAGTTGATTCATCAATTAAAACCTTTACATCTACCTCTGAAGTCTCCTCAGCACCTTCAGACCTACAAACAACAGACGTCCCATCGCTGGAGATGCTGGAGAAACAACAGTGGGAAAATACTCAGAACTCAGTGGTTACAAACAATGTACTAGACTGGCACTCTTATATTTCTAAACCTTGACTTATAATTCCTAAACAGTGAATTTCATAACTTGGCACAATAACCTTTCAACAGGGCAACTTCTTTCTCCAAGGCTGACCGTTCTGCTTCCACCAGCATCCAGATATTTTCCTGACAGGGTGATCAGGGTTCCTCCAATCTTAGGTCCTAAGCCTGGATTGATATCTGTGATTTCTGGGGTCTTATGAGAGATAAGAGGTATGATAAGAGCTTTATCAATCTAAAATGGCAAAATACTACAGAGGAACTTTCATTTAACCAGTTCATCAGCAGCACGACCACAATCCAATATTTCTTAATAATCTGTCCATGTGTTAAACCATATTTAAGTTAAGTAATTAAATACACCAACACATTAACTTTCCAACACGAGGTAATAACATTTTGGACTTTGTTTACACCACACAGAGAGGAGCTTACAAAGCCCTCCCCCTCCCCCACCTCGGCGCCTCAGACCACATCACTGTCATGCTAATGCCTGCATACAGACCGCTCATTAAAGTCAGCTCATCTCAGAGCTGGAGATGAGGTGGGCCTGAGAACAGCCAGGGCCAACCTGTCCCGCAGCATCAGAGAGTCTAAGAGACTGCACTCCAGAAGGATAGCCCATCAATTCAGCGACAGCAGAGATACTAGGAACCTGTGGCAGGGGATACAGACCATTACGGACTACAAGCCCCCACCATGGACCTGTGACAACAACATCTCTCTGCTAAATGAGCTGAACACCTTTTTCAATCGTTTTGAGCAACAAAACAGCACCACTGCACAGAAGACTCCACCTCCTCCTGGCGACCAGGTGATGAGGTTGACCCCAGACAGCGTGAGGAGATCCTTCAGCAGGGTCAATGCAAGCAAAGCTCCGGGCCCTGACAACATCCCTAGGCGAGTACTGAAAGACTGCGCAGCAGAACTCACTGATGTCTTCACAGACATTTTCAACATCTCACTGAGTCAGGCTGTTGTTCCCACATGCTTCAAAACTACAACCATCATTCCAGTTCCGAAGAAGCCATCTCCATTCTGCTTCAATGACTACCGTCCTGTTGCACTTACTCCCATCCTCATGAAGTGCATGCATGCAAGTTTGCATATCGGTCCAACCGCTCGACCGATGATGCCATCTCCACTACCCTCCACTCAGCACTCACACATTTGGACAAAAAGGACTCATATGTCAGAATGCTGTTCATTGACTTCAGTTCAGCATTCAACACAATCATCCCTCAACAGCTTATTTACAAACTGATCCAGCTGGGGCTCAACACTTCGCTGTGCAACTGGCTGTTGGACTTTCTTACTGGAAGACCTCAGACAGTACGGGTCGGCAGCAACACATCCAGCACCATCACACTGAACACTGGGGCCCCCCAAGGATGTGTGCTGAGCCCCCTCCTCTTCACTCTGCTGACCCATGACTGCACACCATCACACAACTCCAACCTCTTTATTAAGTTTGCAGATGACACGACTGTGGTGGGTCTCATTAGCAACAAAGATGAGAGAAACTACAGGAGCGAGGTGAGCCACCTGGCCGGGTGGTGCAGTGAAAACAATCTCTCTCTGAACGTGGAGAAGACGAAGGAGATTGTTGTAGACTTCAGGAGAGCACACACTCAGCATGTTCCTCTGACCATCAACGGTGCGACTGTGGAGAGAGTGAGCAGCACCAAGTTCCTGGGTGTGCACATCACAGAGGACCTCTCCTGGACTGAAAACACAGCAGCACTGGCCAAGAAATCACAACAGCGGCTCTACTTCCTCCGCAAACTGAGGAGAGCCAGAGCCCCGCCCCCATCATGTACACCTTCTACAGAGGCACCATCGAGAGCATCCTGTCGAGCTGCATCTCTGTGTGGTATGGAGCCTGCAACGCATCCTGCCAAAAGACTCACAACGCATAGTGAGAGCAGCTGAGAAGATCATTGGTGTCTCTCTCCCCTCCCTCCAGCACATTTACGGAACACGTCTCACCCGCAAAGCGCTCTGCATCACAGGTGATCCCACTCACCCGTCACACAGCTTCTTCAGTCTGCTACCATCAGGGAGGAGACTGCGGAGTCTCCAGGCCAGGACCAGCAGACTGAAGGACAGCTTCATCCACCAGGCTATCAGGAAGCTGAACTCACTCCCGAACTTGCCCCCCCTCCCCTCTTCTCCCCCAGGCACCACTGAACTATGAACCCCCCCCCCCCCACACACACACACACACTAATATACGATGACATGCACCAGTCACCTTGTGCAGCATTGGTCTGCTCACTACCTCATTCTCCATGGAACTGACATCATTCCACTACCTCATCAATCAGTTAAATAAAATAACTGCTCTTGAGCCCTTTACCACTTTAATCAAACTTAATGAGCTTTTGTTTTTGCACTAAAAACCTTTTATCTGCACTGTTGTTCACTTCATTGATTTGCAATCTGCCTTTTGCCTTGCGCTGCTTTATTTAACTTTATTTTTAATTGTATTATATGTCTTTTTTTAACATTCCCTTATTGTATAGTTGTATCTACATTTTATATTTGATCTAGATTTTTAGGCTTTAATGTTAATGTTATCTGTATGCACCGGGGTTTGAGAGTAACACAATTTCTATTCTATGTATGTATGTACTGTACATGTGGAAGAATTGACAATAAAGCAGACTTGAACTTGACAGACTGAGAATGTTTTGCTCATTACCACAAAACTGAAGCCTTGTATGCTAGCATTCCCAGAGATGTAGTATCCACTTTCCACGCTCTTTTCATCCACTTGTATTGTTATATCAACAGTTTGCTCTGGGCCTGACACTTCACCATCAATCCTACATACCAGCCTGAATGAAGAATGAAAAATTACATTTATTAATACATTCATGTTGTTATTGTTAACCAAAAGTCTTAAAAAAAAAATTTTTTCATTGAAATGAACCTGCCATAAAATATCATATAAATTATAGATTAGAAAAAAAACTAATAAAAAGACTATAACTAAAATTACTATAAGAACTGATATTAAAAAAATAAAAGCTAATTCAAAATATTAATAAACACTATAATAGTATATAAATAATACTAAAATAACAACACATATGTATGTGTGAGGTTACAAAGGTTATCTGTCTCATAAACTAAAGGGTACTGGATATTTTTGGGTGGAAAAATGACAAAAATCCCCAATCTCTCTTTGATATCCATCTGCCACAACTCCCTGCTTCAATAGGAAAGAACTGTATTTATCTTTTTTTTTTTGTGGAGAAACTAAAATGTGTATGTGTTACTTACTGTGAACTCCTGCTTTTTTCTGGTATAACATTGCAGCTACTTTTTCCCACATAAACCTGATGAGAGGTTTGAGTGATAGCAGGTTGGGAAGCTGACTGAAAGTTCCAGCCGCAAAGAGTGATTTCACTCTTACCATTTGAGGGCATTGTGCTGGGGAAAAACTGAAAAGAAAAAGTGCAAAAAATCTAGTTTTAGGGTTATACATAAAGTTCTTAATAGCTTTTTAAACTAAATGCTTATGCTTAGATGCTTGAAATTTGCACAGACAAATAAAACTTGGTACATTTTTAATGTTTTTATAAGGAGTCTCTTACACTCACCAAGGATGCATTTATTTAATAAGAAATACAGTAAAAATTGTAATATTGTGAAGTCAGCACCAATTAGACATGTGCCGGTATTCGGTAATGCGAGATATCACGGTATTTAATATGCACGATCTTATTATCGTGGGCACTTCTAAATACTGTGAATATTTATATATTACACATTATTCAAAATTTGGAATGTATTTTAAGAATACTATTCCCATCAACTGGTCAAAATACACAACACTGCTGTATGCTGCTTGAAAGAGCTTGTGCCTGTAAACAAGCATGCATGAGAAGCACATGGGGGAACAAGTTGAATGTAAGCACATTCTCTCTCTGACAGCAGATGGCGCTAAACTGCAGAAAAAAGCATCCTTTACTCTGGAAACCCCACAAATAAAGCAGCTGCACTACTTTCTAAAACATATTTAAATAGCCATTAAAAATTGTGGATTTGCAATGGTGTTCATCACAGCCAAATACTTACATATTTAGACTTAATAGGCTATTTATTTTCAAAAAATTTTATTTTAATCTGGAATACATCATGCCCTAGAGCTTTGGTTCTTTATTGTTAATTCACACTTTCCATTAGGGCTTCATTAGTTAACATAGTTAACATTAGTTAATTCATTAGTTAACATAAACTGCCAATGAAAAATTCTTCTGAACATTCATTAATCTTAGGTATTCCAATATTTAATAACATGTTCGAAACATGTTAAACTTGTTAAAATCGAAAGTTGCAACTGTGTTATTTAATGAGCTGACATGAACTAAGACTTGTATTTTTTTAACAAAGATTCATAACTTCTGTAGCAAATGTAGCTATTGCTCATTGTGAATGTTAATGGTTAACTAACGAGGTCTTATTTTAAAGTGATACCTATAGGTCTTTATAGTTCTTTTGCACTTTAATCTGTGTGAAACTTTTAACTTTATATATTTTTCTGTATTGCTTTATTTTATTTAAATGTTCAGTTATTTTTTGTTAAAAAACGGTTATTTAACCTGTTAAACTGTATTATGACACCTTTTTGAAACTAAATTTCAATAACGTGATAACACCGTATACTGTGATAAAAGCATGAGCAATTAATCGCAACAGGAAAATTTTATACCGGCATATCCCTAGCGCCAATAGCCTTGTGGGCAGTGCGCCAAGTTACAGCACCATTGAGCTATGATACTGTCCTATAATTATAAAGGAAATATGACAAAAATAAATGTTTAATAAAAAGAACATCAAAAAGTTGAAATATTACTTCAATGTACAATTATATTTTCTATTTTGATATGTAATTTATTTATTTGAGCAGTCATTACTCCAGAGTCCAGTCCTTCAGATATCATTGTAGAAATCATGGAAGTATAAGACTTTTGTATAGTTTATTTAAAGTTTTATTTAAAGATTTTAATTTTAAATATTTTTTTCTAAGTACTGGGAAACAAAGTAACAGCAAACAAATGCTCAGCATAGCATCGTACTATTGTGTCACTACACAATTTTCATACTTCTGTTTGTTTTATTTAATTTTACTATCTAATATATGTGGAACATATTAAAAAAATAAAGGTTTCATGTTTCACTCAAATGACTTCACAGCCAAAGCTGGCATTCCGTCCAGTGTGAGACAGGGGTGAAAGTCCAACAGATTCTGTGGTTGTTAACACAGCCCTGCCCTGAAATGACTACAATGACTCTGAAGCAGCCTTCATATTATCAGTTCACACTCACTGTATATTAGAAACGCAAACTTAAAAGACAGACAGTTTATTGTGACATTTATTGCCCAATTATGCAATGTGTTACCTTGGTGATTAATGGAGGGCAAGAGTTGCTACTCCACTGATCCTTACACTGATGCATCTGGGAACAGACTCCATCACACCAGCCACATCCCATAAACTTGGGGGCTGCTAAACACACTGAACAATTAAGGAAATGGGCACAGCCTGGACCTCTGGGAGACACATTTATCAGCTGCACATACAAGATGAAGAGAGACAGGTTTGACAGGAAAATGCAGATGAAAACTATGAGTCACTTTTTGTCTGTATATTTTAAACATTAAACCTTTAATTCACTACTGATGGCTGATAAGCTTTTGAACTGTACAGAATACATGTGCATACCTTGTTTCCAACGACAAAGAGCAGAGACTCGGAAGAACGAACAGCAGCTTGTGACACTTTCTGCATTTCTTCCACAAGAGAGTAGTTGGCAAACACTACAAGGGACGATTTGCTCAGAATAACCTGAAAAGTAAAAGTATAAAGTTTTTTTTTTTGGTCTGTCAACAGTCAAAACTACACAGCATACATAGTCTCAGGTACACAATTATGAAATATACACAATATTTGTCCTTAAAAGAGCAAAAATTATTCACTGTTTCCATCCCATTTAAGGGAGCCAACAAAAGCCTGGCTTATGATCGTATTGGCCACTGACTTGCAGGAAAGATACAGTATGGGCTAACTATGAATAGGGATAGGATTCAGTGGAAGCCACTATGCAGTTGCAATTAAGCAATATATAATTTGCAAATCTTATTTAAAAGGTCAGAATTACGAGATATTATTTTTACATGTTGCAATTCAGTTTTTTTCCACCACGGAATACAAAAAAAAAAAAGTAAATAGCAACTTTTTATATCACAATTCTGATTTTTATTTACTTTGTGGACTTTGGAAAATGTGGACTTTTCTTCTCAGAACTGCAAGATATAAACTTTCATTTTTTTTTTTTTTTTTTTAATTGTGAATACCACTCAATTCTGACATTTTCCCTTTAAATTTTGAGTTTACACCTCAGAAAAAAGAATTGTGAAATATAAATGACTATTTAGGGGGAATGAGATGACAGATTGGTGTCTGAAACACTTTAAATAGACCTCAGCAACACATATGCTAGCTCCCCATTAAACTTCAGTAAGGTCCCAATCATTAAAATGGATTTAGTTTCTACCGCCAAAAAAAGCCCTAATAACCTGCAAAAGCCTTCCATCATCCGTGCCGATGTGTGCCACAGTCTTGGTCTCAATGGTAGTCACCAGAATAGAAGTAAAGAGCACATTGTTCATCTGCCTATTGAAGAAGTCCACTCTGTAGAAAGGCTTTGCCACCATTGTGGGCATACGGTAGCATTTCAAATCATCTGGGTTCTAGACAAAATAAAACAAAATATTGAGTGAATAGATATATTTAAAGAATATGAAAACATTTTCATGCAACTTTTCATTGTTTTGCAAGAATTGTTTTTTTTTTTTTTAAAGAATACACAGAAAGTGCCAATCTGACAAAATGAAAACTGCATAATCAGTAATTGCAACAATATACACTCTATATGTTCTGCCTGCATTTGAAGCTCAATGGACTGTTAAAAAAACAGCAACATTATTGTACACTTTGTCAAATGTGAACATTATTCCTCATTGTCCATTTCCTGTGCCATGTTTGTTTCAGATTTTTTTTACTGACTTCAAAAGGGTGACACTGTGACAAAAAAAATATACTTTAACAGCAACCCCAGTGAAAAGGAAGCAACAACTTGTAAACGGAAGGCTACAGACACCATCTGGCAGTAATAAATTATTTCCTGCCCCTAAAGCTTGAACCCTTGTACCAAATTAAGATTTGAGAGATATGTGCAGTCTGTTAGTGGTAGCACTCACTGAATAATTAGAAAGTAAACATGTACTGTCCAGTCAGGATTTCATTTCCATTGCTATAGAAATGAATAAGCTTAAGAGCAGATGTCATACCATTTATGTTGACTTTTTTGCTCCCATGGTAAACAAATGTTAAAGTTTTCTAACTTTCCAATGTTTCAATAAAGATTTAAAGATACCTTAAAAGTATAATTAAAGTTGTTTTGTGATATTTCAATTCTTCTGAAATAATATGATAACTGTGAGATTAATTTTAGTTATTGTTCACTGGAAATCTGGACCTACATCAAGGAGGCAAATTCATAAGAGTTCATAACATCAATTATTCTTTTGTTGTCAGAATTATGTGCTTTTGAAACTGTTCAGTTCTCCAGCCTGGTGATCCAGTGGTTATCAGCACATTCTTCAGAATTTCCCTTTGGAACGTTGAGTAAATAATGAACGATTTTATTTTTCCAGAACAACTGATAAACGGATTAAAATATTTAGGAAAATATGTATAAAAAAAGTTAAATATTAATGGAAAAACACAAAAACTATGTAAATCAGATGTACATGGTGGAATGTCCAGAAAGTATTAACAATGGACATGTTAAAATACATATTTATAACTACAGGACATTGCATTGTAAATTTGGTTTTATTTCAGCCAACCTCCTCAGGATCCCTGTTTCGACTGGTTAAAAACAAACTGTTGACGTCAGTATTGAACATCCTGACACTACATGCTTTTCTTGATTTATCACCTCTGGCTCATTGCCTGTTTAAGACTGTACTCAACACAACTATCTGCCACAGAAAGTTCAGTCTAACAGTAAGGTATTGCGTGACGTATTACAGTTCATGTACGAGCATGTGGCGGCTGGAATCAAATAACAGTGTATGATAAAGCCTGACTCTCACAGAGTGATCCCTGAGCAAGTGCAGCCACACATGAGTTTAAACGAAAACCAAATGTTTTTGTGAGTCATTTCCTGAAACTGGCTTCACTAACTATCAAATATTCTATGGTCCACTCCTTTAAGGTATAGGTTGTGAAATATAAACAAGACCAATTATACAAACCCTTTAAATAACACAATATGGGGACAATGTACACGAAAGAGAATAACTAAGATGGTTTTGGCAGAGTGTTCTGGAAGTTACTGTAACATTACTAGGGCGTGGTTTCTATGTTGCTAAGGGGCTCATAGGGTTCCTAGTGTGTTCTGGGGCAAATGCTATGGTTTTTGGGGGGTTGCTAGGGCATTAAGAACATTTCTAAGCTGTTCAAACCAGCCCAATTGCTAAACAATACTCGACTAATACACTTTAGATCCCCGTTGGGTATCACCTATAGACTGAGCTGGGTAGATTCCTTAGAAACGGTAGTCTGTTCCAGTGTTGGGGAGAAACTAGTTACATGTAACGGCGTTACGTAATTTAATTACAAAATTAATGTAACTGTAATTAGTTACAGTTACTAAGAAAAAATGAGTAATTAAATTACAGTTACTTATGAAATTTTTAACGATTAAAAAGGGGATTACATTTGAATATTTACACACATCCACATACAGATTTAACTGATTTCTTTCCCAAATTGCACTGACTATTATGAGACATACGCCCTAATAATTTCCGGGATGCGGAAATACAGTCTGGTTCATAGAATCCAGTCATAAAAACGAAATGCCTAACGCGGACGGAATATCCCACATTTTGGATGACTAAATCAAAAGTAGGTCAGTACACTTGAATCAAAACATGACATCGACTAGTGTCTGTGAATATTAAGCTCCAAAAATGCAATATATGACTTGCACGTTCCGCGTGTCTGTGGAAATCAGGCGCGGACTGGACACCGGGAGAACCGGGACAATTCCCGGTGGCCTGGCAGCCGATTTGGTCCTCTATTTTAATATTATTATTGTATAATTGCCTGCCGAATGTACTAAAGCGATCATTTGCGAATCCGCCATTTAATAATTAAATCTCTAAAAAGTCATGAAGTGTTAGTCATGACTCGCGCGCTCTCCGCGCCTCCGCCAAACGATTTGGATTAGACTCAGAGTAATCAATGCGAGAAAGAGAAAATAGAGTGGACTGTGGAAGCGCACAGCTGGAGCAGAGAAGCAGAACTACTGTTCAGGGTTTCAGGTCAGTTTCATCTGTAAAGATGCTTTTTTGTCTTTGTTTTTTTATTTATTTGATCAAGCAGCAGCACGTTGCTCATCAGTCATCACTCAAAATACTATTATACTATTATTATAAACGTTATTATTAACGTTTTATTATTTTACTATAAACCCAGAGAAAATGTTTAGCTACTATTGTTTAACTGTGGTAACCAAAAATGTAAAATTATTTTACAAATTTAATTATTTAAAAATAAATACAAATCCATTTGCAAAATAAAAAACAAAACAAGGTTATTGTATTTTTATAAAGGCTAATAAAAGCATGGTCAATTTTTGTAAGGGAAAAACATGACTCGTGTACAGTATTAGGATTTTTCTATAAACATATTGTAGTATTGAAGAGTATTGTATTGTAAAGTATAGTTTTGTTCAATCTTGAGTATTAAAGTCATGAGAGAGATGGATAACAGGGCAAAATAAAGAGACTGAAGAGAAAAATGGAAGTGAAGGTGCAGTTCAGGAGAGAACTTTTAATTATTTTGCATGTCCCCAAATTAAAGATTTAAACCTTTTTTATGTCAGGTCCATAAAAAAAAAAATAGTTTTGTCCATGAATTTGTTTGTATGAGTTTGAATTTTCCAGTCTGAATTTTTTTCCCAGTCCGCCCCTCCTGAAAATTAATGGCAAATACATGGTTTCATTTACTACACATAGGCCTACTGAAGCTCGCAGACCTCTGCCGCCTCAATATAGGAGTACACGAGCACATAAACATAATTTCTAGAACTGCTCTGTCACTTCATGCATTTTACTTATTTTGAGAAAACTATCATCATATCATATACAAAGAGACAGCAGTTTAAAAAAAACACCAATGTTTCAGGAGTTTATTATACAGAATATGACACATGCTTATTAGATAACTGTATTTGAATTGATATATATGCTTTTATTTATTATTATTTAATTTTCACAAATTTAGAAAAGTAATCAAAAAGTACTCAAAAGTAATTAGTTACATTACTTTAATAAAGTAATTGAAAAAGTTACACTACTATTACATTTTAAACAGGGTAACTTGTAATCTGTAACCTATTACATTTCCAAAGTAACCTTCCCAACACTGTCTGTTACTGATTCCACATTACATGACAAAAAAATGGATTTAGTTGCATAATCCATTACATTACACCGACATTTTAGGTAATGTGATCAGAAATTTTTTTGATTACTTTTACATTACATTTGGCCTAATTTGTTTATGACATTAACTCAGATAGGATAATCTTGTTCCATATTGATATAAAAAATACAAAGAGTAGGAAAATATATTCCATTCATTGTAATTAACAACATGACATAAACATTACATCAAGGTTTTCCAAACTGGGGTTTGTATAGGAACTGCAGGGGCTTTGCGAGTATTAATGAAAAGCTAATAATTAATAAATCATAATTTATTATGCTTATTCATCGGCAGGGCAAGCAGCCACGGCGCTCCACTCCATGGCAGTGCTACAAGTCTTCCAGGCCAAACTTCTCGCCGCCACTGATGAGTCTGGCCCGGATGTCGCCATGCTCAGGGAGCTGAGAAGTGCAACGGACTTGGCACTGCGTGCTACCAAGAGCACTGCACAGGCTATAGGGCGCTCGATGGCTAACCTGGTCGTCCTGGAGCGCAACTTGTGGCTTAACCTCATGGAGATCAAGGATGCTGACAGAGCCCAGTTCCTGGATACGCCGATCTCCCCCAGCGGCCTCTTCGGTCCAGCGATTGAAGGGTTCACTGAACACTTCACGGAGGCACAGAAGTCATCCCAGGCGATGCGACACTTCTTGCCAAAACGCGCTTCATATGCCACTGCCAGTCGCCCCAGACAGGTGCCGACTCGTCAGCCTCCCAAGCAAGTACCCGCTGCTACCGCCGCTGCCCAGCCTGTGGAATCCGAGCCCCGACACCGTTCTCGCTCGGCCACCAGATGGTTTCGGTTCCCTAAATGCATGTTGGACCCTGCGCCGCCGCCGTCATCCTGATCTACAGGTAAGAAAGAGGAGGGGGCTAAGTCTTGCTGCGGCCGGACCACCCCCCAAACTGCCCCGTGTGTTTTGCCGTCCATCTCCAGGTGTCGACGAAGTTGTTTTTGCTGCAAACAATGGGCCCTTTTTAGCACCCAGACAGCAAAGTGCTGTTATAGCGCACACACACAAAAAAAAAAAAAACGGCAGACAAACACTCCAGTTAATCCAACCTCTGTCCATCCGGGCCTCACAATGGCAAGCCATTCCCGGGGTATCAGATTGGTTCATGGGAATAATAAAACACGGCTGTTCCCTTCAGTTCGCACGACCACCACGCTTTCGCGGGGTGGTCACCACTTTGGTGCACAATGAGAACGCTCATGTTCTTCGTGCCGAAGAATAAAAATCTGCTGGTGAAGGGAACTATAGAAGTTGTTCCCCCAGCGCACCGCGACTCAGGGTTTTACAGCCGTTACTTCTAGTTCCCAAGAAGGATGGCGGGCTGCGCCCCATCCTCGATTTAAAGGAGCATTTCACCCGTGGGAACATTGACCTTCATTGAAAGTGGGTCATATATGTAGTCGAAATCTATTAAAATTTTCGAATTTGGTGCCTTTTTGACAGAGTTATTACAGAAAGTAACTTTAGGGCTCATTTGTATGGAAAACCACAACTCCCACAATGCAACACATTTGCACAGCTCCTGAAATATGTCTCCAGGACGCCTCTGTCCATATGCGGGGTGAAACTAGGATGGTTCACAACACAAACATCCATGTCCTTGTCTGCCTCAGACATTTCTTTGAGGAGAAATTGGCATCTTTCAAATTCTTGGCAGCAGACGGACTCTAGCTCTGTGTCCATAGGCGCACAACGAGAGCACAGGCACCACCAGTCCGCACCAGCTCGAGCACGCCCGGGCTCCTCGGACGCGACAGGCAGGTCTCCGGCCTCGGCTGCAGCCGCCGCCTCCTGTTCCTCCATCAGCCTCAGCTGCTCTGCGCTATATTGTGGCTCGTATAGATAGCCATGAACATCTGTTTCGAGCAACAGACTTTGAAAATCCTCTTCTTCCATATCATGAGTTGTTCCTCCAGCCATTCTCGTAAATCTGACTCCATAAGCGCTTGTTAGCTTAGCTACATAGCTTCCAAACAAGATGGCGGATTTTCGTTTCTGTAAGTTTAGTCGCACCCACTGATCTGTAATAGGCCTGTAGGGTGAGTGGGTCCCACCCCCTGGAATAATAATAAGCTAGTGTGTGTAGTCTCTACACTTTTCAATGAATTTTGACTTTTAGCAAAATGACTATTTTTACGTCATAATAAGCAGGAAGTAAAACACTTAAATCCTTATTTCTCCCATCTCAGGGAAAAATAAAGGAAAAATCCATGATCATTATAATATATGACTGGGTTTCTAACAATACAAAGCTAAATGCAAATGGGTGAAGTGATCCTTTAAGACATCTGAACCGTGCCCTCATGAGACGGCGCTTCTGCATTACAAAACACAGAAGACGATCAAGAGCTGAATCTGCTTTGCCCAGTGAGGGCACTAAAAGTCTACATAGAGTGTTCTGCGCCGATAAGGCGATCAGAGCAGCTCTTCATATGCTTTGGAAACCGTGCCAGAGGGTTACTGGTCTCAAAGCAAAGGCTTTCGAAGTGGATTGTGGACGCAGCCTACTCTTCTTTGGGCCTGCAAAGCCCAATTGGAGTAAGAGCCCATTCGACGAGAGCAGTGTCTTCGTCCTGGGTATGGTCTAGTGGTGTGACTATCGCAGAAATTTGTGCGGCGGCTGGTTGGATCTCGCCGTCCACATTTGCTAGATTTTATAATCTAGACGTCCCGGCACTTCATGCTAGGGTACTTTCTGTGTAAAGGTCACCTTTTTGTTCCTCATTTGCATGCTCTTGGCCATTCTTTGCCCAAGACTCAAACTCTGCTCGTATGCACTCGGTCCCTTTGGTACTGAGGCGATACGAACACGGGATGAACAGGCTAGGCCAGACGTAACCTCATTGAGCTTATTCTGCTCCTAGTTGCTATAATCATATATTGGTATCACGGTATCACAGTATGATTGCGTTGGTCATCCCCACTTCTTAGCATGACGTGATTATACTGGGTTCCCATAAGCGTCTTCGACGCAGTATGAGTGAAGTATTGAACTCGGTTACTAACGTAACCTCGGTTCCCTGAAATACTGCGTTCCTTGCCATGCAAAAAGGCTGCACGACTCAGTCGTCTATTCAGTCGAAGTAACCTGAATTCCTGTGGCGAAGCGGCCAATATATAGCCAGATCCCCCGCCCATTTTGGCAGGCTTTGGCAGGCTTCGCTTCCATAGGTTCGTGCAGCACCGCTGCCGAGCCATTGGTTTTTTTTAATAACACTGCACGAACCAATGGCCATGCATTTTCACTGCGTGATTGAATAAGGCTTCAGTTCAGGAGAAAAAAGGAGTTTTTCCCATAAGCGTCTTCAACGCAGTACTCATTCCCGTATTTCAGGGAACCAAGGTTACGTTAGTAACCGAGTACGTTTTATCATTTTTTAATCCTTTCAGTCACTCTCCGTGTCTGGCAGTAGCACTTTTAGCTTAGCTTATCATAGATCACAGAATCTGATGAGACCATTGGCATCTCGCTCAAAAATAACCAAAGAATTTTTATATTTTTCCTATTTAAAACTTGACTCTTCTGTAGTTACATCGTGTACTAAGACAGACGGAAAATCAAAAGTTGAGATTTTCTAGGCTGATATGCTAGGAACTAGAGGTGTAACGATTCACTCGTTTTCTCGATGCATCGGTTACAAACCCTGATGATTCATATGCATCGATCTTGAAACATGATTTTTGAATCGTGAATTGCCGATCTTGGACAGTAATCGATTTAAAACGCTAAGAATCAAATGAATCGCGATTTCTAAAACGATTCAATGCTTTCAAAATATATACACATTAAATTACTATACTCATGAATTAATGGAGACCTTGAACAGTGTTAGTGCCTCACATCTATCCTTCATGTGCTCCACTATTACCGCCCGAGACTGTCACAAAAACTCACCTCATGTGGGCACATTTCACAGGGCTGAAAATGGCACAATCCCCGAGAGAGCCGCTCCGTCCGATTTGAACAGCAGGACTCCTCCCCTTTCTTAATCTCACTGTTCACCTCCTCTATTGGAAATGCACATAAGGCAGACTTTCTGATAGGATTCCCCTTTTCATCTGTTTCAGCAAACACCCCATAAAGAATTGGGTGGTCCATTTTCACTCTTAGTTCCTCAGCCAGCTCCTTGCCTGCCGTACCGAAATGAGCAGCTTGAACTGAGTTGAACACAATATCCTTAATCCACGAGCTCCTTCTCCTGCGTTTGGGCTCAAAGCGGCACTCCAGAAGAATTTCCCTGTACATCCAAGGCTCGCTGTCCATGATGGGCAGCCGTCCCAGATGGGTCTGTAACTTGGTGTTTGGTTTCATTGGGTTCTCCCACTGTACAGATAAGAAATACACATATTCTTGCGTAGAGAACGTATAGATGTAGTCGATTTTAAATGTATCCTGTAATTCAGGAAGAACTGTCAGTCCCTTCACTTGGCTGTCAAATCCATCTTCTGTGGCAAGCAAGCGACGAACAGAAAGGGACTGTTTGCCAAAAGATCCAGCAATGTTGGTATCGATGGTAGCTGCAGTAAAGAAATACGTTGAAAACCCATCATTGACCGCGCTGACCTTTGTTCCCAGAGGACTAGCAACACAGTCAGGACAATCTAAGTGTGAGTTGGCCCTTTTATCAAAAAAACATTTAGTGTTTGAGGGGCTTCCGGTTTGATTTAGTTCAAGCATGTTACAGACTCCATACTGTGTGCTCCCACAGACATACAGGTAGTCCAAATAGCCCTGAGGCTCTAAAATAAGAACTTGGTTATCTGTGTCCAGTGGTGTTCCCGGTTCATTCTCAATATCACAATGACAGGTTTCACAATCTGAACTGCCAACTGGCCCTGTTCTTATTTTCCATAGTTTGGTGAGATTTTTGTCCAAGGCTTCAACCACATTTTTAGAGGCCACATAAACCTCATTAAAATTTTCATTAACAACTATGTTCTGTATGGCTTTTGCAGTTTGGAAAAAAGAGACAGGGTAGGTAACAGAAAAGTTTACATTCATTTGCGGGACTGTAGGACAAGATTTCAGTGCACAGGTCAGATGTATCTGCAACCAGACACATTTTAACAAGGTCCTGGGGCTGATGAGCATCTCTGCTGTCCTGAGGTGAAAAGACTTCACTGCTACTCCAAACACATGATCAAGATAACCTTTGAACAGAAAAAAAGACAAAAACAGAAGAAAGAGAAATTAATATGTACACTGTAAAAATGCTTTTGCCGTTATGCCAGAACATTCATTCCGTCTGTTTGCAGTATCTTGTCAGTAACTTGGCAAAAAGACTACTAAGAACAACAATGAAAAAAAGGGCTTTTTATTATATAGTATTTGATAAATAAACTCTGATTTCCAGTACTGAAATTAAAGTGTGATGAAATTTTGACACCAAATTTTACTTTTAAAATAAAATGATGAAATTATGTTTTCATTTCAGTTTAATGGGATTAATTTTGTACAATATGTATGTTATAGCTAAAAGATTATGCATCATACAAATACTTAGCACACAGCAAACCATAGTTTCCACCAAAACAGACTACATTATGCATTTGGCTGCTCGAATCCAAAAAAACATTTTATTAGTTAACACCATACTATAGGCTAGTTAAACTGTAGTAACCTGGTAGTCACCACTGTTATCAATAATATAAATAAATAAACACAGCTTGAAGGCGTTCCTATGTTTGGTACTTTAATTTTTGGTTATGGAAACTATGGTTAGGGAATTTTGTGCATTTGACATAAGATGACTGAATTATTACGCAATTTATCTTTGAGACGACGATTTTCACTGTAATTTAGGTTTTAGGAAAGTAGCCAACATAAACTCAAATCTCTTGTCAAAAAAAATGAATAAGCAACTCGCAATTTATAACAAGCGATAAACAAACATGTCACAGAGTACGCAGCTTTGATTTTCACGGAATTGAAAATACATTTAGACTAGCTCGCCTATATACAAAGAAATGATAACTAAAATGTTACCTGTTTCGCGTGTATGTTACAAAACGTCTAAGCACTAAAAGGAGAAAATGTATTTTTGATTATAAAAAGCATGTGAATTTACCTGAGGCTCACCTGTGGCCTTTTACCTCTTTCCCTGAAATCCAATGAAGAGTGAACGTGCGCACATAAACGTCAAACTCCCAAACGGTAACAGTGGTTGTTCTTTAAATTGTAATTACCTGAGAGGAAAAATCTCACAAGATGAACTGGTTTCTTCGTACAGGACAGTTTCGACCTGTATTAGCGTTAGATAGAGAACGCGGTCAATGCCCCATTCACAGAACACGCCTAAACACCTCATAAGGAAGTTATGTTGCTCAATCCTTCCCCAACCTAAACATCCCCTCAGGGATTAAAGTTAAAATTAAGTCAGGCACACCCCTTTCCTTGTCTAAATAGCATTTAAGCAGATATAAAATGTATGTCTACAAACATTTGGATTTCCTCGGCTTGTGTTTTTGAGAGCAATGTGTTTTTTTTTTGAAGGAATGCAGAGCATAGTTTCCATTCAGGCTATAAACTCTTCTGGGGTGTGGGCTGCTGGGTTACGTCAGTATTCATTTTAATAAATGTAATGGAAATGTTAGCCAGCATCCAATCCACGTTACACCATACCTACACACATATATACATTAACTAAAGGTTTATATTGCCACATTGGTTTCGCTAATTTATATATCTAGTTTTCTATTTATTA
This sequence comes from Carassius carassius, assembly GCF_963082965.1. Lineage (NCBI taxonomy): Eukaryota > Metazoa > Chordata > Actinopteri > Cypriniformes > Cyprinidae > Carassius > Carassius carassius. Next base: position 8,330,479 of record NC_081771.1, read on the forward strand.
TTTTATCTTTATATAATATTTGCTATGTACTATACTATATTATATTAAAATTATAATATTATTACCGATATATTCAAATTCAGGTTTGAAACTATCCTTCCAAAATGCGGGTTTGGGAAACACAGTTTCCACATGGTGGCGCCACAACCTGTACATTTAAACAACATATCCTAAATTAAGAATGCTTTTGTAACATGCTATCCAAATGTATTCCTGTTTGAAAATGAATAAATTAAAACAATATTCTATAAAATATACCTACTCACTCTCTAGATTGTATTTTTTATGTTGCAAAATATTAAACAATACTTAAAACATGCATGAAATGTGTCAGTAATTTATGCCAGTGCAATAAAACACAAATGGCACAAATAGCAAATGTAGATGCTGATGTAATTGATTATAGTTACACATGTAATATCAGTTACATGTGCATTGGAACTAGTGTTACTTTGCTTGAAAGAGAAATTTCTAAATTTGCAGAGAAAGTATACTTCTCTGTTCATTACTGTTTTTGAGAACAGCTCAGCCTGTTATTAGCCTAAACAGCCCATTTTGGAAAGCCAGTTGAGGCACAGAGGTCATCCAGACTTCCTTTTGTCAGCTCAAACTCTGTTTGGGGTCTGTTCCGATCTCTTTAGCGTGTGTCTGTTTGCCAGAACGAGTAGAATTAAAGTTGTTGTTAAACTCAGTTGCCAGTAAACTACATTGGTCAGGAATTTGCGTCATGGCCATTCACGCCAAAGTGAATGCTATTCTTCCTCTGTCTGTCTCTAAATGTCCAAAGGTGCAGTTCAGGCCTCAGTTGAGGAAAAGGGTGATACAAAAAGTCTTTCCAAAACAAGCGAAAGAGAAAGAGAGTGGTTGTATGATTGTAAGCTGACTAAAGAGCCCATGAAATCAAAATGAGAGTTTTGTGGTTTAAAGTCCATGCCTGTTAGCAGTGAGGTCATTTATAGCTGAGGGGAAAAGTTTAGTTTCACATTATGAAACATTTTTCAACATGTCTGTGGTTTTCTCTTTATAAGAAACTGTAAGCATACTTCTGTCATTTTATTTACCATTTTATGTCCATTTTAAATGTCTTTCAAATTAATCTTTTGAAAGAAGTCTCTTATGCTACAGTAACCAAGACAGCAATTATCAAAATACAGTAAAAAAACAGTACAGTTGTGAAATATTATTACAAGTTAATTATTTATTATGTTATCATTCTAACCATTATGTTCTCAGCATATTAGAATATATTTATTTATATTTCTTATTTTTATCTGTATTGAAAACAGTTTTTGCTGCTTAATATTTTCATGGACCCATGATACACCATCATTCAAAAGTCTAGCTTAAGTACAATTTAAAAAGAAAAAGAAAAGAAAAGAAATGGATACTTTTATTCAGCAAGAATGCATTAAAATGATCCAAAGTGACCAAAGAAAATGACAAAATAACAAATTCTGTTCTAAATGGTTCAACATTGCTACTGACCACCAAATCAGCCCATTCGAATGATTTATGATACTGAAGACTGGAGTAATGGCTGATGAAAATCAGAATTAACTCATTAATTTACATAGTTTTCGTTTATTTTTTAAGATTTTCAAGTTTGAGGTGTAACAAAACACGAAACACATCCCCTTAATACAGCCAGCAGGGGGCAGACTTTTTCTGCTGCCCTTATAACACTCTTGACAGATATTGTCATCTTTCTAAAGGCCTTTCTGATGCTTTTCTACAGACCAGCCTCTAATTCAGTTTGTTAACTCAATGAAACAGCTGTGAAGCAAAGTGTAGCATTTATTTCACTGGTGTGCAGGACAAGTTTGACGTTTTACTTCTGGCTTGCATAACTGTGGAACAGTCACAGAAACACACACAATGTTTTTCTTCTTCCTTCTCTCACACTCTCTGTCAGTTTTAGTGTACTTTCTTTGCATGACAAATAACACTGCAATTGTATTGCCAAAGCAGCTGCTGGTTATGTTTGAACAATGCAAAATACAGAAATAAAACTATATTATCACATGTTCTGAGGAAAACATGAGTTCTGCTATTAAGCAAGCACCACTAACCAAAAAAAGCAAAGATGTGCTGTGCAATAATGTTCATTTAATAGGAAGAGTCATTATTAGGCAAACTTTATTGACAAATGTTAATGAATATTTGTATTTTACTCTTTGAATTAGCATTTGCAGCTTGATTTTGTTATGTCTGAAACCAGTATAGGCACATTTTTCTGTCTTGCTTGTCTTTCTGAGTCTCTTTCCCTGTCTCTTTACTCCCCCTCTCTCTATGCACTTGGCTGAATCAGTGATCCTGGCAATAACTAGATACATGGAAGGAAGGAAGGCAGAACACTGCCAAACAGCAGAAAATTGATGGAAGTTGAAAAAATGAAACAGAGCAGAAAACTAAATCCTTGATGATGTCTCACTGAAAAACAATGTAAAGCTATAAGGAGTGCCATGGCAACATGACCACTTTCCATCTTCTTTCTGACCCTTAAAATTAAGTGAGCTTTCATTTGCCGCTGAACCTTTAAGAATTCAATGTGAATGTTTTCTTTGGATAAGAAATGGAAAACAAAGTTTACTCAGAGGCTATATGCTGTCAGCTCCATTCTTCATTACAGTTACAGCCTATTTGAAAAAGGAAAAATATATTGCATGGACAGATTATGTTAATGAACCAGAAACAGACCCATATTTCCTTTCTGATTTTTAAATTAAGTTTATAATTAAATAGACCTACGCATTTTAACAATTGTTAGCAAAAAAAAATGCATCTGTACATGCATGTGCAGAAACATGTGTCTGATGATAAGCAACAGCATGAGGTAAACAAACACCACCATTTCCCTTTTTCACTTCCGTGAACTCCTGCTGAGAAGCTCTTAAATAAGTCTGATACCTGAAACACATGTTTGATCTATATTAATGGAGCATTCACGTGGAGATGTTTCATGTGCTTGGTACATTTTCTTCTTGAATAACAGATAGAGGAGACTGAGGTGGCTATTTGTCACTCTTACTTCATTAAGTATTTCACAGAGTGGATTCTGAATGCCAGTTTCTGTATAGACACATACTTGTCTCTTGTCTACAAAAAAAGCTATTGAACATTTCTACGTATATTGCCTTGAAACATTTAAAATGCATGAAAATCCAATCTTGCCCTAACCTGACATGCATGGTAAAATAACCTTGTCCTGACAACAAAGTTTCCAATATTTCATTAAAAAAAAATACCACCATTATGAAAGTGGCTCTTAAGTTAAGAAAATTAGCTGACAATCTACACAGAAGAAAGCAAAATTACATTTGCAAGAAACAAATCCATTCGTCAAAACATTTTTAATATTTTTATTATTCCTATCTCTGATGAAAAGCTGTCTCATCTGAAACAGGAGAGACGTATTCACAGATCAAGCACTTTTTACAAGCAAAAACCTTCAAAACTGTTCTAAACAAATATGTCAGTGGATTTTGATATGAGAGGACAACAGGGGAGGAAGCGTTATTGTATTTTGGCCAGAAGCAATGGTTTAAAATCAAAACGCCTTAAAGGGATAGTTCACCCAAAATTGAACATCCTAGGTGTATATGACTTTCTTCTTTCAGACAAATGCAAACAAAGTTATATAAAAAAATGTCCTGGCTCCTTATAACGACAGTGAGTGGTAATCAAGATTTTGAAGCCCCAAAAAGCGCATCCTTCCATCATAAAAAGAACTCCACATAGCTCTGGGGGATGAATAAATGCCTTTTGAAGTAAATTGATGCGTTTGTGTAAGAGAACTGAACTATGCATATTTAAAACTTTATAAACTGTAATCTCTAGCTTCTGCTAACTGTCATACTTTTTTATGAATAACTCTGACTGCATTTGTCTGAAAGAAGAAAAGTCATAAACACCTAGGAAGGATTGAGGGTGAGTAAATCAAGGGTAAGTTTAATTTTTGGGTGAACGATCCCTTTAATGACGGATTTGTTTCTAATAAGATATAAGGTTTGCTTTTAAGGTTTGATGTTAATTGATGGACTGGATTTGTGTAAATTTTTTGTGGATTATTGTGATGTTTTTATCAGCTGTTTGGACTCTCATTCTGATGGCAACCATTCACTGCAGAGGATCCAGGGGTGAGCAAGTGATGCAATTCGCTCAGATGAAGAAACAAACTCGAATTTGCAAATTGTGATTTTTGCGAGAACTATTCCATTAATTTACCATAAGCCAGTGTGGTTCTATTGTAATATGTTCACTTTTTAATATTGTGGTTTTATTAGGTTGTTTACCAAGAGCTATTAAAAAATATGAAAAGAGAATTTTAGTTTGGAGTACAAAATGTGCAAAATGATTCTAATTTAAGAGGATTTTAACTAGGTGTTTGAAACCAACTGCTAGGGGTTACAAACATTTATGTAATTGTACTTTTGACTCTTTTGAAACCTGGTTCTTTTGAAACCTTATAGTTAGTAGGCTTGTGACAACTTTCCTGTGTGACAATCATGCATGCTTTTCCCCTGTTCATTTGTAACTACTGTAGTTTTATTTGACTTTAGATCATTGGGTATTTGGATGCTTTGTCTTTCTAATCACCTTTGAATATCCAAACACTGTTGTCATCATCACAGAGGAAGTACACAGCAAACATATCAATAGTCAAATGCCCAACATAAACTGGCCTAGTCAAATATTACATTATTATCCTTTGGCTCTCCACCCGAATGTGTAGGAGGACAAGTCAAGAAACTGAGAACAGAATGTGAATGATCCTCCATTGTATGTTGAGCAAAAGGCTCATTGTCTTGAAGAGAGACTGAGTGAAAAATAAACTACCCACACACATAGACTCTCCGCGGACTGCTAACGTCATAATTATTGAACATTCTTGTGAGATACGCTTGGCTCACGCCCCAGTTACATGACCTTTACATTAGCCTGCGTCATTGCTCTTTATAAAAACACCGACAAACTTGCTTGTAGGGTCACATAACAAAAATGGATATAGTTTACAGCTATGAGTTTGATTTGTACTGTCATGTGCTCCACAGGTCCATTTGTTTGGGAACCTGTTACATATCTCATTATCACATTGGTTGCACCAGTCAATCCAATGGTATAGATAAGACTGTCTTTAAAACATAAATTTTTATCCTAAGCAGGCAATTTAATGCCAATTCACAGCTAGTGTTTTCTTTTATTTGACCCTAATGGAGTGTCACTCTAAATGACATTGGCATTTTAATCAGGAAGTAATGGTCATGTGGCTCTCTTTTATGGCTCTGTTTCCCCATCTTGAATAACTGCCTGGACATTACCAAAACTTACTGGGTGAGATATTTATATTTAGGAGTGGCTGTTGTGATTTTCAGTGGGATGCTGGTGATTCAATCTCTCCTGGGTGTAGAGGTACTCATATGCCCTGGTGGAGCTTGAGGCCTTTATGAAGACATTTCATGCATGTAAACTGAAACAGAAATGTGGATGTTTAAAGCAGGGGCGTCTCTAGACATAAACAACTTATGGGATTTAGTCTATCGGTGCCATATTATAAAGGAAAGCCAAGTGTTAACAATTCCCTCTGGATTTTTAACTCAGCTATTAATGCTGCAAGGTTAAAATAAAACAAAATAAAATATGATAAAATACAAAATGTGAAATAAAATCCATTCTCCAAATGGTTTGTCCTATGTAGAGATGTCGGGGTCCACCATCTCAGCCAGAAGGCAGGAAAATTCCCTAGACAGAATAGAATAGAATAGAATAGAATAAATGATCCAACCTCTAAACTATTGTCCTACACAAAATATGCTTTATCCCACGGTTCCAGCCCTGCAGGAGGGTCACAGGCATCAATAGACCACGTGCTGTCTCCTGTTCCTGGAATCACTAACACTTAATAACCATCACCCCAAACCACTTACACACACTCATACGCACCCGCTACCATCTCACACCGACCGTATGCATAAACAAAAGCTGCTCAGAGATTTCTTCCCCAGATATCCTGACTGAGTTGGATGCATGCTGATGGAATGTGACCAGAAAGACCTTGTTTTAAGTGAGATTCAGACATTAACAATCTCTCAGCTACAGAAGAAAGTGTTTATGCCTTTTGGTTGTCTCGTATTTTTCTATTCTTCATTTTTGCTGAAGAAATACAATCCTTTCATTCAACATTCTTACTTAACAAATCTACAAAACCACTCATGCCCAATGTCCTTCCATTATCCAGATGTGTCTCGCAGAACATCTGGTTTTGTCTTTCTGTCAGGTCTGTGTCTCACTCAGAACACGTGCTGCAGTGTGAATGTGTTTGTAGCGTTATGTAACTCCACTCCTCCTCCCCATATTATGTCTGAAAGTGCTAATGTGGCTGCTGTAGGGATCTCTATGTGTTGCACACTGATTCATGGATTTTTTTACAGGTGGATTGACAGGAACAAAGCGACCAACTTATGTTCACGGCCTATAATTCTTTCAGCAGATAAGCTCAGTGTAGCCATTATGAATTGTAGAGTCTTAATATACAACCCATACGCATCAATAGGACGTGGTTTTAACTGTGACAGATTTGATACGCACATTGTTCTTCTTTAAATAGTGGGTAGTTCAATACAATTAGCATCAGGATAATTGCAGCACTTTCACTCAGCCTTTTATTCGGTTTTCAAAAAGGATTTGCTCTTGTGTTGTTTCTCAAGAAGTTGGGAATAAACTACACATGTTTGGTTGATTGTATCTCTCTTATTATTTTAAGTTGGCTTCAGACCAGTTTTCTACGATATTGAGCTGGTTAAAAGTAGTTAGTTTATTGAAAAAAAAAAAGTCAGCATTGGAGAAATGTGACCATTCACTTTTATAATATGTAAAAGAAGTCACAATTTGGTAAACCTCTGTCTTTTTGTTTTCCTGAGAAGAAAAAATATTTCACTACAGGTTTGGAACATGAGGGTGAGTTAACAATGACAGAATTTTCATTTTTGGTTGAAATATCCCTTTATTTTCTTTTTTCGGTGGACTTTTTGTATATAATATGAGCAGAGGTCTTGTACACCCTGTATATCGAAGTTTATTTATGTAGACTGAGATTCCCCAAAAACCTTGTTTTTTACCACTCACGTGTGACTAACCCAGTGCTTGATACCGCATTAAGAATCATTTAGCTTTAACCATGTCTCCAGAAATACAAAACAAGGGATTTCAGTTCACTCCTTAAGTAGTCACATGATTAAGAGGATCTGAATTATCTCCTAAAGTTTACATAATGACACATAAAGTCACGAGTACACTAAATTAACCCTTACCAAAAAGTAGTATACTTCAAGTTTATTTTCTTAAGTATACTTAAGTAAAGTTCAACTATATTTTTATGTAGCAAGTATACAAATATCAGTGTTCTAGTAGTATACTTGAAAGTGTACTGTTTCAATAATCCTTGGGACTAAATTGGCCCACTTTCTAGTATATAAATGTATATATATATATATATATATATATATATATATATATATATATATATATAAATATAACAGTAGCAAACTTTGAGTACACAACTAGTTTACCTCTATGTTTGTAGATTGTACTGCAATTATACTAAAAGTGAACTTATACTGATAGTTTACTAATTAAATACTTTATACACTTCGAAGTACAGTTTCAGTAAACTACTAGTTTAGTAGTTTTATACTGCAAGTAAACTCATAATTTTTCTTTAAATGAACTTTACATCATACTTTATGTATACTGCTATGTCCCTATTTAAGTTTTAATTTGTACATATTTTGTTATATGAATATCTGAACATACAAAACATCCAAAGAAAGACCAGGGTATCTGCTTGTAAACAAAAACATTTTATTCTAGCTTCATACATTCTTTTTTTAAACACTTTAATGTGGGTAAGATTCATAAAAAAAATTAAGAAATTACATTTTGAACAAAAAGCTGAAAATAGACTATGAATTTGATTCAGATTGATAATCAAAACGTAGATGGAGTCGATCAACACCCCAAACCTTGACTGTAATTATTACCTCTTCACTGGTGGACATTTTATTCCATAACATTACAATTTTGATGCTGCTTCATGTCAGATGATCGTGTTACATGTGTTAGTATCAGTTTGTATCTGTTGTTTCTTTTTCTTCTTCACTTGTGTTTTCTTGGAAATTCTGTACAAAAGATTTGTATTAGTGCCCTCTACCGTATAACAATGAAAACACTTATTCTAGGAGCACAAATATAGTTCAAATATACTTAGACTTTTTGTAAGTATAAGTCAAGTATACTTGAATGTCACTTTAAGTATATTTCTGAGAAGTACATAAAGCCCATTTCTGAGAAGTACATAAAAAGTCAAATAAAAGCATACTTTCCTATTTTTAGTTTAAAAGAAGTATACACTTGTGATACAATTGTGTATGTGTTTTCGAGAGTTTCAGACCAAAGGAACAGAGAAATGTGGCATGTAGAATTAACTATATATTGAAAGAGTTAGTTCACCCCAAAATGAAAATTCTGTCATTAATTACTCACTCTCATGTCGTTCCACACCTGTAAGTCCTTCATTCATCTTCAGATAATTTTGATGACAGAATGCTGTCAGATTTCCTTCTATTGACTGCCTTTGTAACTACCACTTTGACATTGTTCGCTGATCAATGTTTAAATGCGAGTAAAAGCCTCAATTAAATCTGTTCGACCATAACAAGCGTATATTTGCCTATCTCTTTTTGAAGTTCAAAGTGGTAATTACAAATGCAGTCTATGGAAGGAAATCTGACAGCTTTCTGTCATCAAAAAGATCTTCACTTTTTGTTTTCTGAAGATGAACGAAAGTCTTACGGGTTTGGAACAGCATGAGGGTGAATAATTAATGACAGAATTTTCATTTTGAATAATTATAACAGAATTTTCATTTTGGGGTGAACTAACCCTTGAATAAAAAGATACAGTAAAAACAGTAATATGGATAGATATTATATAATGATATCAACATACAAAAATATGGATAGTATATGTGTCTTGTGGTTGTGTGTTGTCTATATCTATACAACCAATTAGTATACAGTGCTTCACTACATATTGATTTTTGTGATTGTGTATAATTGTTTAACTTTCTTTGTGCCACTGTGTAAGTGTGTCCTTATCAGTGCGTGTGTAAGTGTGTAAGTGTGTGTGTGTGTGTGTGTGTGTGTGCTCATTTTCCCTGCTCATGTTGGAGGGTTTGTGTTACTGGGCTCCAGTTTCACACCCTCACATGTATAATTCAGATCCAACTAGGCCAATGCCAGTGACCCAGGTTTTCTGCACTATACCTACTAACTAAAGCTGAACCGCTATTGATTAGAAGTCTTGTGCATTGACAAAGTCATTAGTTAAGCTATAGTTTCAGGCCAAGGCAGTTCCCCTTCGAGGGAACATCGAACTGCGTCGAACGACACTTTGGGGGAAGCCCCTCAGCGTAGCGCCTCTGAAGTATGAATGAAACTGAGCCAATCTTGATTGGTGTTGCGTCATGACGTAATGTGTGACGGCATATGCGGAAGCTATAAAAAGGACGCCGGCACACAACAGAGACAGCTTTCTGTTCTTCAGCAAGCGCTCTCTGTCTTGTTTGTCTTATTTGGTGTTGTATTGTCTAATAGTCACAAGCATTATTATGGCAAGCAGTTTCACGAGGTGTGTGCATCCCTGCCCACGTTATATCACGGGTGGGGACAAACACCATATGTGTGTGCATTGTTTGGGAGTGCAGCTTTCGCGGGCAGCTCACGAGGGGGCTTGTGAGAGATTGCCAATCCATGTGCTGCGTTCCCGCCTGGCCGTTTTCAGTGGGGATGGCCAGGCTCGCGAGCCCCGTGGCTCGCAGATGGATCTGGCGGGGGATCTCGAGACTGCCGAGGCACGCTCTCGCGATTCACCTGCCAGTTCCGATGCTCTCTCGCCTCGCGCAGAAGCCCGCCCCGCGGCTTCTTCCGCACGAGTGGAGAGCCCGGTGCTTGAGCTGTCTGCTTCCGAGGAAGTAGACGTGCTCAGCATCGAAGGCGGGGATTTTGGGGATGACTCGCCACCCCATGTCCCCGCATATGAGGAGCTGGTGGAGGTTGTCTCTCATGCAGTGGCCCGTCTTAATATCAGATGGCCACATGAGAAGCAGGAAACGCTTATTAAAAGCAAGTTGGATGAGCGTTTCCTGCAGCACAGAGAGCAACCTCGTCATCGGGGGTTTACCGTTCTTTCCAGATATATACAACGAGCTGCGGGTCGGGCTGGCGCTAGTCTGCATACAATGTCAGTACTGCAGGCGTACCAGGCCGACCTTCTTAAAGATATTGATGAGGGCGAGGGTCCAACTCCGGAAATTATTGCGGAGTTAAGGAAGGCTGCAGATTTGTCTCTCCGAGTCACCAAGGAAACGGCCCGTGCTATCGGCCGTTCCATGGCGGCAATGGTGGTCTCGGAGAGAAGGACAGGGCTTTCCTCCTTGATGCCCCGATTTCGCATTCTGGCCTGTTCATCGACTTTAATATCGTCGTCGACAGGTTTCAGGAGGCAAAGAAACAGTCTGCAGCCTTCAAACAATACCTCCCTCGCCGCTCGAGGCCTAAGAAGCCTGCCCCAAGCGGGCAGCCGCAGCCATCCGCCAGCTCCTCCGCCTATAGACAAGTGCAAAAAGACAGAGTCGCTTCTAGAGCCCCGCCTCAGGCAGCCTGGGGGCATAGATGAAGCTCTCAGCCGAAGCCTCAGCCTAAGCCGGGCGACCTGAGGGCCGTCCTGCAGGCGAAGAAGGCTTCAACGAAGAGGTCCTAGCACGCCGTTAAGGGCGCTTCGGAACGCATCGGTCTCCAGCGAACGCTCCCTGCACTGTCCGCCCCACAGGCTTGCGACCAGGCAGCATTCACGTCCGCACATCAAGAATCGTTTTCAGTCAAACCCTGCCGGAGATCCGCTTCGGGGGGCCAAGAACGAATCCCGATTAATACCCGAGGCCTGCCTCGAGAGGCTGGTCCCCTTAGTAGAGTATTTCGATGCATGGAAAAATCTAACGAATATTTCTCCTTGGGCTCTGCACACCATTCAAAAGGGGTACAGACTACAGTTCGGCTCCCGCCCACCAAAGTTCAATGGGGTGGTCTGGACTGTAGTCAACCCAGAGCAGAGTCGGGGGTTGGAGCAAGAAGTAAACTCTCTGCTGGTAAAGGAGGCTATAGAAAGTTTTCCTCCTCCAGACAAGGAGTCCGGGTTCTACAATCGCTACTTCTTAGTTCCCAAGAAGGATGGGGGGTTGCGTCCAATAATAGATCTCAGGCACTTGAATCGGTCTCTGAGGAGATTCAGGTTCAAGGTGCTCACTATTCCCATCATCGTGAACCAAATTCAATCCGAGGATTGGTTTGTCACGATAGATCTGAAGGACGCATACTTCCACATTTCCATCCTTCCATCTCACAGGAAGTTCCTGAGGTTCGCCTTCGGCGGCGAGGCGTACCAATATCGGGTTCTTCTGTTTGGCCTAGCTCTCTCCCCTCACACATTTACAAAATGTATCAATGCAGCTCTAGCACCGCTGAGGCTTCAGGGTCTCAGGGTTCTCAATTATATCGACGACTGGCTGATTGTAGCCCAGTCACAAGAGCTGGCAGTTCGGCATCGAGATGTTGTCCTTGCCCACATCCAGAGCCTGGGATTGAGACTCAACACGAAAAAGAGCATGTTGGCACCAGCCCAGAGAACCACGTTCCTGGGAGTGGTGTGGGATTCGGTCACGATGTGGGCACAATTGTCTCCTGCATGGATCGAATCCATCCTGGCCACGGTGACCAGGATAAAGCTAGGCCAGGCCATCACTGTAAAACATTTCCAGAGAGTGTTAGGTCTTATGGAAGCAGCATCCAATATCATTCCATTCAGTCTGCTGCACATGAGGCCCTTGCAGTGGTGGTTGAAAACCAACGGGTTCTCCCCGAGGGGAAACCCATTTCGCATGATCTGGGTTACGCGCAGATGCCTTCGTTCCCTATCTATGTGGAAGAGAGCTTGGTTTCTGTCCCAAGGTTCCGTGCTGGGAGCGTCATGTCGCCGGAAGCCGTCTTGACAGACGCCTCCCTCACGGGCTGGGGCGCGGTCATGGACGGCCGCTTTACGAGAGGTCTATGGCAGGACCATCATTCCTCCTGGCATATAAACTGCCTGGAAATGTTGGCGGTGTTCCGAGCTCTGAGGAGCTTCCTGCCGGATCTCAAGGGTCATCACATCCTTGTGAGGATGGACAATATGTCGGTGGTGGCCTATATAAACCATCAAGGGGGTCTGAGGTCTCGCCCTCTATGCAGACTGGCGCATAAGATCCTCTTGTGGTCCCAAGGGAAATTGTTGTCTCCCATAGCAACATACATCCCAGGGAATCAGAATCAGGGAGCAGACATCCTGTCGAGGCAGGGGCTGAGGCCCGGGGAATGGAGACTCCATCCCAAGGTGGTGCAGTCAATACGTCAGAGGTTCGGCCCAGTGGAAGTGGATTTATTCGCGTCTCGAGAGACGACTCACTGTCCACTGTGGTTCTTCCTCACACATCCAGCCCCACTGGGGTTGGATGCCATGATACAGACATGGCCGAGGCTGTGTCTGTATGCCTTTCCCCCGATCGATCTGCTCCCGGGAGTTCTAGAGAGGGTTCGTCGCAACGGCATCAGTTTATTATTGGTAGCCCCATTGTGGCCGGCCCGAGTATGGTTCTCAGACATAATATTACTCCTGGACGGCCCTCCATGGGAGCTTCCCATCTGGAGGGACCTGCTGACACAGGCAGAGGGCTCAATACTTCACCCTCGGCCCGAACTATGGAAACTGTGGGTCTGGCCCCTGAGGGGGCACAGTACCGAGAGGCCGGCCTGTCAGCAGGAGTAGTGGAGACCATACTCAGCTCTAGAGCTCCCTCCATTAAGAAATTGTATGGCCTAAAATGGAATGTTTTCACCGTTTGGTGCAGAGAGCGTGAGGTGGACCCAGTTAACTGCCCAGTGGCTTCAGTGCTGGAGTTCCTCCAAGATCGCTTCTCAGCTGGTCTTACCCCATCCACTCTCAAGGTGTACGTGGCTGCCATTTCGGCTTTCCACGCTCCTCTGAGTGATGGGCCTCTGGGGAGACAGCCGTTGGTCGTACGTTTCCTCAGTGGGGCTTGGAGGATGAGACTGTGGCTCGTACCAGGGTTCCCACTTGGGACCTGGCGGTGGTTCTCAGAGGGTTGGTTGAGGCCCCCTTCGAACCGCTGGAGTTGGCTGAGGCCAAGAACCTTTCCTTTAAGGTGGCTTTCTTGTTGGCCATTACTTCTCTGAGGAGGGTAGGAGATCTCCAGGCGCTCTCTATATCTGATGGGTGCCTGGAGTTTGCTCCAGGCGACATCAAAGCCATCCTACTTCCTAGGCCAGGCTATTTGCCCAAGGTGCCGTCTAATGCCCCGATTTCGCATTCTGGCCTGTTCATCGACTTTAATATCGTCGTCGACAGGTTTCAGGAGGCAAAGAAACAGTCTGCAGCCTTCAAACAATACCTCCCTCGCCGCTCGAGGCCTAAGAAGCCTGCCCCAAGCGGGCAGCCGCAGCCATCCGCCAGCTCCTCCGCCTATAGACAGGTGCAAAAAGAGAGCGTCGCTTCTAGAGCCCCCCCTCAGGCAGCCTGGGGGCATAGACGAAGCTCTCAGCCGAAGCCTCAGCCTAAGCCGGGCGACCTGAGGGCCGTCCTGCAGGCGAAGAAGGCTTCAACGAAGAGGTCCTAGCACGCCTTAAAGCGCGCTTCGGAACGCATCGGTCTCCAGCGAACGCACCCTGCACTGTCCGCCCCACAGGCTCGCGGCCAGGCAGCATTCACGTCCGCACATCAAGAATCGTTTTCAGTCAAACCCTGCCGGAGATCCGCTTCGGGGGGCCAAGAACGAATCCCGATTAATACCCGAGGCCAGCCTCGAGAGGCTGGTCCCCTTAGTAGAGTATTTCGATGCATGGAAAAATCTAACGAATATTTCTCCTTGGGCTCTGCACACCATTCAAAAGGGGTACAGACTACAGTTCGGTTCCCGCCCACCAAAGTTCAATGGGGTGGTCTGGACTGTAGTCAACCCAGAGCAGAGTCGGGGGTTGGAGCAAGAAGTAAACTCTCTGCTGGTAAAGGAGGCTATAGAACGTATTCCTCCTCCAGACAAGGAGTCCGGGTTCTACAGTCGCTACTTCTTAGTTCCCAAGAAGGATGTGGGGTTGCGTCCAATAATAGATCTCAGGCACTTGAATCGGTCTCTGAGGAGATTCAGGTTCAAGATGCTCACTATTCCCATCATCGTGAAACAAATTCAATCCGAGGATTGGTTTGTCACGATAGATCTGAAGGACGCATACTTCCACATTTCCCTCCTTCCATCTCACAGGAAGTTCCTGAGGTTCGCCTTCGGGGGCGAGGCGTACCAATATCGGGTTCTTCCGTTTGGCCTAGCTCTCTCCCCTCGCACATTTACAAAATGTATCAATGCAGCTCTAGCACCGCTGAGGCTTCAGGGTCTCAGGGTTCTCAATTATATCGACGACTGGCTGATTGTAGCCCAGTCACAAGAGCTGGCAGTTCGGCATCGAGATGTTGTCCTTGCCCACATCCAGAGCCTGGGATTGAGACTCAACACGAAAAAGAGCGTGTTGGCACCAGCCCAGAGAATCCAATAACATTCCATTCAGTCTGCTGCACATGAGGCCCTTGCAGTGGTGGTTGAAAACCAAGGGGTTCTCCCTGAGGGGAAACCCATTTTGCATGATCTGGGTTACGCCCAGATGCCTTCGTTCCCTATCTATGTGGAAGAGAGCTTGGTTTCTGTCCCAAGGTCCCGTGCTGGGAGCGTCATGTCGCCGGAAAGCCGTCTTGACAGACGCCTCCCTCACGGGCTGGGGCGCGGTCATGGACGGCCGCTTTACGAGAGGTCTATGGCAGGACCATCATTCCTCCTGGCATATAAACTGCCTGGAAATGTTGGCGGTGTTCCGAGCTCTGAGGAGCTTCCTGCCGGATCTCAAGGGTCATCACATCCTTGTGAGGATGGACAATATGTCGGTGGTGGCCTATATAAACCATCAAGGGGGTCTGAGGTCTCGCCCTCTATGCAGACTGGCGCATCAGATCCTCTTGTGGTCCCAAGGGAAATTGTTGTCTCTCAGAGCAACATACATCCCAGGGAATCAGAACTCACTGATTGACTCACTGTCCACTGTGGTTCTCCCTCACACATACAGCCCCACTGGGGTTGGATGCCATGGTACAGACATGGCCGAGGCTGCGTCTGTATGCCTTTCCCCCGATCGATCTGCTCCCGGGAGTTCTAGAGAGGGTTCGTCGCAACGGCATCAGTTTATTATTGGTAGCCCCATTGTGGCCGGCCCGAGTATGGTTCTCAGACATAATATTACTCCTGGACGGGCCTCCATGGGAGCTGCCCATCAGGAGGGACCTGCTGACACAGGCAGAGGGCGCAATACTTCACCCTCGGCCCGAACTATGGAAACTGTGGGTCTGGCCCCTGAGGGGGCACAGTACCGAGAGGCCGGCCTGTCAGCAGGAGTAGTGGAGACCATACTCAGCTCTAGAGCTCCCTCCACGAGGAAATTGTACGGCCTAAAATGGAATGTTTTCACCGTTTGGTGCAGAGAGCGTGAGGTGGACCCAGTTAACTGCCCAGTGGCTTCAGTGCTGGAGTTTCTCCAAGATCGCTTCTCAGCTGGTCTTACCCTATCCACTCTCAAGGTGTACGTGGCTGCCATTTCGGCTTTCCACGCTCCTCTGAGTGATGGGCCTCTGGGGAGACAGCCGTTGGTCGTACGTTTCCTCCGTGAGGCTTGGAGGATGAGACTGCGGCTCGTACCAGGGTTCCTACTTGGGACCTAGCGGTGGTTCTCAGAGGGTTGGTTGAGGCCCCCTTCGAACCGCTGGAGTTGGCTGAGGCCAAGAACCTTTCCCTTAAGGTGGCTTTCTTGTTGGCCATTATTTCTCTGAGGATGGTAGGAGGTCTCCAGGCGCTCTATATATCTGATGGGTGCCTGGAGTTTGCTCCAGGCGACATCAAAGCCATCCTACTTCCTAGGCCAGGCTATTTGCCCAAGGTGCCTTCTAATGTGGCATGGCCTATGGTTCTGCAGGCTTTTCATCCTCCACCTCACGTGACGACGGATGAGGAGAGACTTCACTTGCTCTGCCCTGTCAGAGCTCTGAAAATATATATCCAGAAGTCCTCCTCATGGCGGAAGTCACACCAGTTGTTAGTTTGTTTCGGGTCGCCCAAGAAAGTGCTTCCTGCTTCCAAACAGACCATTAGCAACTGGATTGTCCAAGCTATATCTATGGCCTACCAGGTGCGCAATTTGCCTTCACCTTTGGCCGTGAGGGCTCATTCTACCAGAGGCATGGCGTCCTCTAGAGCTCTCCTCTCAGGGGCCCCCATCCAGGAGGTCTGCGATGCAGCAGGATGGGCCACCCCTCACACTTTTATTAGATTTTACAGCCTGGACATTCCATCGACACCTGGCACCCTTGTGCTCTCGTCCTAAGTGTGCCTGTGCACAGCTTCACACTAGGACAGGCAGGGCTTGTTGTGGCATAGTGGGTACTCGTTCCCCCAAAGTGTCGTTCGACGCAGTTCGATGTTCCCTCGAAGGGGAACGTCTCGGGTTACGACTGTAACCCTTTTTCCCCAAGAAGGGGAACGAGAACTGCGTCCCTTCGCCACACCTCCCCCTGCCTGGAAGCGCTTGCTTCATCACAGAAGCTGTCTCTGTTGTGTGCCGGCATCCTTTTTATAGCTGCCGCATATGCCGTCACACATTACTTCATGACGCAACACTAATCAAGATTGGCTCAGTTTCATTCATACTTCAGAGGCGCTACGCTGAGGGGCCCTTCTCGTTGCCCTTCTCGGCGAACAAGGGTTACAGTCGTAACCCGAGACGTTTGACTAACCTTTCACAATGAAAGCTCAGGTACAGGTGCTTTACAGTTGTGATCTTAATGTCATTATTAAATATTACCATAACAATTTTTCGTACGGGTTAACAAATTCCTATAACCCTTAGTATTAAACATTCAGTTATTGAATAAAATTATTGTTTTTTCAAGTATTGTTTCTTCAGAAGTACAGAAGTATATTCAGTATATTTGAACCAAACCTGAGAGTAACATTAGGATATGAAGCAAAATTTGAATTCTAGCTGATGAAATGTGACCAGAAGGACCTTGTTTAACAATCTCTCAGCTCCAGGAGAGAGCGATTATGCCAAAACTCATAATTATTTTTCAAGTTATAGCTCATAAATAAATTAAGGACATTTAAATGTTGTACCTGTCATGATCCTGGCTCTCCCTTCTCTTTATCTCCTTCCTCTGGCCTCACTCTGACTGACACACACACACACACACACACACACACACACACTCATGTTCACACGCACACCCGTTTACTTCATCTGTCATTATGCACACACATCACTCTTGTCCCCAGGTGTTCCCACTCTTTTCTCGTTATCCTCATCATCAGCTCCACACCTGTTATCGCTTTCCCTAAATTATCACTACTACTTCTAGCCTTGTTTTTCCCCTGTCTCTTTGCCAGATTATTTCAGAAGCTATGCTTACGTATTCTCTGCTATGTACCCTCTCCTGTCTTGTCTAGTCCTGGCCTGTGCACATAAGGGGAATTGACCTTCTACAGTGATTTGCTTCTAAGCTTTGCTTGTTACAGAGTACCTGTGACTGTGCCCGCTGCCACCTGATTACCTGGCGATTTTGGAGTTGGCTGGCTGGTACCCGCGACTTCCAGAGACGCTCCACTGCCTTGACGGAGGATTTTGTCATGTTGAATGTTTAACCTCTGCCATCCCTCCTGTCTCTTCTGTCTCTGTTTAACAGGTCGAGCCAGGTGATTTGTCTGGAGTCCCGAAGGAGTATCTTGATCTGCTGGAGGTTTTCAGTCTGTCCTGGGCAACCTCTCTCCCTCCTCATCGGCCGTACGACTGTAGCATAGACCTCCTCCCAGGTACCACCGCTCTGCGCGGCAGACTCTATTCCCTGTCAGCCCCTGAACGCGAAGCACTTGTAAATTATCTCTCTGAGTCTTTGAATGCGGGGACTATTGTTCCATCTTCGTCTTCAGCCGGCGCTGGTTTTTTCTTTGTTAAAAAGAAGGACGGTTCTTTGCGTCCCTGCATAGACTATCGAGGGCTAAATGACATCACAGTTAAGAATCGCTATGCCTTACCACTGATGTCATCTGCCTTTGAATAATTGCAGGGAGCAAAGATTTTTACTAAACTCGATCTCCGTAACGCCTACTATCTTGTGCGCATCAAGTAGGGTGACGAGTGGAAAACCGCTTTTAATACGCCCCTCGGTCACTTTGAATACCGGGTTCTCCCGTTCGGTCTAGTCAACGCACCTGCCGTGTTTCAGGCCCTCGTAAACGATGTCCTCCGGGACATGCTCAATGTTTTCGTCTTCGTCTATCTCGACTACATTCTGATCTTTTCTCCCTCTCTCCAAGTGCATGTCCAACACGTTCGAGTCCTCCAATGCTTACTGGAGAATCGACTCTTTGTTAAAGCTGAAAAGTGTTCGTTTCACGTCCCCTCTGTTTCATTTCTCGGTTCGATCATTTCTGCTGAGGGGGTCAGTATGGATTCTAATAAGGTCCTGGCAGTTACCGATTGGCCCATCCCCGTCTCTTGTGTCGCGCTCCAGCGATTTCTTGGTTTTGCAAATTTTTACCGCCGCTTTATACGCAACTTTAGCCAGGTGGTCGCTCCTCTCACCGCCCTAACTTCTAACAAGTCTAAGTTCGAGTGGACATCGGTAATCGCGAACTACTCGCCATTCGCTTGGCACTGGGGGAGTGGCGTCAGTGGTTGGAGGGAGCTCCGGTTCCGTTCATAGTCTGGACGGATCACAGAAATTTAGAATACATTCAATATGCCAAAAGATTAAACGCTCGCCAGGCTCGCTGGGCTCTGTTTTTTACAAGTTTTAATTTCTCCATCTCGTATCGCCCCGGGTCTAAGAATGTTAAGCCTGACGCTCTTTCTCGCCTCTTTGATTCATCAACTCCCACCCCCACCCAGGAGGAGATTATCCCCTCTTCCCGGGTGGTAGGCGCAGCGGTTTGGGGAATTGAGAGCTTGGTTAAGTGTTCACTAGCCCGGGTCGCTGCCCAGCGCCTGTCCTAAGCATCACCTGTTCGTTCCGGTCACTGCGCACTTGGCTGTCCTCCAATGGGGACATTCCTCAAAGTTGTCTGCCCATCCCGGTGTGCGGGGCACTCTTGCTACGATTGGCCAGCGTTTTTGGTGGCCCACTTTGGAACGTGACGCGCAACGCTTTATCGCTTCCTGTGTAGCATGTGCCCAGACTAAATCTGGTAACTCGCCTCCGGCTGGTCTACTTCACCCTTTACCGGTTCCTTCGCGTCCGTGGTCCCATATTGGACTTGACTTTATCACCGGTCTTCCCCCCTCCGCGGGGAACATGGTCATCCTAACGGTCGTCGATCGTTTTTCTAAGTCCGCTCACTTTATTCCGCTCCCTAAGCTCCCCTCCGCTAGAGAGATGGCTCAGATCATGGTTGATCACGTTTTTAAATTGCACGGTCTGCCCACCGACATTGTCTCTGATAGGGGGCAACAGTTTGCCTCACAATTCTGGAGGGAATTCTGTCGCCTAATCGGAGCTTCCGCTAGCCTTTTGTCCGGGTTTCACCCTCAGACTAATGGTCAGGCCGAACGGGCCAATCAGATTGTCGTCCGCATTCTCCGCAGTTTAGCTCATCGTAACCCCTCGTCATGGTCAGAGCAACTCGCCTGTGCTGTATACGCACACAACTCGCTCCCCTCATCTCCCACGTGTCTCTCTCCTTTCTTCTGCTGCCTGGGGTATCAGCCCCCGTTATTTTCCTCGCAGGATTCAGAGTCTAATGTTCCGTCCGTACAGGCGTTTATTGATCGCTGCAAGCGCACTTGGAGAGTGGCGAGATCAGCTCTTTGTCGTTCGAGGAGACGCATGAGCGCCACTGCCAACTACCGTCGCGTAAAGAGTCCCCGTTACGTTCGCAGCCAAAGGGTTTGGCTCTCCTCATCTAACTTACCACTTCACTCTGAGTCTCGTAAATTGGTCCCTCGCTTCATCGGACCATTCCGCATTTGTAAAGTCATTAGCCCAGTCGCGGTTAAGCGGTCACTTTCCCCAAAGCTTCGTCGCGTACACCCCGTTTTCCATGTCTCCTGCAAACCGTCGATTTGCGCGCTCTCGTGCCCATCTATTCCTTCTATTCGCGTCGAAGGGTCTCCTGTGTACAAGGTCCGCCAGCTCTTAGACATGCGCCACCGAGGTCGTGGACATCAATTTTTAGTGGACTGGGAGGGATACGGCCCAGAGGAGAGGAGTTGGGTGTCGGCCCGGGACATCCTGGACCCTTCACTGGTTGATGATTTTCTCCGGTCTCGTCAGTCTCCTTCCTCGGGAGCACCAGGGGGCGCTCGTTGAGGGAGGGGTACTGTCATAATCCTGGCTCTCCCTTCTCTTTATCTCCTTCCTCTGGCCTCACTCTGACACACACACACACACACACACACACATACACACTCATGTTCGCACGCACACCCCTGTTTACTTCATCTGTCATTACGCACACACATCGCTCTTGTCCCCAGGTGTTCCCACTCTTTTCTCGTTATCCTCATCTTCAGCTCCACACCTGTTATCGCTTTCCCTAAATTATCACTACTACTTCTAGCCTTGTTTTTCCCCTGTCTCTTTGCCAGATTATTTCAGAAGCTATGCTTACGTATTCTCTGCTATGTACCCTCTCCTGTCTTGTCTAGTCCTGTCCTGTGCACATAAGGGGAATTGACCTTCTTCAGTGATTTGCTTCTAAGCTTTGCTTGTTACAGAGTACCTGTGACTGCGCCCGCTGCCACCTGATTACCTGGCGATCTCGGAGTTGGCTGGCTGGTACCCGCGACTTCCAGAGATGCTCCGCTGCCTTGACGGAGGATTTATGTTAAGTTTCCCGGCAGCTGTTTAACCGGAAGATTTTCGTTATCATTTCTGAGGATTTCTGTTCTTAATTCTGGACTTCAGATTCTGTTAATTAAAGACTGTTTGCTGCATATCGCTCTTGGGTCATCTTTCTCTCCACATCCATTACAGTACCATTTTGTTTTAATTAAATACAAAATAAAACAATAAAAATCAAGTTCTAAGTTAATTTAGTCATCATAACATTATAATGCAAAGTATTAGATTTAACTATATGTATAATTATTGAAATAATAGCAAATGTAATTAATACAATTAGTAATTGATAAAATAATATGATTAATTAAAAATAAATATTATTAAATTACTGGTTAAAGATGTAAAGATACATTTTATATCAGTGCTAGATTATGAGAAAGGTTATCCAAAATGTAAAAATAAGGGAAATGAGCATGCACAACCGATTAATATGTCATTTAAAGCCTGTAAGTTATGGAATGTGCTTCCCTTTGCTAATAGAAATGCTTCAAGTTTGGAATATTTTCAAAAGTTGATTAAGACACATTTATTTAATTAATTCATTATATTGTTTTTTATTTATTGTTGTTTCTGTTTATATCACACTTTTGCGCTTTGGCTTTAGAAAGTGCATAAAAATAGAATGCATTATTATTATTAAAAATATAAATTAAAAACATTCTAAGTTAATGTTACAAGCAGTTGGATAATGTAATGCAGATGTCTTACTCCTTCATTGCATAAAAGGAGAGGTTTCCTTTCTAAGGGGGAAAACCCAGTCAATTGTAATACTGTATCTCCCTTCATACACCCTCGAGTCTAGTATCTAAACCCTGGCCTTGATTCTGGCTGTGACGTCCAGACCTTCCAAACAATCTGATGTGTCTTGGATAGCCTTTGGATGACTTCACCAAACTTGGGAGGTTGGTAATCACATCAGTAATGATACCCTAGAGTGTTATGTCAAGTTTAGATATTGCGTAGAAGCAGAGGCATTTTAACATACATACATACATGCTGCAAGTAAAGTGTACGGATTCATCAAACAACATTTAATTTTCAGCACGGCTCAACAGCTGTAACTCTAAACTGAAGACACCAGAAGACTGAACAGCGATGACACCAACACTGAATTAACCTCTTACATTAGTGAATTGAAGAAGATCATGATCTCTAACATTCCCTGTCATCGATCCAGATTGCCAAAGACTTCAAGGAACACACAATCCCCTGTTTTTCAGCTCTCATTTGGGACGTGAGACCTAGGACAGCCATCATGAAGAAGGTGTTGAAAGCTAACTTTCTTTGCACAGTTCATGGAAAGAGGATGTGATTCTTTTCTGAATAGCTCAAATAGCAGTGATATTAGAGTTGGTATCTTGAAAAAGAAAGCCATTTCTTAACCATTAGAGGCTTTTATAGGAGGTGACCTACATTTAATTGGAACTTTATGATTGACCTCCTGATCGTTGGTCCCCAGCCACTTTTTATGTACCCAATCTGGAACCATATTTTCCACTTCAGGAAGAAGCTGCACTCATACTGGCCTTTAAAACCTGCTGGTCTCAAACCAACAACCATTAACGTCACAGGGGACTGGATAATATCACAAAGTAAGGGCTTCAGAACAAAGATAACTTAGTCTTGATGGACTGATGAAAAACAGAAATAGCTATAAAATTTTACTTTGTAAATGTGAAAAAAGATGGGAAGCATTCTCTAATTCTTTTATTAAAATTAATAAAAAAATAAAACCATATTTATCATGCTGTCTTAAGTGTTTAATTATTTGGCTAGTTGGATTTTATTATTTGCATTTATTATTTTTTAAATCCCTGCTGTCTGCAACAAAAATGATGAGGATAACATTTCCACACATATGATTATTATTTTTTTTACAACAAAAATAGAACAAGGCCATTTAAACATACAGTAAATGTAATGTTTTGCTGGAAAAAAAGTGGATGAACTTTCTGTATAAATTAAAAATGTGTGGAAACTTTTTCCTCAATTTGATTAAGCTCATCAACAATCATCAATCCAATTTTAGATCAAAACCCACCAGTAAAGATAAAGATCCACATCTGCACTTTAATTATACAGCTCTCTGTAAAATACATAAAATATAACTCAAATATAAACTCAAACCTAAATTCTAGAAATGTTATTGCTGAGATTAAATTGTTTAAAATGTGAATATTTATGTCATGTTTGCACTCACAGTGAAAATGATCAGACATAAATACAGTTCCAGCAAAGGCTGCAAATAAAATATTCTGTTTTGAGATTATAATCAGCTGTGTCCATGTCATCCTGGCTGTGCCAATGAACAGGTTCTACTGGTGTGTGTGTGTGTGTGTGTGTGTGTGTGTGTGTTAGTTGGCATCCATCTGATCTTGTGTTCTCACTGACCGCTATGAGTCACTCATCTCCTGTTAATGTCGGATCTGTCTGAAGATTGAGATCTGATTACACACACACACACTAACACACAGACTGGAACCTGCATAGCTGCCAAGAGTTTAAAGAGGATTGGAAACAGGTCCAGTGTTTTTAGCTTTAGGATAAACAAGATGAAAAGAAATATGGTAGAGATGTGTGTGAGTGAATGAGAAAGAGAGAGCCAGTGAAAGGTACAGTACTGTTTAAAAACTTGTAATCACTTTATGTTTTTGAAGGAAATGTTAAGGGTTCATCGGACACTATATTCACTTTTACAGGTTGTTTGAACTGAAATGTGTGTTGGCAGTGTGTGTACTGTACACAACCACCCTATAATGATAAAGATCCACCCAGTGATTTTTTTTTTTTATCTAATTAAATCATTTTCCCTTTCTTA
Source organism: Carassius carassius (assembly GCF_963082965.1). Taxonomy (NCBI): domain Eukaryota; kingdom Metazoa; phylum Chordata; class Actinopteri; order Cypriniformes; family Cyprinidae; genus Carassius; species Carassius carassius. The sequence continues at coordinate 8,354,387 of NC_081771.1, forward strand.
AATTGAGCCGTTCTCAGAGAGACTTAGGTCTCTACACAGCAAAAGTGGGCATTTATGACTTTGTGGTTGTTTTTAAACTGCTTGGTGTTTCTAAATCATGTAATCAAAATGATCCCCCTTACCTAACCCCACCCCTAAACCTACCATCACTATGACGTCAGCCAATCAGGTATCATGGTCTATAAACACCCCTGATCTAGTAACTCCCATTACTTTCCTGCAGAGACCTATACTTGATCTCAGATGCCTGTCTGTGTGACGTCACATAGACAAGCCCCTCCCACAACTGTTTGATTGAGAGTAACGTTTCAGCACAGACTGACTGGCGACTTACCTTAGACCTGCGCTGAGTGAGCTGCATGTCACCTGTCCACCATTGTTTCACCGCAGGAGAAGCGATTGAGGTGTTTTGTTGTTGGATATAATAATGAGCACAGCAGTCAGCATTAACTCCCGACATCTGAGCTGCTGAAGACCCAGTGGATTACATTTGTTTCTGAAGGGAATGCGCCCGATCTATCTAAATGCGTCTATCTTTGTGTGAATCATTCGTGATCCACCAACAGAAAAAGTGAGTATAAGGTTTATTAATGAATCTTTGCAAATTCCCTTTCCTAATAATGTGTTAGTTAGCAAGTTTCACGATGAATGTGGCTAAAGCTTTGCATCTCTCAGAGAGCGACTCAGAAGAGAGGGGCGGGGCAATCAGAGCTAATTTGCATTTAAAGAAGCATGCAAGAAAACATCTTGCTCTGAAAAAAAGCTGTTTTTGAAGGTGTAAAAAACTGTTTTGTTTTACACTACCATTGAGAAATTTTAACCAAACTATGTTACAGACTTATCCAATGATCCCTTTAATAGCATTAAAACAAATGAAAAAACAAATAAAGCAATATTGTGAAATAGGAGTATTCCTTAATACACAGTTCGAATTTATCTGAAATAGAAGTAGTAAAATGTTTTTAGGGTTATTTTTACTGAATCTTTTCTATAAAAGTAGCAATTTCTTTCAAAAACATAAACAATTTTCTCTAAGGATGCACCACTATTGAAATTCATTCAATATTGAAACTCAAATTGGTATTCATCAAATTTCTATATTATTTAGTTTAAATTTAAAATAAAGAACTAAAATTATCATTATATATTAAAATAAACTGTTTTAAGTGAATCAAAATATATCTATTAACAGCATGAAATAAATGCTAAAAATTTACATTTAACACTGTTAATAAATTATCAGTGTTTTAAAAGATGAAGTTCAAGTGTGTTTTAGATAATGCGGAGGTGATCTAAATGTAAAAATAGAGAACTGAAGCATGCACAATTGGAATATCAAATATACCGTATCTCTGTCTCTAACATATACGGTATGTGTATCATTCACCCTCAACCTACTATAAGCTGAAATAAGCAGCATTGAGTGTAGTGTAGTATACGAATAACCTTATATGAAGTATCAGGAAACCCTAACCTCATAAGCCAGCAGCACATGCACAAACAGACCTATTTTCTTTTCATAGATACAGGCTGTTTCTATGTGTGGATGAAAGGGGAGACTGAAAGACTGCTGAATGAAAAGGGAAGGGGACTTCGGGGGGATACCACTTCTGTTGAAGTGAGGTTTACAGTTACCATGTCCCTTTCTATTTTTGCTTCCCTCTTCCTCCTTTATTCATTCACTCTTTGTCATTATCTCTTCTAACTTATCACATTCTGCGTAGAAGATAAACAAACCAGATATGCCAGTGTAATACTGCATGAAATCACATCTCAGCCACTGTTTTCTTTCCACAATCCAGGCAATGCATGAAATCATTTCTGCCTCTCTGCCAGAATGCAATGAGATCATTGCCCTTCTAATTATTGTGTTCAGTGTTTTTGTTTTTTAATTAACCTGGCCCCAAAAAGTATTTAAATATTTACACTTAAAAATGATTTCACTGCATTAATGTATATATTCATATATATATATATATATATATATATATATATATATATATATATATATATATATATATATATATATATATATGTGTGTGTGTGTGTGTGTGTGTATGTATGTTTTTTAAGTAAATATTATTATTATCATTATTTTAACTTTGTTGTATGTGTTGGGATCAAAATATTGTAATTATTCTGTATTTCATTTGTTAGCTTGGATTACAAAAAAGAAAGTAAAGAAATATAAATAGAAAAAGAAATTCACTACTTTAGAGAACAAAATATAATTTGGAAGACTGAAATTAATATAAAAATTGTGAGATGTAAACACTGAATTGCGAGAAAAAAGTCTGAATTTTTGTAATTGTGTGTTTATATCTCAATAACCATTTATAACAATTATAACAAGGAAAAAGCTATTTTAACTTCTCAGAGTTGCAAGTTGAGCTATAAATTCAAAATTGCAAAAAAAAAAAAAAAAATGTCTGAACTGTGAGATAAAAATTTTTATAATGTGGTTTCCATAATATCAAGCCTAGTGGCCCCTGCAAACAAATTTTCTAAATTAATCCAAAAACAATATTTTTGCGTATATTTTTTAAACCCTCTACTCATTTTAGTCTTCAGATGCTTTTTATTTTAATTTTGCATGGTATAAATGAGTACAAAATTATTGGTTTATCATTTACCAAAAAAAACAACCAGCAACTAATGCCTCGGGTTCACTGGCCATCAGGGATAACAGAGAAGAACAGACAGGTGTGCTTGGAGGGATGAGAGGGGTGGGTGGCAGTAGTGTTGCATGTTTGAAGTGTGGGTGGTTATGGGTGAGTGATATGTGGATGTGGAGGCTGGATGTTAAATCACAGGGTTTATTCCCTTTGTGTGATCATGACTGCAGCACTAATAAATTGCTCTGTATTTCTGTGTGCCCTTTCATGGGGGTTTACCATGTTTATATTTAAACAGAACATGAACTGGCACACTAAAGGGCATCTCTGGCACAAAGCGTAGGCAGTCTACTCTTCTGTGTGCTATGTTATCTCTTTGTCGGTCTCGACCATATCTTTACCATTGGTCGACCAACTCAGTAAAACAGTCCCTTATCTGTTTTGAAATCTTAGAGGAATGCAGTGATTTGTCTGGTTCTGTCATCTATTTTAAAATGAAGAAATGCACAGTGTTGATTACTCACAGCATGGGAAGCTTGTCTTGCACACAGTGTTCCAACTTGCAATGGCTTGAGAATAGACCACACTTTCACACCTCCAGAAAACAGAGTGGAGGAGAATATACATTTATAAAAGAGAAATCTGTATTTCTGTTTATGTCCTTTCTGCAATTTCTCATAAAAAAAAAAATTTCAAAAATATCAACACTATCATCTCCAAAATTATGCAGGTTATAGGAATGTTACAATGCAAAACTGCTGTCCATTACCACATAAAATATGCATTTCATAAAAACTAACAAAAAAAGTGCTATATAATCTATATATGCAAGTAACTGAAAAGGAAAAAAACAATTACTTTAATAACTTATAACGAGCTACAACATTTTTAATTTTAGTAATGTATTTGCATATTTGCAAGAAATAATATTTATACTTTACATTAAATGTTATGGTTTCTTTACAAAAAGTATTACGCTTTAACACTGTATTTGCACTGTATTCATATTTTCATTAAATGTAAAATTATTTATTTTTCTTCACAAAAAATATCTTTTAAAAAAGTATATTTACAGAATTGCTTTACAAAAATAATTAGCTTTTTTTTTTTTTTACAAAAAGATAAATTGATTTATTTGAAAAAAGACAAACTTAGAGCTCAAATAACACATCTTGTTTAAAAAATTTTATAAGCATATTAGCATTTACACATTTGGTAGACATTAACGCAAATATATACAAGCTGAAAAAATTCAAACATTTTGAAATGCCTTGCTCCTTTCAAATGCATTTTAATCACTTTTAATCCTTATTTTAACTATAGTATGCGGTAATAGACAGCCATTATTGTTTTGAATATTCCTTAAGAAATTATTTGCCATTTCAATTGTTCTTTTTCAAAAATATGCTTGAGTATGTCCTACTATGAAACCAAAGTGGCCAGCATCCTCTGCAAAACTAATTTTAAAGGGAAATGCATTGCATGAGTTTCATGCAACAATAATTTATGCAAATCCCCACAACATTCTGTTATTTTGCTAGTTCACCTAAAATTCTGTGCATGCCTGTCTATGTGTGAGTGTCTATGTACATCATGTACAACCAGACACCGCCAAATCAGCTCGAGTCAGCCACTCCACACCTGTTCTGACCAGCTCACACACACAACTGCTAAGTTATGTCTATTCTCTGAGCTTGAGATATCCTCTGTACCATCCTTCCATCAAACCGCGACTCCCTGCAGAATTCAGTCCATCTGTTATGTCACGCTGACCTCTCTGCTCCAGTTTATCTCTCTCCTAAAGTTTCTCTCTCTGATCTACTCTCTTTGATACCAGCTTTCTTTAGCCCACCTGTGCCGCCGTTGTCCTCAGCGCATTTGCCATTTATCTTGCATAAAATGTATTATCACACATACCTACTCATCTTATTTCCCCTCTATTTTTCATTTTCATTTTGCATCCTTGTCCCTAGTTTGGTCCCTTTTTGTGTCTTCTGGTGGGTCATTTTTTTTATTAATCAGGACTGTTGCATAACTGCATAGGACAGATGGACAGGTCATGTATTATTAGTATCAGACACAGTCATAAAGTAGGTTTTAATGGGCTACTGTTGCCTGATCCAAAGTAATTTGGTATCGGGTGCAGAATACATTGTCGAAGGACTTATGAGTGACAGACTTATTGTTTGAGGAGATGGACGATAAAGGATATGAACAAGAGATGTAAGAAGATTGAAGGTGTGGTTTACCAAGTTCTTAGCAGGTTGTGCATCGTGACTCATGGTAATTCTTAAAATTCTGTTATCATAGCTGGCATATTGCATTTGCTATTTTTGTGTGTGTATGGACCTAATCTTGGCAATTCATATCTTCTGGTTCTTCCATAGAAAGAGAAGTTACACAAGCATCACTATTACAGTATTACTCAAGCTTAGGGTTAAGGGTTAAGAACAAACCACTAATTCTAAGTATTACGCTTTGGTGCGTAATATGCATAATTTGTGCAACAGACCTAAAACAGTGAAGTTATTTTCAAAACTTTTAGCTTAGCTGATAAATCATATATATATATATATATATATATAGACAAAATATAATATAGTAACCAACCAGACAGCAACATGGTACTCTGAAGTTTAGGATAACTGTGCAAAAACTTTAGCAACTTTAGCAAAACTCCAGCAACCAAATAGCAATATGTTAAAACTACCCAAAAACACCTTAGTCACTGCATAACAGAATAGAACAACTTAGCAACCACCCAAGACACCCTACCAACCTCACAGCAATGAGCTAAAAATAAAGCTTGTTGATTTTAGATTTCATATTTCCAAATGTGCTGAAAACACTGAAAATCTCAGTAATCAATTTTTTATTGCTGCATCTTGTGAAAAATTTGATGCATCCTATAAATGATGCAACAGATTACAAAGGCTAGATAACAACAAATTACACAGTGGTCTGAACTGAATTTGTGGCACTTCCTGTCCAACCTGGCCTTGGACTGATTTTCTGCCTTTCCTTTGCTACTGTTTATGATCATTTCTTTTCAAACACACACAAGTAAATGACAGAAAAATGTGGGTTCACTGTGTGATCAAAATAACATGCAATGCTGACAGTGGCTTAATTACTCTCAAGCACACATGCATGTTATACTTCAAAGGTGTTGGCTGGATTCTGATTCTGAACACATTTTTGTGTTGTATGACCTGTTTGTGTGCCTGAGTTTATGCACATCTCCCTGTGAACGTATTCACAGTTGGCAGAGTGGGGATTCTGTATTTTTCCACTGTGCCTGCTGCAGCCCACAGACACTCAGCATTTGGTCTCAGGTGTGCCGTGCCTGCTGGGACCCAGCCAATCAGAACATCAGCACCCTTCCTCAAAAACAATCAACAGCCAATCAGAACATCCACACTCTCAAACAGCTACTTGGCTGCTGTACAGGGCCTCATATCACCTTCTCAATATCCATCACATCAATGAAACCTTCCTCACACACATCCACACTTACATACAGGGACAAGTATGGTTTAATGTAAGAAAGAATGGTCATTAATCAAACAAAAAGTAAAAATAATATTAAAATAATATTAATAACTCAAACTATATGTAAATATATTATATTATAATAGACCCAGCCGTTCGAATCTTTTCTGCTCATCTAAATGTAGTTCCATGGTTTCCGTTTGTGTGTGAAAAATGACGATAACTTGCTTCTGCTTGTGTGAAGCTTGTTACAGAACTGAGTTCTGATTGGCCAATCACCGTTATTCGTGAATTATCTTAATGGTGGATGGTGGTTTTACTGAGGGGATGCTTTTTGTCATTTTTTTCCAACTAGGGAGATGCCATCCCCCCGCATTCTCTTCAATTCGAGTCTTGACTATAATCACAAAAAAGTTATTGTAAATTATGTTTACTTACGCAGTACGTTGCGGGTTGTAATCTACCCATGCAGTTTGTCAAGGTACAGTTTCAAAGTGGCTTCCCCAACACTGTTCATTAATCAGATGGCAGAAACAAGGGATGAAGATAAACAGATACGGAGGAAGTGTGCACATTACATGGAAGATATGAAGAAAATAAGATACACAGACTCAAGTGAGGAGAGACAAAAGGAAAGCGGTTCTCCAATTTTTTGTCTAGATATATGCTCACAAATCCCAGTAGGTGACTGTGGCACATAGACACCCTGAACCACAACCCATGAGAATATCTAAGATTCCTCAAAGGAAAGAAGTACACAGATGCAGCCTTAGGACATTTTCACGACCTAAATTAACTTTACATGCAATTAAACTCTGGTTCACTGTGTACAATGCATTATATCACACCCAAAACACAGTGCCAACAGTACAAACAAACATAATGTAAAGCACACACTTGTTACACACTTGTCACGCGAGTGAGTTTTTCAACAAAACAGGTGTGTACCTGTGCGGGCAATTAAGGTATATTAACTGTAATATTACAATGAAACTGCTTTTGAAGCATGAATAATTGGTGTGGCCATTTTTATATGATCAGATTTCCATGTAAAAATTTAAAAGCTTATCTTAGGTTACAGTCTGTCTGTAAGATATCTCTTTCTAACCGCACGTGAGATCACACTTTAATTCACTCTGAGCTCACTCTGGTTTCACACTTTCACCTTTTCCCCTCCTTCTTGTTTTTCATCATTACATCTGGCTTTGCATAAAGGCCACTGGCAATTGATGGCTTACCTATTAAATATAGATGATCACATTTTACTTGTTTTTTTTCCATGACACATTGCCCTTGGCTTGCTAACTGGAGGCATTTGTAACATGCTATTTTATGTAAAGCTGATAATGAAACAGTAATTATTGTGAAAAGCCCAAATATATAACCAGCTTAACATGTGTGAAAGAATAATTAAGGTGGAGTCGTAAATTATCCATCTGATGTAACAAAAACTGATGCACAAGTAAAAACTGTTTCAAAACATAACAAATTAGTTGGCATTAGATCATCTAATTAATTATCTAGAAACATAGGCTACTTCAAACATCTTCTGTAAAAAAAATTTATATATATTATTTTGGTGGTTTGGATTATAAAAGCAAATTAACAAATAAAATGATATTTAATGAAATAGTAGACCATGACATTTTTTTCCTTTAAATCAATTTTCATTCAAAAATTGCGAGTGAATTTCACGAATTATTACAAAGAAACACATTGAATTAAAGATTAATTCTGAAGTAAAGACTGAAATAGTATTTTCTTTTTTAAAGTACACCAATAATCTGTTTTTTTTTAAACAAAAAATTGTTTACAGTGCCTCATTCCCATACGCAAATGTAATATATGTAAATATACACATATGTACGTCATGTACATGTATATCCATCCTGAAACTTTTTAATACATGTTGATATTATATAAGTAAATATAAAATAATAGACATGTATTGAAAATGTATTTCAAAAACATAAACATACAGATTTTTGTATATATGTTCTTTTAATAGATTTGCATATATAAATAAAATATATATTGCATGTTGACATAAATTTGCTATAATAGCTTTAAAAAATCATCATATATCTTCCATATGTTATTATCTTCATGTTCCCAGAGAATTTACGTATATGAAAATTATATATCACCTTAAAAGTAACATATATGGCAGTCTCTCTCTTGATATTAGACAATATATGTCATATATTCATATTTCTGTATGGGTCTTTACATCGCTAGCTGTAGTCTGACCTTTTGTAAAATGTATAAATAAGAAGTCTGTAAAAAAAAAAGGAAAGCCAGACTTTGCCTTGGCATGTACAGTATTTAGGTTATGGTGAGTATAAGTGAGATGCCAATCAATATTGCTAATAAATCTGCTCATGTTATCCCTCACATGAGCATCTGGTGTCAGTGCTCTGGAATTCACCCCCTTAACTGTCACCATTCAACTTGAGACTCTCTGTATCTCTCACCTTGAGTGCTAAATTCTAGTTGAGCAAACGACACCAGGTGCGTGCTTATAATCTGTCTCTTTTTATTGACATTCTGTAGATTGTGTTACTGAGGCCACAATCCACACACGTAGACATGGTATCATGGTATACTACACGTTTCTATCCATATATTGCCCATTCTGTGAGAAAATAAAACATATGATATTATATTATTTCTTAAATTAAATAACTACCATTTTATAGCATATATTATATATTTTAAATATTTTATATTCCATTAACAATCAAACATCATCCACTTGCATATAATAGATAGGTACACAAGAAAATAAGACCAAAAAAGTCAAAATTATATTTTTCCCCAACCCCCATACCCCCCCACCCAATAAATAATATTTTATTTATTTATTGTTTATTGTTGTTTTAGTCACAGTGTTTTAGAGTACAGGCATTTTTCTGAAATGTTCTGCAGGAACGTCATGCTATTGTATAATACAAAATTTATCAACTCGGTCAAGTGTGACAGCAGTGGGTAACCATGGAGACTAGAGAAATGTCTTCAAGTGTCTTAGGAATCCACTTTCCAGCTCTGTTGTAAGTACTGAAATGCACATTTTGACCATACTGTACATGACTATAGAACAACCCATTTCTTTAATATAAAGTGAAATTTCCAATGCTACATATGAGAGAGTTTAAAATTTACTTAATTCACTAAAACGAATCAGACTTTCTTCTCTACATATGACTAGTTTACAATAAACTGATTCAATAAAATGAATCAGATTTTCTTAGTTTACAATAAACTGATTCACTAAAATTAATCAGATTTTCTTAGTTTACAATAAACTGATTCACTAAAATGAATCAGATTTTCTTAGTTTGTAATAAACTGATTCACTAAAATGAATCAAATTTTCTCAGTTTGTAGTAAACTGATTCACTAAAATGAATCGGAATTGTCAATGCTACATATGATAGATGATTCATAATAGAGATTCTATTGTGTCTATGCTATTTTTGTTGCTGTTGACATTTTTATATTTTCATTATATAGTGTGATAAGCTTCTTCCTTAACATATTATTAAGCTTGGGACATTTGATCCCCACAGTAGGCAAAACCTAACCCACACACAGGACTGACAGTATGTTCACATCTCAGCAGGATATGCTATTCTCCAAGGTAGGGTGGAGAGCACTCAGGAAGTTTCAAAAGCTTTGTCTTAGAGAGGATGTGTTTGTTCAGGCCAACGACCCTTCATGAAGACATCAAGACACACTCTCACTGTATCCGGCATGTGGCTTATTTTAAATCAGCTGCTGTATGTGTCATGATCTCGCCAGCTCAGGGGGGGCTTCATACTGTATATAGACAGATGTAAGGGATATTCTGGGTTAGATGTGTTGACATTGAAGATGGATTATCTCAGAGTCATGTACATGTGTTTACTGCACGTGATGGATTGTTTTCATAGTGTTGACGAGCGAAGTCAAAACTGCAGACAACTTTAACATCCAGGCAATCGTTTAAGATGCTCTAAAGACACCAGTCAAGAAATGCTTCATATGTTTTACAAATGTTTATTAAAATTAAAAAGCCACAGAGTATTTGAAGATTATATTACCTGATTCTTCAGCTATTTGTATATGCTGCTGTACACTTATATAGAATGTTATAGGTAATTTATTTAAATGGTCATTTTATTATTTAATTTTCATGTCCAGTTGACTAGTTTTATGGCAATGTTTTTTTTTAAATGGGGTTTTATTAGTGACAGATAATTAAAGGTTTAGTAAACTAAATGCTATTGAAATATATGTACAATGTTAATCTAAATAAAGCAGATAGCTGCATTTAGTAGTGGTGTGTATACAGTATATATGTGTGTGTGTGTGTGTGTGTGTGTGTGTGTGTGTGTGTGTGTGTGTGTGTGTGTGTGTGTGTGTGTGTGTGTGTAATTTAACTAAAATATAATCCACCTCTATTAAAAGACTGTGGAAAAACTGTGCTATTATTAGGCAATGTGTGAGAATATATGTACTGTACAGGTATTATTCAGTGACCTGTGCAGATTTGCTCTGAGCTGTCTTGTAAATAGACTTACCTTGAGCCCAACTATTTTCCATTCAGTGCAGGACGTGGCTGTTTAGGCATCTTTGGCTACGGGCCTGTATTGTTGTCAGGTTTGGCAGGTCAGTTTGATTCGTACTTAGAGTATGATCTCACCACTGAGCAGAAGTGTTTGAGTATAGATCAAAATATCTCAGGTGACTTTATAGTCTTTTTATGGTGCACGTTTTTCTATTACTTTCCCTCTAACTATACCAGCTGTCCTTTATATTGGTTTTCAGGTATGTCAGTCAACACCTTCTCATTTACCCCAAACTAATCCATCCTTACTGCTCATGCCACTGTCATCACGACCCCCTTGGTTTCTCAAGGTCATCCTATCCTCTCTTAATCTCTCTCTCTCATGCACACACAAACACAAAAATGGTGATTCTGTGGATGTCATATCCAGTCATTGCTCTCTAATTGCTAAAAGCAATTCAAAACACACAAGGTGAATTAATAAAACAGCTGTATTACTTTTGTATGTTATATTTTGCATGCACTAACCACTAGTGAATCCTTAAAATGCTGAATTAGATTATATAAAGTGTATTTGTATATATTTAAATTGAGACATTTTCATTCTCTTCAGAGGTAACAAACCTTGTTTTCTGAGTTATTGCTTATTGCATTTTTCTCAATGAATCTCACAAAAATTTCTTGCATAAGTTCACATATTTCTGAAATATCAGTGATTAGCACAGTGGAAATGAAAATATGTATGCCAGGACTAGACTTTAATTATTAAGAATTGATGTGATCATGAAAAGTAGTCTCTTGTTACAGGTTGATGAAGAGGAAAAATAAGAGCTCTTGTAATGTCGAATAAACAAAAAATAAAAAAATCCATTCCTTTAAATTTTGTTTTGTTGAAAGATTATTTAGATACATATTTTTTCTTTAATAATATGCACTGAAACATCATGCACACTAAGACCAGGACATAAAGAAAGGAATTGTATGAAGAAGGTAAATAAAATCAATTTTAATTTTATTTACTTGGCAAAGACTTTGCTACACATCAGTGTTCATAACTACATGCTAACACGTACTCTTTGTCCTGGATCGATGATGCCAGTCTGCACATCAATCCCAATGTCTTTACACATTGATAGACACATTGAGAGATTAGCATGGCCCAAATCGCATTAATGTCTCACCTGTCTCCATTCATGAAGCTCAGTCTTTGCCTTGGCTTTGACCTCCAGTTCTTACTGGGTTACAGGGCAGACTGTGCCCCTACAGTCTTCATTTGCAGACACGATGTACCAAGTCTGGGAGTGAATTAAGAGGAGTTGAGTGCTGCCTTGGCATTGTCCGTGGTTTAATGCCCTTGTTAGAACTCCGCCAAAAGTGCCACAGCACTAATTGCAGGATCTGGTGCTCTCATTCTCATTCGAGTCTCAGATTTACACTGCCAAAGCTCAAAATGTTTCATATCTCAGAATGTATTCCAGCTGCAAGCAACTGATGAAACTCTCTGATCCTTCTCAGATCAGTAAGTAGGCTGGTGTTTCACTCTGTTGGCAGTTTTAATTGTCTCCTGCCCTTGTTTCGCTACTTAACTGGAGGTCAGTGTTGTTTAAACATTTGTAAAGGCACTGGTCTGTACAGATCTTAACAGCAGCATATCTGGTTAGCTCTATGATGAATTACTTGTCATTTAGCAGATGCTGTTTAAATAGAATAATAAAAATATCAGGCACAGGAGCCATTTGGGGTTATATACCCTATTTAAAGGCACAGTGGTTCTCTCAGGGATTTTCAAGTTCACAGGTTTCAAAGGTCTCTGTGATCAAAGCATCAGGGCTGTGCCACTGGATAAAACCTTTAACCGCTGGTATACCACCCCTCAATTTGCATTTGTTCCATTAATGAATAAATGAATTGTGTGGCCCTTTGACACTGCCATGCTCACATTCTCAAGCATGGTAATGATGTTTTAATGTTTAAAGCTCTGTAGCATAGAAAATGCTGCTAATGCAAAAGAGATTTCGTGGGAATAACAACTTAAATGTGTTCTCACTCAATGCTATTTTGGCTTCAGAACAACATAAGGATTTTTAAATGTAATAAATATGACAGAATTTAAATTGAAATCTTTTTAAATGTCTAAATAAAATTAGACAATGGCAAAAATGAATAGAGCTCCATCTCTGTCTGAAGTCTCTGAAATAATATTTACTAATAAAAATCTATCTGGCTGTCTTGGTCATTTCAAGAAAAGGAGCTCTCTGCTCTGTAGTAGTTTTTGATGTTTTTCATTCTTCTCTCACGCTTTTTCCATGGCCCATTTTCCACTCGTGAGTTACAGCAGGCGAGATTAGAGAGAGAGAGATTAAAGTCAAATCTGCTGCTTGTGGTCCAACACTACTGAAAACCTCCTACTGTAGAATACATGATATGCATCCATCCTCCTTCAAACTATGTGCATTTATCTTTCTCTGAGGAAAATCATGTATCCAGATTATTTCATTAACTTTATGTTAGTAAAAAATTAAAAACACTGACACAATACCATTGCCACTATCTCAGTGCTCTCAGTTCCTCAAAAAAAAAAACTTCTGTCCATAGTCAGGTGAGACACCCTATTTCATTTCGTTGGCTGAACGATTTACACTGAAGCACACAACAGTAATCCCCTATACCCCGAGGGCCACTGATATCATGTTTCACCTGTTTTTCCTCTCATTTGCCAGGTTCCTACATATTTGCACAGACAATATCACACTAGTACTATAATAGAATTTCATATGCATGTTCTTTATAAAAAAATATATATATTGTTTTTAATGTGCAGGCCACAGTTGCATTTGTCTTGCACAGTAGGGGACTACAGATATTATGTATATATATACAGTGTTTTATGTATGAATATTATGCCATGCCAAATTTGGATTTATAGTACATCCAGCAGCATCAAGTAAAGCAATATGTAGCTTTTATAGCAAAACTGTGTGACTGTTCATATCATCATAAAATATGTAAACTATATTATTGCAAAGCTCTCTAAAGTTGAATAGCCTATAGCTAAGTCCAATTTTATCCTCATAAATATGGTATACTCATGTAGTATAGTATATAGCAAATCTCAACTGCCTGATTGTTGCAAAAATTTAATCTTATCACACACAGATATAAAGTTGGATAGGCCTATATAAGTAGTATATATCCAACTTTATACTCAAGCAAAGCAATAAACAATATATAAGCCTTGTTGAGATAATCACAAATGTGAAGTATATAAAAAGCTATGAAAGGCATGAAGACATTAAGACATTATAAAAAAATTATCATCATTTATGTTAAGCAGCTTGGAAACGATGTGTATTGAGAAAAGCGCTATATAAATAAAACTTGGAAACATTTTTTTTATTGCTAATTGTTTTTTTCTTTGACTTCTTAGCCAAGTCAATGTTATCTGCTAGTTTATTATAGTTTTCGTTTAATATAGAACATTTTCATTTCTGCTTTTTCGTTTCCTGTCCCCCGTGAACTGAATTTTTCTGCATGTTTGCGTCGTGACCCTTGTGAGTGCCAAAGTGTGCACTTTACCAGCTTCCTAAGACATCCATGTCACAGGGAGAAAAACAGCTGAGTCGCTCAGCTCACCCTCCCCTCCACCCCAGACTGTTTTTCATCTACATCCTCCCCTCCCCCACCCTTCCTCGCTCTTTGTTCGCATTCCGTCCTCTCTACTTGTTGCCATCCTACACCGTTTCCGGCGCTCTGATTGGTCGAGTTTGTGTTAGAGGCGGAGCAACTGAAGCAGCGCTGACATTTTGTCAGTTCGGCAAGCGATTACGGTATCAGTAGAAGAGCTTCCGAGAAAGCGGCCGACACTCGGGCGTTTAAGATGCTCTTTCTCGATTAAAATCCCCTAAATTTCGCCCTTAGAACAACTAGAATAAGATACAAACTAGATTATTCCTGTCGTAAAAGAAAGGATTGAATCCAAACACAGAGCTGTGTTCTTTCTTCTGTCGTGTAGCCTTTCTTCCTCCTTCCCGTTTCTTTTGTTTATGTCCTGCAGTGTTCTGCTGCACGACGGAGAATACATTACTGGCCGTTAATAAACGATAGAGTGAATCGAGATAAACGAAAGACAGAAAGAAATATACTGAGACCATTTCGTCCTTTTCATCCGTCTACACGTCTGCGGTGTATAGCTGGACCAGGAGCGAGAGTCTAATGCCCCCGGAGGATGAGCCCAGCCATCGAGGGGATGCAGACAGAGCCGCAGGGGTATTTGGGCAAAGGGGTGCTCCTTGAGCCCTTTGTGCACCAGGTGGGGGGACACTCGTGTGTGCTCCGCTTCGGGGAGCAGACAATATGCAAGCCCCTCATCCCCCGGGAGCACCAGTTTTACAAGAGCCTCCCTGCGGCTATGCGGAAGTTTACACCGCAATATAGAGGTAAGTAGCTACTAATGTGAAGCCTTATTACGTTTTCCTGGCTGTTAAAGCCATTCTTTTCTTCTTCATAACTGTCTTTCGTGTATAATGTGATATTTCGGTGTGTTAGAATGTAAAAATATCTTAATGTTCAATGAAGGCCAGCACTGCTGCTGTGTTTGCGTCTTAACGCTATTCTCCTGGAGGTGGCGATGTTGTAATAAATTCTTCAAAGGACAGTTCACCCAAAAAAAGACAATTCTGCTATTATTTACTCACCCTCATGTTGTTGCAAACCCGTGCCGTGTGTCTGTTTTTATTTAGTGGAAACAGACACCAGCCAGTCACGTTCTTTGTCGTTTACATTGAATGTGAATGGTTACAACCATCACCTTTCTGTTTTATAGAAGTTTATATTTCTTTAAGTATTTAGGTATAGTGTCTTTGTAAATGTCCCATTTCGGTAGGGCCCCTAAAAGGTAAGTTGTTGGCAAGACTGTACTTTAACGCATACACCTGTCAGGGTTCGTTTGAAGATACCTGAATGTGGAGCGCATTCCAGCTTAACAAACTTGAAAAGCGGCAGCAATGACAAGTGAGTTTTTTTTTCTGGACCCAAAGACTGCTGACATGACGTCATAGACTGCCTCCCACACACTTTGCTGTCATTCCTGAAGAAACACCTGGAAAAACAAGTTCAACCGGCTTCGTTTTTGCTTATGTCCATCTGTGTCATTTTTCTCTCTCTGTTCTTTCAAAACACAGATACACACAGCCCAGTTTGGATGCACACTGCAGTATCCATACATTTTAAATGGCCTGTTTTCCAGTGTGTTAAGTGTGCAGGACATATGTTTTTTATTGGGTAAGGTTGGGGGGATGGGTGTGATGTCAAAACAGAAGCTTGGGCATCTTTGTGAATGTTTATGGTGTCTTGAAATGCATTTTTATCCTTTTCTTAATGGTAGGAAGCTATTGTCAATAAAAATATACTTAGTGTGTGTTTTAATATTCTGAATTGGAAGTCAATGCGAGACTGGCTATGTTTTTTGCATCATGCTCTGTTGTTTTGAAAAAAAATGCTTTTAAATTTCTTTATAAATATATATTTTTTAATGCTTCATTAAACAAATCTCATTTTCTGTAATAAATGCTGATGAAATATAATTTACATGAACATTTTTTGTTCTGTCTTTTAAAAAATTTTGTTTGAATTATTTGCATTTTTTACTTTGTTACATTAAAAATACTTCAATAATGTAACTGAGAATGAGAATAAAAATCTCATTTTTAAATCTTTATTTTAATTCTAATTTTTTATCTAACTTTTTCATGACTTTATATTATCCCTTTTGGTACTCTTTTGTTCTCTCAGAATATCATTTTTATATTTATTTAGTGCAAAAAATGTTTCTTGTGTATATCTCTGGGGCTGTCTTTCAGGTTTATAATTTATTTTTGTAATTCTTGTGGTGTTTACATGTGATGCCTTAATTTTTTTGCCAGGTTTTGATGCACTG
Source organism: Carassius carassius (assembly GCF_963082965.1). NCBI lineage: Eukaryota > Metazoa > Chordata > Actinopteri > Cypriniformes > Cyprinidae > Carassius > Carassius carassius. The sequence continues at coordinate 8,370,978 of NC_081771.1, forward strand.
TGGTTTATGGATGCTCTTGAATTAGAGTCATGATGTGATATGATCTTTGACAATAAATAGTGTTGGTTTCATCATATCTTTAGCCTCTTGTCATTTATTTACTGGCTGTTTTCCTTCTTGTGTGGCATTGATTAAATGGAGGTTTGATGTGGTTTGCTGTGACAGATTCAGAAATCTGATCCAGTGAAGCTGCTCCTGTTCATTGGCTGTTGTTGTTGTTGTTGTTGTTGTTTGATAGACTTCTCTCTCTTCCCAATCCTCAGCCTTCTTTGCTTCCTCCCTCTCTTTTTCAAGAATTTCTGTCTCGTTTGTTTATGGATTGTGTGATTCCTATCAGGTTAGGAGCAGCCCGTGCTGTCGGCTCAGTAGCTTTTGTTAAAGACTGGCGAGCTTTTAAGCGCAAAAAAGAGAAGTGGGTAAGAGATGTTAAAGATTTCCCAGACAGTTTACTTTAAGCCCGGATCTCTGACTACTTCCTGTTTGCTGAAGTGAAGTTATTATGATTTCACCTCTGACCTCATTCTTTTTTTTTTTTTTTTCTCCTATTCCATATCTCTCTCATCTGTCTGCAGGTGTGGTTTCGGTGAGTTTTGAGGAGGATGAGGAAGGAAATTTGTGTCTTATTGCATACCCTCTGCACAGTGAGCTTGGGGACTTGGAGAACGTGGACCCCTCGGCAGACCTGGAACCCAATAACAAAATAAAATGGGTCAGTAAGATGCTTCTGGACAATGAGGGCTACAGCAAGGACCGGTCCAGACACGCTCGGAAGGACAAAGACAAGAGGTGAGGGGACGGTAACATCAGATTGCACAGACATCCTAGCAATATGCATAACATGCAAAAGTAGTGTTGAAGAATTGAAACATAGAAGTGGTGTTAATGGCCATAAATTTTTAATGCAGTCCTAAAAAAATGTGCAATTTAAATTACAGTCACAATTTTTTTCAGAAAAATCACAATTAGATTTTCCCCTAAATTGTTCAGCGCTACTACATCCCAATAACTGTTTAGACGTACTAAAAAACACTTAGAACAGTTGGCACAGATGTGACAACTACCTGTTACGTTGTAGCACAATTTTGCATGAATAAACTCTGTAAAAATGTGTATTTAGATCAAAATGTATCCATTTACCAGAGACTGCAGGGAGGTTCAGAGTCTTTCTCAAGGACAACCGTACTGACAAATCACGTACTGTTTCTTGCGGATCGAACCAGCAGCTTTTCAGTTAGCAGTCTTAAGCTTTAATGCCTAGGCCACAATACCCTACATCTCTTGAATAATACTAGCCTGTGTTCTCCTGTAATAATGGCCCTGCTCAGTACTTGTCTGACTCAATGAGAATGTGACCGATCGCAACGTCCTTGTCGTCATGGGGAGGCACTGAGCGCACTGACCTACAGAACACCCAGCTGGGCAGAACAGATGCACCCTCAGCTGCTGGCAACCGGACTGGTTCAAATGTGTGTTTTGAGCCAAAGTTTGGCAAGAGGTTATGTAACCAGCGTAGCTTTGTGACTTAGAAGTGACCTCAGTGTGACCGTGGAGGGGGTGAAACACTAGATAAGAGGCATTTGTTCTTTGTGGGGGGATTTAGGATTTTAGGAATCATGGGTATTAACCCACCTCAACAAGCCTTGGGGTGTTGTTTATGTATGTAGCACAGACGGCACAGGACAAGTTTCACGCCAAAATGTAATATTAAAACTTAAGGAATTTGTTTAGATCTCTTAATACAAGTTCTACCAAGTTAGCCGTAATCTGCATGTCAGGCTGACGACCTCTATCCACACCTCTCCAGTGTCAAACGCGAGGAGGAGCTGGAGTGGCTTACACAGGCCGAGGTGTTCTACTACAGCCTGGAGAGGAGCAATGCTGCCGGCCCTCAGCTCAAGCACAACCCCTGGAGCCTCAAGTGCCACCAGCAACACCTGCAGAGGATGAAGGAGAACGCAAAACACCGCAACCAGTACAGTATCCTTCAATGCTGCCACAAACAAAGCTGGATTGGTCTAGTGCAGTTTACTGCTGATTGTTAGCTCATGTCATTCATTTATATAAATAAACAGCACTGTTCAAACATTTGAGGTCAGTAAGGCTTAACCTAACCTTCTCCTTTTTATATATAAAAAAAAAAATTAATACTTTATTCTGCAAGGATGCGTTAAATGAACGTTAAATGAATTAAAAGTGACAGTAAAGACATTTATGATGTAATAAAATATTTATTTTTCAAATAAATGCTGTTCTTTTGCTTTCTATTCATCAAAGTATCTTGGAAAAAAAGATTATGAAATAAAAAAAATGAAGTTTGTTTTTAACACTAAGAAATGTATCTTGAGCAGCAAATAAGAATAATTTATTAGAATGATTTTATTAGAAGGATCATGTGACACCAAAATTTCCATGCTGTAAGATGTTCTTAAGAATAATTGTTTTAAAATATAATAAAAAAATGTGTATATACTTGTATAGAAAGTATATTTCCATAATATATATATATATTATACAAAACATTATATACCATTATATATATTTTATTTATAAAATATATTTTAATGTCTGCATATAATAAAGATATATTATTACTGATATGTAATTAAAGAAATATGATGTATAATACAAATGAATAATAACAGATTTATAATTATATACAAAATGTATTTAAATTATTCATTGACACTTATTTTACCCAAATTTTAAGTCACTAAAATATATATGGAAATCTCTACTCATTAACGTAGCTATTCATACTGCAGAAGAAAAACACCAAACATTATAAAGCATGTATTGCTATGCAGATTTACAATTAGAATTACAATTGTGATGTAAATAGATTTATTCTGCAGAAAAACAAAGTTTAATTGTAGAGCAATACTGAAAAGAAAGGAGAATCTATGTTTCCCTTAACCCAGAACCTCCCTTCAGAATTCATCCTGTTGGAGAACCTGACATGGCGCTACACAGTTCCATGCGTGCTTGATCTGAAGATGGGCACGAGGCAGCACGGGGACGACGCCTCTGAGGAGAAGAAGGCCGTCCAGATCCGCAAGTGTCAGCAGAGTACCTCCGCCAGCATCGGAGTGCGCCTCTGCGGGATGCAGGTTAGTGCAGCTCTTGAGCGTAATTCCATAATATTAGAAGCACATTCACACGCTATTCTTCGCTCTCCTCCAGGTCTACCATTCAGACACAGGGCAGCTCATGTTCATGAACAAGTACCACGGCCGCAAGCTGACTCTGTCTGGCTTCAAAGAGGCCATCTTTCAGTTCTTCCACGATGGGAGGTGCCTAAGACGCGAGCTCCTGTCGCCGGTGCTGCGGAGGCTGCGAGACATGCAGGCGGCACTGGAGGCCTGCGAAAGCTACCGCTTTTACTCCAGCTCACTCTTGATAATATACGATGGAGACCCTCCGCGATCACGCCACTCCGCAGAGGATGGGCTTTCGGAAGAGGAGGACGAGGAAGATGACGATGAGGAAGAAGAGGAGGAGGAGGAGGAGGAAGAAGAAGAGGAGGGTGGTGCTTTTGGATTCCCTCACGGCGCAGGTGCAGCCAGCAGCAGTAGCAACAGCGGTGCTTGTGGCGGCACCAGCAGCTCTGCTGTGCTGCGACGCATGGCCAGGCCAGACAGCGGCCCGGTGGTGGATGTTCGCATGATTGACTTTGCTCACACCACGTGTCGACACTACGACGAGGACAGTGTAGTCCACGAGGGCCAGGACAGCGGTTACATTTTCGGATTGGAGAACCTCATCACCATCATTTCAGAACTAGAGGACCACAGCACAGATTAAACCCCAGCTTTGTTCAAACCAGCATGGCGTTCGAATGGGGAAATGTTTCTTTCTCTTCCTCATTCTTTCAATCCCTTGAAACGTTCAGCTCTCAAAGCTCCACCTGTTCAGTTGTTTTTTGTGTTGTAGAGGATTAAAAAGGGTCGAGAAACTAACATCAAGTCGTCACACGATCTGCTTCCTCCATGTTTAGTAGCTTTACTCACTTCCCCCATGTACTCTTACAAGGTTGCTTCCATTTCCCTTTTTGTTCTATTTATTGAGGAATGGTTATTTACCGAAAAGGACCTGATTTTGTTCCCGTCCTCATTCCTTGAGAAGGGTCTGGAACTTTGATTAGCTTCGGAGCGCTCCTTGTTGGATGGTGGTGAAAAGAAAGACTGTTAACGCTCTACAGCACCCTCCCCTTGCACTTTTACCCATCGTGCAGAGACAACTATATTCAGATAGTTAGTTGACATACAGAGACGATAATAAAGCTTTATTTATTTGTCATATTTCCTAAATAAACTAAAAAGAAAAAACATTGAAAAGTGAATGGAGCTTTGAAAACTACATTCCATGTTATTAATGTTATAATAATGATATTAATAAATATTATTATTTGACATGTTCGGATACCTCTATCTTATATCTGTCATTCAAAAAAATAAAACTTGTTTGTGTTAAAATCTGGTCTTGTACTGTGAATTTGTTTTTTTTTTTTTTTTTTTGCAAGATGTGCTGTATCTTGTATATCAAATTACAGCAAGTCACTATTTGTCACTAAAACCCAGTTTGGGTCTTGAGCTGTAGATGCTTAATAAAGAATAGTGCAATAAAAAGTATAAACGGGGTGGCTCACCAAAAAACTAAATTTCTTTTATTAATTACCCTCATGTCATTCCAAACCTGTAAGACCTTATTCATTTTTGGAACACAAATTAAGATGTTTTTGATGAAATCCTAGAGCTTTCTGAACCTCCATAGACAGCAACACAACTGACATGGTCAAGGCCCAGAAGCATAGTAAGGACATTGTAAAATAGTGACATAAGTGGTTTTGTGTAATTTTATGAAGCTTCAAGAATACATTTTTGTGTTCAAAGAAACCAAAAATAATGACTTTATTCAATGATTTCTTCTCTCTCGGGACAGTCTGCCACTATGCATGTTTTACATCAGCAGTATCACACGCATGCACACACAAGCTTCATAAATTAAAGTTGAACCGTTGATTACACTATTTTAATCAAGTCCTTACTTTGTTTCTGTGCCTTGATCGTGGTAGGACCCTTGCTGTCTAAGGAGGGTTCAGAAAGCTCTCGGATTTCATCAAAATAATTCTTTGAGTTAGTTAAAAATGCAATAGTTTACCCAAAAATGCAAATTCTGTGTTTATTTACTCCAAACCTGTATGATTTTCTTCTGTCAAACATAAAATATTTTTTTTGTACGAACAAAATGATTTGGTTATCAACATTCTTCAAAAATTCTACACTGGTGTTCCACTAAAGTTGTAGTTGTAGTGTTTTTGGAAACACTACAACTGAAATTTTGTTAACACTTTAAAGACCAATTCTCACTATAGCTGCTTATTAGCATGCATTACAAGCATATTGGCTATTTATTAGCCTACTTATAAAGCACATATCAATGCCTTATTCTGCACACCATTATTCTAAATCCCTTAACAACCTTACTTACTATTAATAAGCAGCAAATTAGGAGCTTACTGAGGCTAAAGTCAGAGATAATAGTTAGTTTAATAGTAAGAATTGGTCACCAAACTAATGTTTATTTTTACATAAACTTACTCAGGATGTTTTCTTTAGCTTTCACGGTCAACAGATCACTTTATCACAAGTTTTAAGGATGCTAATGTCTTGCCCTGTGTGAAACTTTTAACACAGGGTGTCCTGACCAAGTGGCCTGACCTTTTCCTCTACTGGCTGTTTGAGAATTTAGACGCTTGTCTAGGTTACAAATCGACCTGTATCACTCACAGAATGACGCACACGTAAAACAGAAATGCATTATCAGACAGCACTCTTTAAGCTTGGGGCTAGTTGTCATGCTTTTTTCTCCAGTGAATATTTAGAGTAAAAGATTTGATGTTTTTTTTTATAGAATCAATAATAAGATCAATGAATTCATAATTTGGCACCAAATCAACATATTAGAATGATTTCTTAAGGATCGTTTGACACTGAAGACTGGACTGAAAATTCAGCTTTGCCATCACAGCAAAAAAAAAAATGCATTTTAAAATATATAAAAATAGAAAGCAGTTATTAAATTGTAATAACGTTTATGAAAATTAAAGTTTTACTTTATTTTTGCTCAGGTAAATGCAGGCTTAGACACTTATTTAAAAATTAAAAAAAACAACCTTCTCGCAACCTTTGCTCGGCAATATAATAATATTTAATACTCAAAAGGACTCAAATGTCTCCTAATACTGTGCTTTGAATTTAATTATTTGTTCTGTTTGGTTGTTTTATCTGCTTTATCCCGTGTCTCAGTGGACTGCATTGTTCCAGTGATTAGATGTAGCATCATGGATGTCAATAGAAATGTAAATGGTTAGTGGTCAGTGCATGTGTGGAAGTGTTATGTGATTTAGCATGCTCTTGTTTGTCAGTATAGCTTAGCATCACCTCTTCTCCAGAACAGGGGTTGCCATGGCAACAGAGCTATTTGGTAATACTGAAATCGCTATATTTTTAGTTCTTTTCTCTAGCGCCGGGGATCATGCGTTGGCCTACATACGTTAATTAGGCATCCTTTAAAATCTCAGGCAAATATCAAATGAAATCATCCCCAATCTGAAACATTTGGGGGATATTTTCAGCTTATATAATTGCTGGTTTTGAAGTATGCAGCTGGTTCATTTAGAGAGTTAACATGTGCATGCTCATTACAGGTACTCAGCTGTGCTGTTTTAGTTCAGTTCATTCTATTCTACCTTTGTTCTCTCTGTGTTCCTAAGTATAGAGCATTGTGAGGGCAAAGCATTGCTCACTTTCTTTGTCTTTTTCTCTGAATTGAGTCACACCTTTTGAGGTCACATTTATACGCACACACGTGTAAATATTTAGTTTCTTAATCATCGTTCTGCTATTTTCTTTTCAACTTTCCAAGTGCCAATGTGAGACGCTTTTGATACACAAACTGGGACAAGTTTTTAGCTTGTAAAGAAAATAATATGAATGAACATTTATAAAACAAAGAAATAAAAGTGTACGTTTTATATCAATTATACATTAATTAAAATTAAAATGCGAAATTGCAGCATTTTCACTAACATTTTATTAAATGTATATATAGATCTTTCATAAATAATACAACATTTATAAGTAACTAAAAAGTTATAATTTTATTTAAATAACAGTTCAATTTAAATAACAGTTCTAATTTACTTAATTTATTATGCTGACAATAATTATAAAGAACAAAACATTTCTAAATTTAAAATGGTGAATTTTACTATATATTTTATATATATTTTAAAGCTAAATTTATTACTTAATTTTATCAATTTTACAAATAAATAATAAAAAAACACATTTATAAATAAATGAAAGGTAAATAAATAAATTTATGTTTACATAAATTCACTTTTATGTTTACTTATTCACTCAAATTTATTATGCTGATTTTTAATTTACATATATAATAATATATAATATTGTATTTAATGTTTTCTGTTTTCATAACTCTAAAACACAATGCAATGGTTCAATTGTGAAAAAGTGCAAAATTTAAAATGCAGGTAAAAAACATACAGTACAGAAAATTCCTTATTATTAACACAGTACACTGTGCCCTATTCTTATGAATTTTTACAGTGTACTAAAATAGAAAAAACGTTTCCATTTATGATTTTTATAAAGCGTTTTGCAATCTATTCATAGCCTAAAATGAAAATCTTGCCATTATATATCTCATAAAATGCCAAAGAGAGGCATTTCACTATATAACATTTACGATTATGAAATAAACTTAATAAATACATAATAAATTAGGTATTTACAAGTTATTAAAAGGTTTATAAATAAACTCAATCAATAATAAAAAAATATTATGAAGAAATATAAACTACAATGAACACAACTGTATTAAAAATGCAAAATAAAAGCATTTTCTCTAGTTGGTTTTTGGACCTTATTAAATATCTGTATAGGGAGAGAATAACTATTGCTTTAGGTATCCACTGAGGTCTAGTATTCCTTTCTTATGTGACAGGTCAATTTCAGATTTTAGAAAAGGGAATTTCAAGAGTGATCCTGTATCCATCATCGGTATGATCCTCAGTGTAGCAGCTGGGTCATTTATCGAGGTCACTTCATCGACTTTACACTTGTTGGAAATCAATATTTCATCCTATTCCAGTTCCACTGAAAGCATGTGTTCTGTGGCCATGATTCGTCATATGAAGCATTCAAACAAGTGGGAAAAAGACATTGGCACTGCTTCACTAGCCAACCTCACATGTTACAGGTAGCAACTGACAAAGCAAAAAAGAATGTCTTCTCTAAGAATTCAAGAAGACTAAGACATAAACACACAATGACAGGGCCAGCCGTAGGGTCATGAATGGCCCTTAGTTGTTGACCACAGTCAGAAAGATTGAGAAAAAACCAGGCCAAGAAAGAATAAGAATCTTACATAAGAACCGTCATGACGTAAACGCTGCTCCCATATAGCATGAACCGGACTGTGTTGACTTCATTCACTGACTGCGCTGTCAACATGTGTTTAATCAGGCCTGCCAGTTACACTAACAAGATCAACTAAATCTATCCACCGACGTATTCCTGATCAGATATATTGTCATGGCTTATTTCGTTAAAATAGCTTAGAGTGCTCATTCTGTTTGTGCAAGAAACAATTAAAAATGCTTTTTTGCTATAGTAAAGTGAGAAGTGCATGAATAAAAGAAAAGATGAATGCATTTAAATTCCTATCCAGTCTTATTTCTATGTGATGTGTGTGTTGTAATGTGAATATTCTGTCAAACCAGCTCAGCCAGCTGAGGCCCCCAGAGGCAGAAAGATAGGTCAAGGTTGACTGTTGTTTTTACATAACTCACACTCTTTGTTTTCCACCTAAAAGTTGAAGAAAATGGAAGGGGTATGGTCTGAAGCAGTTTTTTAGACAGAAAAAATATGTATTTTCTACACACACGCACACACACACACACACACACACACACATATATAATTTTGGATTTTTATGTATTCAATTTACTTTATTTATATTTCTTTATTGTTTCTATTAAATATTAATTATATTTAATTGCATTTTTTTTTTCAGAATATTACCCATTAATTTTACAGCCATTTCTGTTAACTCTAAAACACAATGCATTGAAGGTAAAACCTTTAAAAAAGAAAAATTTAATAACATAAAGATTTTACAGTGTACTACAAAAAAAACCTAAAACTTGATATTTATGGCATTTATAAAGTGGTTTTCAATAACCTAAAATTATGTAATTATTTACACGTTCATGTTAATTACAACCTATTTATTTATTAAAACCTTTTCTTTTTTTTTTACAGTGTAGTTAATACATTAATGGAAGGTGTTTTCTGATGGAATTGCTAGTACAAACTGCTGTTGAATGAAAAAACAAAATTTTCCCCTTTTGTGCTCAGCTTATAAAGCAATAGTATATGTGTTTGAAATTACACAAATACAATGCATACTGACAGATTTTTCATTTTTGGCTGAATTCTTCCTTTTAAAACCTGGTCAAATGGCAAGTGAAGCACTGAATGTTATTCAGTGGCCCTGATGTAACAATGTCTCGGGCATTTGTAAAGTGTTCTGTTTTTCTGTTGAATGTTTTCAGAGGCATGCAACTAGTCTGCTGTGTATAATACTTCAGAGAAAATATTTTGGGTGCGGACCCAAAGGCATTCTTATACTATTTTTCTTATGGCATTTTAAGGAGTAAAAAAAAACAAGAACTAAGTTTAAAATATTTTGACTTCCCAGTTGATTCTAGCATAGCGCCCTTGGTTTTTGAACTGGTTGAGTAATGTTACATTGGGACTCATCAGACACCTCTCTAATTCACCAACAGTATTTATAGATGCATCTAAATATAGGGGAAAACACTAATCTAAAAATGGCTCTGGCATTTGATGATAATGCATCAATTTACCTCAGTAGTCTGTAGACAGTATCAGTATAGTGATTGTGTCTGAGCAGACAATATGCGGAATTAACCAGAGTTTACTCTGCCTAAACAAATTTGTCATGCCTCATCAAAGGCTTAGGGATCATATCTCTGACGTGATAAATAAATGAGGGTGTCACTTAAGTAAATGTCTCAGGATGTTGGAAAATACCATGTGCACCAGGCCAACCAGTTTACATAAAGCTTAAATGGTTTTATGTCATTAAACAGCAGGGAGAAAGAGCACAGAGAAACTAAACAATGGGTTTCACAATTTTAAAGTAACAATATCTTGCCAAAAGATGCCTGTTACACTGTAAATAATTTTCAAAGTTGAAAATATATCAAAGATTATTAGAGTAAATTTGACCAAAAAAAAATCCAATTTCAGTATTTCTACTTCAAAAATTCAGGTTTAATTTAATGTGTTTATTGTGTACATTATTTGTGAAATGTACCAGCAATTTCTGAATGAAAACGTTTCTGCACAATTTTTTTTTCAGTGTCAGCATCCACATTTAATTGCACTTTCTTAAAAGTTACAATTATTTGAAAATATTTTAAAAACTATTTAAAGTATTAAAATTAATATATATTTTAAACACTATAGTATTCATATTTTTGTAACACATATTTTAACACATGCAAATATTTATATTAATATTTTTATGTTAAATAAATACTTTTTTTTCTTAACTGCATAAATACACAATAAAACGAAATCATGAAAGAGTAATTTTTTTTTATTATTAATGCAATTGATTTTGTTCAAAGACTGCAGGAAGAGTCTGTTCACAAGGAAAAATTACTGTAATTGTCATTTTTAATAATCTTTTTAATTGGCTTGTCAGCTCATTAAGAGGAAAATTTAAGCCATGCTGACCAGTGAAATATGCATTTGTACTGGTGCCTGGTATTGTTTGATTGGTTATAAGAACAACAAGAAAAACAACATTCATTATGGCAGTTTGATTCCTAAAAATTAAATTAAATAAGTTTACTTCACCAGTTTATGTAAGGCACTGAAAAAGGTTGTAGCTCGGCAATTTGTGTCTCATCCACAATCCATAAAATAAATCATATAACTCTCAGCACAGTTAGCAACTGAAGAATTTAAGTCTTGCATTATGTCAACAGCATCTGAAAATAGCAGCTCAAATGGACTATATCTCACTGAGAAATACAAATACCATAAAAATAAAAGAAGTGGACTTGGTGTACATGAAAATAAACATTTGGGGAAATACTAATTTCCTTTGCTTATGTATCATGCCACTTTCTTCTCAGTCCAGATTCCACATCCTTCTTGATTTTATTTATTTATTGTATTTTAATTTTCTTATTTTTTTGTACATGAGGTATACATACACACACAAACAAAGTGCAAAATTACATTTTTGCCTCATATGACACAACACTGAGATGTCAAAGAAAATGAATAGTTAGGTGAGAACGGTATGTGTGATTTGTGTGGTACTTGCTTGGCCTCAACCCTGTGTTATCTCATAGTTCATTCATCATTATATAACCAGTTTGAACAAGTATCTCTTTATTAAAGTGCAGACAACAGCTCATCTCTAACCAGAACAAGCACACCACAGAATCAGCCGATGTGCACATAAATGTACCGTATATAAAGAAAGAGCGAAAAGCCATGTTTTCTCTGCTCAGTCATTTGTTCAGTCCCTGGTTGGTGTAATTGTTAGTACGGCTCAGTGATTATCTGTGTCAGATTGGCCTGCATCAACTGCAGACACCAGACTAGGATAATCTGCTGTCATATTCACATTATACCCATTCAACAAATCAGTTCTGATGAACTATAATTGTTTAAAAAGGGTCAGTTAAATAATTCATGATCAAGTTTTAAATGTTGCAGCTCATAAAACTGCTACTTTTTAATATAATATAATAACAAAAATACATCAGATTATATCGGTCAGATTTCTGACCATGTGAATCACCTTGTTTTCAAATCAATTCATAATCTCAAATCACAGGACTGTGCTGAACTATAGGCACTGAAGTGGAACTACCGTGATGGTATCAAATAATAATTTGATAAATGATAATCAGAATAGTGGAAATATGATGATTCATGTCCAAAAATCATGGTATTATCGTTGGTAGTCTATATGTCCAAATAAATGTGGTATGATTTCCAAAACTACCTTAGAATCATAGAACTTCTGGGTACTTTTTGTTCAGGGGATCTGATACCTCTGAGTCAGCACTGCAGTCAGAACCTTGTGGCAACAGGTTTTCCATGAATCAAGAGCGGATTTCTGATGAAGGGATGCCCCCTGTCGGTTATTTGTGTCAAGTCACCTAAATTAAACGGCGTTGTTGAAGATGCACTCAATGACTTCATATATTTTTTTTTAATTAGACGTGAATTCGAATATTTAAGTTATTTTGAGCAGACTCAAATAATTTACCACACAATCTATATAGCTAAACACTGACAGGTTATGATGTGCTTCTTAACTGTGGGTATTATGTTCTAATTAAACGTAGTTTGTATTAAAAAAATAATCATTCTAACTAAAGTTAGAATTAAAATCTCACTAAAATCTCAGCACGTGTTTGTTTTAGTTATAGGGGAAAATTGTATACTAAATTGTATAAACTTTTAAATATATACCTTCCAACGGGTTTTTCCTAGCATAAATACAGGAATCAACTCCAGTAAAAGTCTTTAAATTCTTATCATAGCATAAATGATTCTGGTTTGTCAGTTTATGTCTGCGCTGAGAAAAGTAACAGTTGACACGTGACACCCTTATACTTTCAAGCTGTAATCTACGTCTGAACACACTCACGTCTTAGATCCCTAGATTTCGATTACATAAAAACAGCAAATGAAACAGCAAAACATATTATTATTATTATTATTATTTTTTTACAATCATGCCTGTATTACAACTTCCGGGCCACTAATCCCGCCCATTTCATACTGTATTGGCTTTCCATCCAACCCGCTGTATCTGTGGCACTGACGTGTATTTGTGCTCTGGGTGATGACGTGTCCTGAATGCGCTCCATTGACCGGTGCTTGCTAACTGCTATACTGGGACCATCATCAGAGGGGACATCATGGCCAGTGAGTCGTCATGATTATTACTTTACTCCGATTCTATTAAATAGGAGTTGAATGCATTCTGTAGCAATCAACAACTGCTATTAAAAAAAAAAACTGTTTAGATTCAGTGCTTCATTCATTCATTATAGATTAGCAACTGTATTTTACTGTCAGAATCTCATGTTCCTCATTGTTTTATTGTCGAGTTTACAAAAACACGCACTTTATAGTTGTCTAAAATGTGGTTTTAATGGTTACATTTGTAATACTGATTTTTAAAGCGACCATAGACAGCTAGTACTTGGTCAGTAAACTGCTGGTCACAAATGCATTTATTGTTTATTTTCATTTCATAGACGTCGGATGCTTTTTAAACGTGTAAATTATATGCGCATAACAAATAATTTAACTGGGAACATGGTGCATAATTAAAATAGAACTCAAAAATTCACATTTCTTCTAACGTCGGAAATTGTAAATGGTAGTTTTTGTTTTGAAGCGTGATTTGTTTTAGTTTTTAGCACGCATTTAATGGACAGATGGGGTTTTGATCTTGTTATTCAAAACGGGGCTTTTCTTCTTGGATTGAATGATGACGTTGCAAGAGACAGATTTCAAGTAACTTGTTTTTTTACTTTAAAGCCACGTCACCTGAATCACCAAGACCTCTTAGGATAGTAACATTGTCTTGTTTTCTCAAGTAAGGCATAACAACTGTAAACCTTATTTCCTTTTTTTTCCCCAAGTTAAATTCCTAGAAGTGATCAAGCCATTCTGTGCGGTTTTACCAGAGATCCAGAAACCAGAGAGGAGGGTATGCAGTTTGATCACATCATATGTTTGCTTTGCTTGTTCTTGTGGCGCTTTAGTTATACTAACTCCTTGAATCTCTTCCCCACAGATTCAGTTCAGAGAAAAAGTGTTATGGACTGCAATCACCCTGTTCATCTTTCTGGTGTGCTGCCAGGTTTGTTCACTCTCATTTTAACTCCAGAGCTCTCTGAAGTGCTGTTGATGATCAACAAAATCATTCTTGTGCACTTATTAATCTCTCAAACCAAGCATTACCATCTTTGGATGTGTTTTTTATTTGCTGTCAGAGACCATAAACTTTTTTTTGAATGATCTATGGTGATCTCTGTCCTCCAGATTCCCCTCTTTGGAATTATGTCTTCAGATTCAGCTGATCCCTTTTACTGGATGAGAGTGATCCTGGCATCCAACAGAGGTGCGCATACCTGAAGCAGCAGCGCAAGCAGTGATTGAATCCTCTTGTTGAATGAGGACAAATGATTTAATCAAGCAACAATGGCAGATTAATAACAATTGCACAGCATTATATCATTTAATCAATTAACTTAGGCTGATTTTAGGAAAATTAATATCTGCTAAAAACTAATACATAATTTACAAAAATTACATTTAAAAAAAAGTTTTTTTTTAGTTTTTTATATCAGTCAATGAATGAATGTAAATTAGATTGTTTACAGTTGAATAATGTGTGTTTCAGGTACTCTGATGGAGTTGGGTATCTCTCCCATTGTTACATCTGGTCTAATCATGCAGCTGCTGGCTGGAGCAAAAATCATTGAGGTTGGAGACACACCTAAAGATAGAGCGCTTTTCAACGGAGCTCAAAAACGTAAGAGATATTACAACATCCTATTATATGGGGGATGAAATATAAATTTATTCCTAGTGCAATAGTCTTGTTGGGAACCCATGTTAATGTCATCATTGCATTTGTTTTGTTAAGATATTTAACTGTGAGCTCTTTCCACCAGTTTTTGGTATGATCATCACCATTGGCCAGGCTATTGTGTATGTGATGACTGGCATGTATGGAGACCCTTCAGAGATGGGTGCTGGAATCTGCCTCCTCATCATCATCCAGGTAAATTAGCATTCATTCTCTGTGAAATATTCAGACTTTGTGATAAACTGATAAATTTATGCAGCCAAAAACATTTTTTTCTCAGCCATTTATCAGATGCATTCGGTTCCAAACATTTTCCATTTTCAGTCATTATTATTGTATATTGTGTACATTTAATTTTAGTACTCTTCATTCTAGAAATGATCACTGACAATGACCAAGTCAAATTGGATCTGTATTTGCCTTATTGTGGAACCATTTCTCTTGGCCTTTGCTCGGTTTATCGTAGTGACGTTTGCAGGCATTGTTCAAATAATCTTGTCTACACAAATGAGCATCATTATAAAAAGACTGACTGCTCAACATCTTGTATCTCCTCAGTCTTATCTTGTGATTTGTTTTGTGGAGAACATTATCCATTATCCTTTAGTTAATTAGGCTATGTTGAGTCTTTTAATACTGTATTTGTATATTCTTTGTAGTTGTTTGTAGCCGGTATGATCGTGTTGCTGCTGGATGAGTTGCTGCAGAAGGGTTACGGATTGGGCTCTGGTATCTCTCTCTTCATCGCCACCAACATCTGTGAGACAATCGTATGGAAGGCGTTCAGTCCAACCACAGTCAACACAGGAAGAGGTTTGTGGTCAGGATGTAGCATCTTGTTTTGAACCATTTTGTGGTGTCTTCAGTGATGCGGACTGAATGTTGTTTGTGTATGTACAGGTACTGAGTTTGAGGGAGCCATTATTGCTCTGTTCCACCTGTTGGCCACTCGTACCGATAAAGTGCGAGCACTGAGAGAGGCCTTCTACAGACAGAACCTGCCCAATCTCATGAACCTCATCTCTACAATCTTTGTCTTTGCAGTGGTCATATACTTTCAGGTTAGTGGGTCATCGCATAAAGATGTGGTCACATTGCCAAGAGAAGTTCCGTGGTGATAGTGATGTAAAAGCACAACGCACACATAAGTCACTTTCAGTCCAAGTGTGTTTTGGTTCATGTGAAATGAGTGAAACTAGTGTGGGGAAGTTTTTACACCTCACACTAAACTCCAGATTGTGCAGATTTCTATTGGAATGACTGGGTTTCGCCTGTGAAAGTGCCCTCACCTTACCTTCTGGTTTGGCTCGGTGCAATATAAAAAACAAAACAAAAACAAAGCCTTTGATTTAATCAAACACAACACATGCATATCAATCTCTGCACTGCATAATTTAGAGTGAAGGGTGACCCTGTTTTACTTATGTTAGGTAAAAACTTTTAACCTGAATTCACTGTAAGTCGCTTTGGATAAAAGCGTCTGCTAAATGCATAAATTTAATTTTAATTAAATTCTTACTTCTAATGTGCATTTGTGCTAACATCCTAATTAAGAAATTAAGTAAATATTAATACTGTAATTTTACAGTTTTACTCTATTTAATATAATATTTTTCAAGCCCTGAAGCTCTACCTCCATAGTTTTTCCTGAAGATGATACCTTGAATATTGCAGCTCAATTATAAATGATCCAAATTAGAAGTATTAGATGTGAAGTATATTAATTCTTGCTCCACAGGGCTTCAGAGTCGACCTGCCTATCAAATCTGCACGTTACCGTGGCCAGTACAACACCTATCCCATCAAACTGTTCTACACCTCCAACATTCCCATCATCCTGCAGTCTGCACTGGTGTCCAACCTTTACGTCATCTCTCAAATGCTCTCCACTCGCTTCAGTGGGAACTTCTTGGTCAACCTGCTGGGGACTTGGTCGGTAAGTGACTTGTTTAAACTTTCCAATATTTGTGTTGTCTGAACTGTTTGTATTTATTTTTATTATTTTTTAGTCTGAACATGCTTTTTTTCCTTGCACCTATAAATAGTGTAACATGTTTTAAATACATTTTTAAATGAACTATTGTGACTCAACAGCCCCATTGTCCAACACAATTTTCAAAATATAAATATAGTGCAACTAATTGCAGTATTGATATATTAAAATAAGCAACTATGACTCCTTTTGTTTCAAGAACTGTATTTTCTGAGTCAGAGCATGTTAATGGTAATAGTAATTAATAATTTAAATATTTTAAATAATTCTTTCCTTGTAAGTTGGTGAGAGCCCTGGGCCCCCGACCCCCATACATGTTTAAAATTGTTCACTCACACACCAGGTGAAGATGAAGTTACTGTTTTGAAATTTACATGACCGTTTGAATGCTACTCATTTTATTTTGCTTATTAGAGTTTTATAACAAATTCTTTTATAAAAATACTTGATGCACCTATAAAGTGTGTGTGTTTTTTCGGTTAACAGGATAGCTCAAGTGGAGGACCAGCTCGTGCTTATCCAGTAGGTGGTCTGTGTTACTATCTCTCTCCCCCAGAGTCTTTCAGCACATTACTGGAAGATCCAGTCCATGCCATCATTTACATCATCTTCATGCTGGGATCCTGTGCCTTCTTTTCTAAGACTTGGATCGAAGTGTCTGGATCTTCTGCCAAAGATGTAAGAGCATTAGTCTGTTCCTGCTTATTGATTACACTGAGCTGCATTGTACAGTTGACTTATGGCATATGTACACTTTGCGTTACTTAGGTCGCCAAACAGCTGAAAGAACAGCAGATGGTCATGAGGGGACACAGAGAAACTTCTATGGTCCATGAACTCAACAGGTAATACATACAGAGCACTCAAAATTAATTAGACTCAATGAACCAAACATAGAATAACTAAAGATTTCTTTAAATGCTCGTTTAGGTACATCCCCACAGCTGCAGCTTTCGGAGGCCTGTGTATAGGTGGCCTCTCAGTCATGGCCGACTTCCTGGGAGCCATCGGCTCAGGAACTGGAATCTTGTTGGCCGTCACTATCATCTACCAGTACTTTGAGATCTTTGTGAAAGAACAGAGTGAAATGGGCAGTATGGGTGCTCTCCTCTTTTAGTACGGCCCTCTGTAACCACATCAGACTGACTAAATTATAAGGTTAAGTCCTTTTGTATGATTTTTTTTTTTTTTATGCACAGATTCATTGCTCTACATAAAGGTTGCAGAGTGAATAGTATTCTGTTCTCTTGGGAAAAATATGGCAGCTTGATAACTCAGTATTAAGCATGGGAATGTAACCATTGTTCATTTTCACACTTTTCACCAACCTCCCAAGCCAGTATCTATATATGGGTGTTTCTGATTCCATTTAGTAATGCATAAGAGAAGTAACATGTCCAAACTTGATCACGCTTTGACACGTCCTGAACTAAATGTGTCTCGGTATGTTTGTGATGAGGTGAGTGGAATGATTTGGTGTAAATAAAAAGATTTTTGCAGTGTATGTGTGGGTATGTGCACATGTGCCTATTGCGTTTGGTGTGGACCGAGTGTGTGCGATTAATATGGAATTGATTGTTAAAATTGATTTAAAATTGGATTTGTTATAAATTTTGCCAACAGACTTTGTTATATTTGTTTATTTTCTTCCTGTATTTACAAGCTGTTATAAAACATTTCTATGTACTTCAGTCACACTACTTAATTCTATCATCGACCTTTTTAGATCTAATTAGCTGTGGTTTCTTTTAGTAGACCAAATGCTACAGAAACTGCCTGTAAATGAATATGCCAGTGTTGATATGAGAGGATGTGGTTTGTGAAAAGAATGTTTCATGTGTTGTTTTCATATACAGGCCACAGTATTAAAATGTGTTGCGAATACTTTTGGAGTTTTGATCTTTGGAAATTGAGCAATTTTTTCCTAGCAGTTTTCTATGCACCGTTTTCTAAAGATGTTGTTAGTTGGACAAAAAAACTTTATTGTAATCTTCAGAGTGAAACAATTTCTGTGCTGAACCCCCACGGCTAATTAAAACAACATAATTTGTGTTCATTCTTTCTTAGTTTAATGTTATGTGCTTTAATGTGATGTATTATACATGACCTTGTCAATGATAATGAAATAAGTTGCTTATGTTCATAAATACATATTTGATACTCATTTCTGAGATGTATTTGGGGTTCAGGACATACTGTACTGTACTATGCTTTCTTAATCAGGATGATTGAATAGTTAATGTATAACAATTTTAATAGATTATGAAGTGCTATCTAAAATATACTGAACCGTAATAACTAAATAATATTATGCTAATTTTATTTTATTTATGCTAATTACAATTTTAATGACCATTTATTTTTTTAATGATCCTATTGTACTAAGATTTGGGTCAATGAAGCTTATTTTTCTATAATATAAATATATGATAAGCTCCATAAACTAAGTCTGTGTGCAGTGCAGATTTATATATCAGTATATAAGTGTTAACTGCCGTGATATAGCGGTAAAAAATTTTTTAAATAAAAGTATACATTTATAATAATGCTTATCCTAATTATATTTTACTGACACACTGATTTGATAATTAAGGTCAATTTGACATTAAAACATTAATTATGAAAAGGTTACAGAAATGACTTTTATTCTGAAATTCTGTTCACATCGAAGCAGCAGCGGCTCGATGGTGTCACTAGCATCCTGGTTTGAGCTGGTATCGTGCTTCAAAGAGATAAACCGCAATTTGAATACAAGAGTAGGTACAATACGTGCATTATGATAAAGTCTCAGTTGTCGCAATATATGGCGTCGAAAATATATAATATGCTCGGTGCGAGTGTGTATATGTCAAAAAAAGATGCCTCCACCCTAACCCTGAAAGAAGGTGATTAGCAGCATGCTAACCCTGATGCGTCGTTAAAGTTGGTGTATTTAAATTGAATTCTGAAGCACCTGCTTTTCTCTTTCTGTGTTCTGTAATAGACAGAGACGAAATAGACATATTTGAACTTGACATGAATATGAACAAATTAATTGGAAATCGCTCTGAATTTAAGCTATAAATGTACCATATGACATCCTTATGAAGCAATTTTGACATATTTAACCTTCATAAGGCACTTGAGGGAATCGAGTACTAGCTTATTATTAAAGTATCAGTGCTGTCCTTTTTTGTACATGTACTACTATTCATTAATCCATAATGGTTAACGATGATCTGCTAGTTATTTTGAGTATAACTCTGAACATTAGATTATACGAGTCAAAGGGTTACTAGATCTCCTTGTTTGTCTGTTTCAGGGTGGGCATACCCCATCGACATCCCTTCACTAAAGCATGGCTGAGCCCGAGCTCCTCCTGGACTCCAATATCCGTCTTTGGGTTGTGCTGCCAATCGTGTTTATTACTTTTCTGGTTGGAGTGATCCGCCATTATGTCTCGATTCTGTTACAAAGTGACAAGAAGCTCACGTTAGAGCAGGTTTCAGACAGGTAACTTTCACTGGACTGTTTCATTACCTATCCACATATGTTTTGCAACTCACAAAATGTTACAAAATACTAAAGATCACATTCTCTACACAGCCAGGTTCTCATCAGGAGCAGAGTTTTACGGGAAAATGGAAAATACATCCCTAAACAAGTGAGCCCCTGCTATCTTTTTTGTGTCTTTTGCTTGAGATGTTTCCACATTACTAAAACTGAAATGTTATCTGTATTTGTAAAATAGTCTTTCTTGATGAGAAAATTCTACTTCAATAATCAAGAAGATGGATTTTTCAAGAAGACCAAAAGAAAGGTGGTCCCACCATCTCCAATGACTGGTAAGTCTCAGTGGAGATAATTTCCTGCATGTTTCATATCATAAGATGACAGTCAGGATTGAGTGGAAATATTAAAGTGATAATGTTATTTGCTTGATTAGATCCCAGCATGTTGACAGACATGATGAAAGGCAATGTGACAAACGTCCTGCCCATGATCCTTATTGGTGGTTGGATCAACTGGACCTTTTCTGGGTTTGTCACAAGTAAGATATACAGTTTTTTTCCCTTATCAAATATGAGAGTTTGGCTACTTCTAGTTTATTCTCACTGAATTTGTCTTAACCCATTTGTAATTCTGTTCTCTTTCAAGCAAAGGTACCGTTTCCTCTCACACTCCGGTTCAAGCCGATGCTGCAGCAGGGAATTGAGTTGCTCTCTCTAGATGCCTCCTGGTTAGTGCTCTCAAACCCTTGAGTGTTCTCATTTCACTCAAAGCTGTGTCTTTAAACAATCTTGTGCTGTATACATCGGCAGGGTGAGTTCAGCATCTTGGTATTTCCTGAATGTCTTTGGTCTCAGGAGCATGTATTCTCTGATTCTTGGACAAGACAATGGTAAATAACTTTACAGATGTTCCATTTCAATACACCATAATTTTGACTTACTCCAGTGGTGATGCCAGGTTGTAATATTGATCTAACAGTCAGTTGTCTTCTTTTGTGTTCTGGTAATTTTTACCCCAGAGAGGAGGACCTTTTCCTGAAAATGCTTTTTCTCAAAACGTAAATTGAGTAAACTGAGATGTACTGTATAAGCTCATATCAGTGAGGCTTACAGTCAGTACAAAACATGTGCTAATTGAAAATACAAGTTGACAAAAAGATCCAGATAAGGTTATGATATAGCATTTGTAAGCAATTTTTAAAAGGCTGGTCATTTTTGACTTGGAACACCAGAGTAGGTAATTTTTTTTTTTTTTTTTTTTTTCAAACGGCACAAGGGCTAAACTTACGTTGTACTACTTTAAACGTTTAACTTAAGAATCGTTGTAGAATTATATTCATATTTCTTATGTTGAATTTGTATTTAATTAGGGAAGGCTCTGTATATAAAGTACATATGCAATTAATATTATTACGTTTGCAACAGGTGCAGATCAGTCTCGCATCATGCAGGAACAGATGAGTGGTGCTGCAATGGCAATGCCTGCTGACACAAACAAAGCATTCAAGGTCTCACAAATTAGAAGATGCACAATAATATTTTTAAATTTACAAAAAACAAATATATATATATATATATATATATATATATATATATATATATATATATATATATATATATATATATATATATATATATATATATATATATATTATTTTGAGGCTGCAAACTTTCATTTAATTATTTATTTTTTTATGTATATGTTTTTCTTAGGCAGAATGGGAGGCTCTGGAGTTGACGGATCATCAGTGGGCCTTAGAGAATGTCGAGGAGGATCTGATGAGTAAGGACTTGGACTTGTCTGGGATGTTCAGCAAAGAATTGCCAACGGGCATCTTCTAAGTGCCTGTCCACTACTGAGAGGTTCTGGCGGACCTCACTGAGAATTGTGAATTGTCAGACTGGATTTGGGAGTGACAAATCGGTTCCATTCAGATTTTTTCTTTTTCTAGAAAGGGTCATAAACCTCATTGCAGACATATCACATTTTGTGTCATATGCATGCATCATTCCCTCCATTATTCATTTTTGCTGAGCTGTAAGTGTCATAGGGTGATAAAGCTTTGAGCTTTAAGATTTATGGATTATCTCTTGTGACTGCATTAATACAACGCAACAGAAACATTACAGAGCACCCTATAATGTAGCGTGTGGCCTGGTTTTCGTGAAAACATTCCCTAATGATTATTGCTATGTCTCTTCGTTTTTCTTTTAACACAATTACATTTTTATTTTATGAGCATCATGTTCTTAGTTTACTAGGACCATATGATTGTATGGACCAAGTAGGCAAAAAATAAGTTTAGGAAGTGATGACATTTAAAAAGTGGATCAGACCATAACATAGGTTCAGTTACCTAAATAGTATGTTCCTAAATTGACTAGTGTTTTAGATGCTTTTCTTATGGTGCCAATACATCATGCACGGAGTATGTAGTAAAAAGACAACTTCATTTCAGTTTAAGATTTAATGGCATGTTTAATATATTTATTTTAGTTTTATTAAATGTCTTTTTTCTTTTTGTTAAATAAATGTTGCTCAGTACATTTACTGGATGTGTATATTCTTAATACAGTTGTTTTACTAAATAGTGATGCACTGTTCTGTATTTTTTCAAACTATTTAATTCCATTCTACCACTGTTGGAAGGAAAAATGTGGCCACCATTAGAGTAAACAGTATCCTATTTGACCCCTTTTACTTTTTAACATCTGATTGTCATTAGAGAACGCTGTTTCAAAGAAAATGATAGGCTACTTTATTTATCCTTTTTTTTTATCAAAATGTCAATTTTTTTATTTTAAATTGAAATATTTTGCCAAACATTACCAAACCCAAATTCAACCTGTCATGCGAAGACGAGGGACCAGTGGCATAAACTTAAGCTTGTGTCTTAAGAATAAGTTTGAATAACTAGCTGTTAACCACGTAGTCATAAAGTGTTTTTGGATTTAAGAGTGATTCAGTGAGTCAATCATTAAACGCTGGAACAAACCAAAATCGATAGACCGAAGATTCGTTCATGGATCGGTCATCGGTTTATACGTAAAGCTCAATGTAACAGAAAAACAATTTCCGCGACAATTAGCAACGGTCCTATCAGTAAAAAAATGTAGCGGCTGACAGAAATACATCAAGATGTCAGGGATGCGGAAACCAATAATTATTTATAAAGGACACTAAAATGTATTAATTATCCGCCTCTCCTCGTTCACTGTGCCGAGTATGCATGTAACTGCT
This sequence comes from Carassius carassius, assembly GCF_963082965.1. NCBI lineage: Eukaryota > Metazoa > Chordata > Actinopteri > Cypriniformes > Cyprinidae > Carassius > Carassius carassius. Next base: position 8,394,454 of record NC_081771.1, read on the forward strand.
AACGTTAGTTGAATTCGGATTCGGCAGCCAAGTAGGCACGCTCACTCTCGCGCGGCGCGTCCTCGGTATTCTTGAGCGCGCTCGCGGCCGCTGCGGGTTCACTCGCTGCACGATGGCGGAGGGAGGCGGACCCGAGTCGGGTAACGCTTCAGACCCCGACGAGAAGCCGGTGATCGCACAGACACCAGTACCGTCCACCGAGAGTCAAAAGCAGAGCGTCGGCACACTGCTAAAAACGCCACTTCGAAAGGGAGACGAGTGGTAAGAGGTTTTTATGTGAAGCCGAAGTCAAGGCACGCTTGTCGGCATCAGCTCAGGCCTACTGACGGAGACACCGGCTGCCGGAAATCCCTTCACTAGTCGGGCATTGGACAGCCACCTGCTCTGCTTACACCCATAAACTAGAAGGCTGCTATTATTATCGAGGATGTGTACGAAGCAAGAGTGCGGTTTACTGTAATAAGGATTTAACACTATTTACATCGGTTAGAATTGGAGGAAGCTGTCTTGTAGCTAGTTAGCACAGGTTAACCAGCCTTAGCTTCGCGTTTCTCTACGCGAAGAAACGAGAAACGAGACGTTTTCAGACACGTTAGTAGCTGAAGGGTTGGTAAATAAACTCAAGCACCCCGTTGTCGGTTATCAGTTCTCTGATAAGCTACATGGCAAAGCAGTGTCAGGCACGTAAGGCACTTCATTAGCTGAGGCTAGTTAGCCAGGTTAATTTGCGTTTCATTTGACGGGTTAGATGTTCATTTCTGTCAGACGTCAACCTTATTTTAGACGAACTGTCAAAACTAGATTAAAACAACGGGCAAACTCCTCCGTGTGAACTTGTAACGAAAACTAAGCCACATAAACCAGTATTACAGCGAGGCAGTGCTTTGTCATGGCCACTGGATAACACCCAGTCACTCACAACGTTGTTTGGAAAGAGACGAGTTTATGGCACAGATAGTAAATTCACAAAAATATGTCTGAAGTTAGTGGAGTTTATAAGATCAAAATATATATGCATTTTTTAGATTTTAAACCCGTTAGTATGTGTAAGGGATTCGATGACAGTCTGCTTTTATTTTGAAAGCAGACTGACGAGTTTTAATAAGCGAAGAGACTAGTGACTCAACAGAAAGGACAATGTTTAGTTTTAGTTGGATCAATAGTACTTTCAGTGCATATAATTATACGAAAACTAATAATTTACTCCGGTAACCTTTAGTTAAGCTCCGTGTACCCCGTGTAGAGCTTAATGTTGGCTAAATACTTTAACGTTACAATTTAACTTTTATTTATTTATTTGATATATTTTAAGCTGAAAGTTAAGAGACTGACAGCTTCTCTTTCCTTTCACTTTCGATGCATTTACCCCCAACAATAAAAATGAAATCTTTTGTGTTCCACTGAATAAAATAGTCATATGTAAACAACAGAATTTTAATTCAGAATTTGGACTTTTAACCAAGGTATAAGGTCTGTCTTTTGGCAGTGTGGAATCAAATGTTAACAAGCTTATGTAGTGGAACAAGTTCCTACTTTAGATGAGATCAAGAAAGATGTGTAACAACACAATAGATATTTTCTTTTCCAACAGTCTAACCCTAACATTTTAGGAGAGAAACACATTAGTTGTCCTTTTCCCCCTGACTTTTCACTGATCTCCACCTATTGTTCCAATTGTGTAGGTATTTGACTGACAGCAGGTGGTTCAAACAGTGGAAGAAATATGTGGGCTTTGACAGCTGGGATTTGTATAATGTTGGAGAGCACAATCTGTACCCGGGACCCATTGACAACTCTGGACTCTTTTCAGGTAATCAATGTTGAGTGTTTTTTTTTTGTCTTGCCAGGAATATATATATTTTTAAACAGAGTTTTTAAGAATATGATTTCTTATTCAGTAAGGTATGTGAATAGCATCTGAATAAGGTAAATATTTTTTTTACGAACTTACTGTGTATTTATGTTTTGATATTTCAGTCTTAAATGGGTAGTTCACCCAATAATGTTCTTTAAACCTCTGGAGTCTAAGGGTATTTTTAGGGCCTGGAGAAGTTTTGTCATGCCCTGACATTTGTGCTTTTTTTCAGTTTCTGTAAACATCTAAATGGCTAAAGTCTAATCTTACTGTAATCAGCACAAACTGGGCTATAATAATATGTGAGCAGCATGTATGTACATTGTGTTTTTGAGGAAAAAAAATGTTATGTATGTTTAGTGAAAAACTAAAAATGTTAAATCACTTGAATAAGGCCATAAAACATAAACAGAACATTGGTTCCCGTGACTTTTGAGAACTGAAGCTTGTAAATATATATATATATATATATATATATGTATATGTATGTATATGTATGTATCATAAATATATCATATCTTTTTTATTTTTAGTGACAAGTACACATTTCCATTGCCAACACTTAATATCAGATACCTTAAAGGGATAGTTCAGCCAAAAATTAAAATTCTATCATCGTTTACTCACCCTCAAGTTGTTCCAAACCTGTATGAGTTTCTTTGTTCTGTTGAACAAAAAGGAAGATATTTGGAAGAATGACAGAATCAAACCGATCTCGGTCCCCATTGACTTCCATAGTAGGAAAAACTATATACTATGGTAGTCAATGGGGACCGAGATCTGTTTGGTTACAAACATTCTTCCAAATATCTTCCTTTGTGTTCAGCAGAACAAAGAAACTAATACAGGTTTGGAACAACTTGAGGGTGAGTAAACGATGATAGAATTTTCATTTTTGGGTGAACTATCCCTTTAAAGACATTGCTATTGCTACATTGCTATGCAATTGCTACACTTTCTATGCTCCACAGACTTCTTGTTGCAAATTTTGCTCACACACACACAAACCTGGACCTGGAGAGGAACACACACATACTCAAACTCACAAATTTACTGACACACTCAAACACAGGCTCACACACTCAAACATTCAAAAAGACTCACACACACACACACACAGACTCAGACACACACAGGCTCACACACACACCAAACTGGACCTGGAGGTGGACACACAAAGACTCTGACACACACACACCAACCTGAACCTGGAGATAATAATAATATAATGTCTAGTCTGGTGGCTGTGATATATATAAACCTACCAACGTCCGTTGCCATGATTTTTGGAATGACTGATCGCGAGAGGAAAAAAATGACATCGGTTAATGGAAACGCCGTCATTTCGCAATAGTTGTTTATCGATATTTAGAAAAAAAACACTAAAGTTTTGCGCGAATCTCTAATGGAAATGCGACAGCGCTTAACATAGACTAACTTCTCAGAGTTATATTGAGCAAGAGTGTTCATTACTAACCATTCAACTCCGGATTGATTCTGGAATCTTCGCTGGGGGAATAAGCATTAAGCACCGGCAACAATCTGTAACTAACGCATCCTCATGTTTTGATTCAGATCGTGTTCGAAGAGGAGGGGCTAGTCGTGCGTGCCTCCGTTGTCAGTTTGTGAGAGGGAGGGAGCAAGCAGTGCGCAGCTCTACAATAAAATACAATTGTACACATATTAAATAGTTTTAAAATCTGAATCAATCCGTGGCGGTCAGCGTTGATATTGTGCCGGGCCGCCACAAATTAATGAATGTATGGGAAACCCTGCATTTAGTCAGGAATTATAGTTTGGAAAAAGTCTTTGAAAAAAGTCTAACTAGTAAAATGTTTTCACGTTATGTGAAAACTAGTACAAGTATATAAATAAATAAAAAGAGACTTACTCATGTTTATGATCTATGCTGAATAAAGTGCTACATTCTTTTTTTTCTGATGAAGTCCAAATCTCAAATCCTTAACCACATCACATCTTTTTGGGGTGAAAATTATGTCTTATTACTCTCATTGCGAAGCAAACAGTAAAATAAAAAAACTTGAAGAACAGTCTTGCTGCGTTGTCTTCTGTTGTGTGGGCGTTTTCAAGCCACGTGCTTCAGTGAAACATTCAAATCTGAATAGAGTGTTCAGCGCGGGGGCGTGGTCACATTAGAAGATAATGAAGGGAGACGTGAAAAACGGACATTGCGTTGTTTTCATATGGATTACTTTATCACAGAATATTTTCGGCAGGACTTGTTTAGTTTAAAAGTAGACATGTCAGGCTTTCTATAGATATATCTCTCATGTCTCTTCGTTGAGTATTCACCGAGGTACAGTTCATTTTAATGATGCGTTTGTAAATGAAGATCAGCGCAGACAAAGGCTGCAGATAGCACACCTTGTTTGTTATCTTTATTTTATAAAGCACAAAGTTTTATGTCTGTATACAAAAAAAGGTATACCCTTTACAGATTAAGTTCTTTTCGGGGTTATCAGGAAAAAATGCCTCATAACGCGTATACGCGTTAATCGACTCCAGAGGGTTAAATTTTTTCCGCTTCATGTCATCCCAACCTCATTTTCCTCAGTGGAGCACAAAAGGAGATCTGAAACCATATACAATGAACAAATCACTGATCAATGAAAACATTAGAATAATAAGGTTTAAACTAATTAATAATGAAATAATTTGATTCAACATCTCACTGCAGTTGAAGATTGTTTTTTGCATAGCTAAAGTAGATTGGTTGATTTTTCTCACCTAAAGCTATCATTTGATTTCTAAAGACTTGGAATATAGTTGTATAGCCTTTTTTTATGTTACATTGGATCCTTTTTGAAGATTGAAAGCTCCATTTATCCATTTTTGTAATTACATGGAAAAAAGCAACAAGTCCATTCTTTGGTATATCCATTCTTCTTTTTGGAAGGGAGTCAAAAAACTTGAGACAAATTGGTGAATGACTAATGACAACTTTTTATTTTTAAGGTAACCTTTTTCAGAATAACCTGCCATTTGAAAACCATTAAAACAATTTCAAGTTGAGCCTAGCACGGCAAACTATTTTAGTTAATACAGTTTATTGTTAAAGGGCTCTAGTGTGTTTTTCTAATGATTTCTCCTTTTCTCTTTGTATCCTAGATCACGAGTCTCAGACGTTGAAAGACCATCTCATAGATGAGTTAGACTATGTTTTAGTGCCTACAGAGGCCTGGAATAAGCTGGTCAGTTGGTATGGCTGTCTGGAGGGTCAGAAACCCATCATCAGAAAGGTTCCACATCTTTCTTTGTATATTAAATATTTCTTGTAGTTTTACATATTGTGGTGATCTCTTGGTTTACATTATTTTTTTAATGAATATCATGTCTGATATACTTGAGTGATTACAGGCAGGGTTATTGGGTGATACTATTCATGTTTTTAATCTCATTGAAACTTACAGTTAAATGGTTAAAGTTTAATTGAGTTGAAGTGAGGACTCTTTAAAAGTCTCTAATTTTGTTTTGCTATGTGCTTTTATTTATTTATTTTGCAGGTTGTTGAACATGGAATGTTTGTGAAGCACTGTAAAGTGGAAGTGTATTTGCTTGAGTTAAACCTATGTGAGAATGACAACATGGACAAAGTTGTCACCCGCCATTTCAGCAAAGCAGACACTATAGGTATGAGACTTCCACACAAAAAACAATTCTCATCAATACTATTTGCATTACTGATTTTGTCACAGAAATTGTGCTGCCCTTGTGAACAGTCATTTTTTAATTTACTTTCCCCCCCTTTAGATACCATTGGAAAGGAGATGAGGTCTTTATTCGATATCCCATCTGAAAAGGAAACTCGACTTTGGAATAAATATATGAGTAATACTTATGAACAACTTAACAAGCTTGACAGCACCGTACAGGATGCAGGGCTTTTTCAAGGCCAGGTAAACCATCATGCTAGATTCCGTTCCAGTTGTGGTTGGTTTGAGACTCTTGACTGACATTTTTTGAGTTCACATCATCAATCTCACTCCTCAGGTTATTGTAATAGAGAAGAAGAACGATGATGGTACATGGCCCAGACAGACCTGCCATTCAAAGTATGTACATGCGTTTTAGGACATTTTCATGCTTAAGCAACTGCAATTAACATGGGAGCTTAATGCTTCAAAGAAATCACTTAAAGGGTTTGATCTGGAGGTATTATTTTCTTTTAGTTCTTCTATATTTTTAGTTAATTATTGGGAGCATTCATTTAAATCAATTACTTTGATTGATTGCCAGTAACTCTCTTTACAACACTGCTTGGATTTGCCTTAACCTATTTGTTGATTTATGCCTAGGTCCAGTACTTCCACCTCTCGGAATTATACAACCTCCCCAAAACTCTCTTCAAACTCATCTGCCACCATATCCTCCACAATAACAAATGGGGATAGCAATAGCAACTCTAGCTACATGTTGAACAACAGTACTTCTGGTAACAGGTCAGCTTGAGATTCAAAATGGTCCTTAATTACTCCATAGTTAAACTAGTTTAGTTCCTTTCTGTGAGCGTTTAAATGGGGAACTAAAACAAGATTTTAGTTCAAGGTCGGTTTTCTCGTATTCAGTATTTGGTTGACCAATAGTGAAGGCCTTAATTGTGATGGAAACTAATGGTCAATGTCTTTGCTAACCCATCATACATTTTGCAGACTGGGAAGTTACAACTCGTACAGCTCATCCTACAGTTACAGAGAATCTTCTGCTCAGCCAGGCCTCTGTGGTCTGAGCAACCTGGGCAACACCTGCTTCATGAACTCTGCCCTCCAGGTATTCAAAAGTGAATGCTCATTTATGCAGTATGTTTTGAAATCTGCCATATTCACTGTCATTAAAAGAAGGCCCAGATTGTGTAGTTATGATAATTGGCAGCCAAACCCTGGTTTAGAGATTTAGACTATTTCCTTCTCATTCTCATTATAAATGACTTCTTATTTCAGTGCCTGAGCAACACTCCCCCTCTAACGGAATATTTCTTGGAGGACCGGTACGAAGCTGAGATCAACCGGGAAAATCCATTAGGCATGCGAGGGGAGATTGCAGAGGCCTATGCGGATCTGGTCAAACAGATGTGGCTTAGTCGGAGCAGTTATGTGGCTCCACGCACTTTTAAAGTGAGTCAATCTATAGCTTGCAGGGGCTAAAGTTACTGTGGATATCATTGGCCATTTTTAACACAAACCCTTATAATTCATTCTGAATTTTGAAACGTATCTTCTCTCTCTCTCGTCAGACCCAAGTGGGTCGGTTTGCCCCGCAGTTCTCAGGGTACCAGCAACAAGACTCTCAGGAGCTGCTGGCCTTTCTGCTGGACGGCTTACATGAGGATCTTAACCGTGTTAAGAAGAAGCCTTATCTGGCCCTGAGAGATGCTGAGGGGCGGCCTGATGAGGTAAACCTTTCATCATTATGTGTAAACCACAGAATGCCATTTTAGTTGGAAACAAAATACTACTAAGAAAAAGCTATTGTTTCTGTTGTGCTAGTGAATAAGCACTATTCTGAAAACCTCTATAACATTGGAGGCATTTGGACCTTTACTTTTAAACTTACAGTAATCTCATTTGCCCGTAGATTGTAGCCAAGGAAGCGTGCGCGAATCACCGGTTGCGGAATGATTCTATAATTGTGGACATCTTCCATGGCTTGTTCAAATCTACGCTGGTTTGCCCAGAATGCTCCAAAGTTTCCGTTACCTTTGACCCCTTCTGCTACCTCACACTACCCCTGCCCATGAAAAAGGATCGCACTATGGAGGTGTTCCTGGTCCGCACTGACCCACAATTTAGACCCATGCAAGTAAGAACTGTTTTCACACTAAGGTACGTGTTTTAGTTCAGGAGGTGGGCTAAAGTATACTTCTGTTATCTTCCAGTATCGTGTAGTTGTTCCCAAAATGGGTGTAGTGGCAGACCTGTGCAGCGCTTTGACCAAGCTATCAGGAGTTCCTTCAGAGAATGTAAGACTTTTGTGGTTTCCAACCTAACACCTCTTTTTCCATTGTTAATGTTGCCTTCAAAAACCTTAAAAAATAAAAAGATTGTAGTTTACCCACACCCATACTGTTATAAATCCATGTGGCTACCTTGGAATAAAGCATGTACCGCATTTTTCTGACTATAAGTCGCACTGGACTATAAGTCGCATTTATTTAGAACCAAGAACCGAAAGGAAACATTACCGTCTACAGTCGCGAGAGGGCGCTCTATGCTGCTCAGTTGTAGACTACAGGAGCATTGAGCAGCATAGAGCACCCTCTCGTGGCTGGAGAAGGTAATGTTTTCTTTTGGTTCATTTCTCTTGGTTCATGTCAAACTAATTTTGATAAATAAGTCGCAGGACCAGCCAAGCTTTGAAAAAAAGTGCTACTTATAGTCCGGAAAATACGGTAAATTTGACATTTTTTGTTCTGTTACACAAAGAGAGTCATGAGTTTGAAACTAAATTAGGTTGTTGTAAATTATGGCTATTTTCTCATTTGGCTCAACTCTTTCTTTAGGCCCAATCCCAATTCTATTTTATACCCCTTCCCTTTCCCCTACCCCTCCGCCTACCCCTTCCCCTTGTCCCTTGAAACAGAGTGTCAAGGGGTAGGAGTGAAAATATTCCCCTAAGGATTGGGAGACCACTACCATGACGTCACACGCCATCATACGTCGTCTAGCCCTTTCAATACACGCATATACTGGTGTGCATTAGAGCCTTTAATTATCGCTCTTCTGCTTATTGACACACACACACATCAGAAATCGCGCAGCTCCCACATCCAGGAGAAAATAAACTTGTCAACGCTGCCCCACGACTTTTATTAAATACAGTCTACATTATATTTTCCAGTGACGAGAGGATACAATCGCTGTTTTTAAGTAAACTCACTCTGAAAAGATAAACGCACAGACGCGAATACACGCAAACCTCCATTTCTCTCTCTCTCTCTCTCTCTCTCACTCTCTCGAATACTCAATATTTGAGAAAATGGTTTAGCGATTTCTAATTATTGGGGGGATTAGTCTACGGCAGTTATCGCCCTGATCAGACATATGCTGTGGCACAATCATGCAGTCTGTAATGATATGACGTTGGCAAATATTAACGATTTTTTTGCTAACATGTCTTTGAGTAACATGACTGTTAATACGAACTCACAGTTGAATGTAACAAAACAAATGATAACTTTTCGTTTTAATTCATACCCCTTCGTTTGAGGGGTATAAAGAGAATCGAGACACCCCTACCCCTTCACGTGAACGCACGAAATGGAGGGAAAGGGGAAGGGCTAAGGGGTAGAATTGGGATTGGGCCTTAATATCCTCTTGCTTCTATATAACCCTGGCTTAAATTTCTAGCAGACCGTCTGAGATTGTTTTCTGTTTTCTAGATGGTTGTGGCAGATGTTTACAATCACAGATTCCACAAAATCTACAAACGAGATGACGGTCTCAATCACATCATGGAGAAGGATGACATTTTTGTGTAAGTAATTTCTTAAATTCTACTTGCATTATTGTTCAAAATTTAGGTTCAGTTTTTTTTTTTTTTAAAGATGGTTCTTATGTTTACGAAGTTGCCATTTTTATTTGATCCAAAATAAAGTAATATTGTTGAAACATTACAACAATATCTATTTTAGTTTGTTTTAAATGTGATTTGTTAATTTGGTGGCAAATTGGAAATTTCTGCGGATATTACTTTAGTGTCACACGATCATTCAGAAAGAATTATAATATGCTAATGTGGTGCTCAGTTTCTTAACACTAAAGTTAAAAACTTAAAAGTTATACATTTTTTCAGGATTATTTGGATAAAGTCCATCAAAGAATTTATTTGAAATTTTATTTGTTTGAAATATCAGTCTGTTATAACATTGTACATATTTTTAATTTCATTAAAAAAAAAAAAAAATATTAAATGCCTACTTGTTAATTAAAAAAATGTGTTTCTTACAACAACTAAAAAAAACTTTTAACTGATCCCAAACTTCTGAACTGGAGCATATGTTTATTGAATTGTTTTGCATAATTTAAGTTTTTGCCATTCAGCTAAGTGTGTTGTTTGAGTGCGTGGCCTCTTACTGATTCTGTCTTTGTGGTTCAGTTATGAGGTGTTAGAGGAAGATAGTGAGAAGATGAACCTGCCAGTGTACTTCAGAGAGAGGCATTCTAAGCACAGTGGAGGCTCTTCGGGCACGATGCTCTTTGGCCAGCCTCTCCTCATCAGTGTCCCACGCCACAACCTTACTGTCGATAGCCTTTATGAGCGTGTGCTGGAGAGGATCGGGTTGGTGTTGTGCTTTAGTGGTCCATCTCAATTTTACACCAGTTCTGTTTCTGCAAACTTGGTTGACCCTTTATCTGTCTTTTATTTTAGGCGTTATGTTAAACGTTCACAGGGTACCATTACAGACAGTAGAGCATCTGCCTCAGCCACATCCTCTAGCAGCAGCCAATCACCAGAATGCCTCGCTTCAGTGTCCAGTCACAGCACAGGCCTGAGTGCCTGCAGCAGCCCAGTTTCAGATGGAGCTTCCTGCAGCGCTGGATCCAACGGCAGCAACCACTCTGGAACCTGCAATGGCCCCAATGGAGTTTGTGATGGTAGGACACTGAATCTTGCATAATACTCCCAAATGCTGTACTCACACTGTCATCCATTTATGTTTTTTTAAACATTCATCAGGTACAAATCTGATCTTGTTGTATGCTTTTGTTTCAGGTGATGAGGAAGCCATGGATCACCAGGAGAGTCCAGAACCAGAGAACAGTCATTCAGACACTGTGGATGGAGAGGAGGATTCAGAACCAGAGAATGGGCCCAATAGCAGTGGTGGAAAATCTTTTCCTTCTCGACCGAAACTCTTTTCTTTCAGCATGGTCAACTCCTATGGCACAGCCAACATTAGTTCTCTCCCATTTGATGGCAATCTCCTAAAGCTCACAAGTAACTATTACCTTTTTACGTTTGATACTAATAATTAATAAAATGAATCAGGTGGATTATTAACTGTAACTATTTGTCTGACTCTAACTCTTAAGCGTTACTTGCTAAAATCAAAACTGATAGATATTCCTTTCTACAGCTCACTCTACAGTAGCCATTGATTGGGATTCGGACACAAAAAAAATGTGCTACGATGACCAGGAGGCTGAGGTAATTCCCTCTAATACAGTAATTGTGCAAAATTACACTACTGTTCAAACATTTTTGGGACTGCTAAATTTTTTTAAGTTTTTGAAGGAAGTCTCTTATGATCACAAAGGCTGCTTTTATTTAATTAAAATACAGTAATAATTAGTGTATTGTTTTTTTCCCCCGTTTTGACGATGTCATTTAGAAATAGTCATTTATTTCTGTGATGGCAGACTGAACTTTCAGCAGCCATTACTCCAGTGTGATGATCCTTAAGAAATAATTCTAATATGCTGATTTGTTGCTTAAAAAACCTTTCTTTTTCGACCTTTTATTATTATTATTAATGTTGTAAACAGTTGTTTAATGTTTTAGTGGAAACGGTGATACTTTTTTTTCATAATACTTTGATGAATAGAAATATAAAAAACGCATTTAAAAAAATCACTGTCACTTAAATGTTTACAATTTTAATTTAAACCGTTTTTATAAAAGTTTTTTTACAGTTTTTTTAAAAGTCTTGTCTCAATTCCCATGCAGTATTAAAAATTTTTGGTACAAATACATGAACTATTATAATGTCTACCATAAACCATAGCAAAAACTGACTAGTCAACCATCTTTTAGCTACCTGCTAAGTCTCCTCAGACATTAATGTGAAGTCTCTCCCCAGGCCTATGACAAACATGAGAGTATGCTACATGCTCAGAAGAAGAAGACTACAGTAGCTTTAAGAGAATGCATCGAGCTCTTTACTACAATGGAGACCCTGGGAGAACACGACCCCTGGTGAGGAGGATGTTCCTATCATTACACATTGACATTTACTGCCTATACTTTCAAGGTCAAATGATTTACTAAAGTATTACCACATTTAGCGAAATTTGATTTATTGCTGTGCTCCTCTGCAGGTACTGCCCCACATGTAAGAAACACCAGCAGGCCACAAAGAAGTTTGACCTGTGGTCTCTCCCACGCATTTTGGTCGTGCATCTGAAGCGCTTCTCTTACAATCGCTGCTGGAGAGACAAGCTCGACACTGTTGTAGACTTTCCTATTAGGTAAATCTGTTGCGAGGTGTGTGTGTGTGTGTGTATATATATATATATATATATATATAAGGGCTGTCAGTCGATTTTAAAAACTTTCATGTAATTAATTACAGGTTGCTGCGATTAATCGCAAACTTAATTTGGCTGTGAAAATACCCCCAAAAGATCATTTAAAGCTATTATTGTGTTAAATGTATAACTGCCTAACATAAAGTATGGAACATAAAAGAAGATAATTTAAGAAACATCTCAGTATTTGTATTCATGCAATCAAAGTCACTGGTGACCAAAACCGCTTTTCCAACAGTCTATTTTTCATTGTGCAAACTATGATGTAAATGATGACTATTATTTGAGAGATAATGAGATAGAAAATGAAGTAGCCTATAAGGTGATTGCTCTGATTAACATGAGACACACAGACACATGAATACTCAAATTGAAGAATTCTGTAGTTTCAGGTTTCTAGATTTTGTTTATTATTGTCATATACTTTTGTTTTCAGCTCTTTTTATGTAGATTTCTTGTATTTAAGTTAGTAATACATTTATTTCAATCACCTGCTGGAAAACGGGGCCGTTTTTTTACTCCCAGTCCGTTCCTGTTTTGGACCTAATACAGTCTGATATGCACTCGTGTTCTTGACAAAAACAGCACTCATGTGATATCGATTATCATATGATATGAATATGCCCAATATCTTGAATTTTAGTGCATAAATTCGTTTATGGGGTTGTTGCAGTCAACTTTATGTAATATAAGATGTGGTACAAGTCTGGGGGCGTGGCCAGTGTTTTAACTACGTTAAAATACTTTAAATATTCCAGCAGGTGGCGCCAAAACTTTCCCCTCCACTCAGAATACTGTCATTGTCTTAGGCCTCAATGTACTCCTAACTTCAGGTGTAACTTTGTATTAATAAATCCGATTTTTATTTTAGTTATATTGTAACATTCATATAACATGCAGAATATTGACACTTCAGGTACCAAAAATTACACTCTCTTTTTTTCTCTTCTCAACATGTTATTTTCCATTTGCATTTGGCTTTGATCCTATTTGGATTTAGTCAGGGTTACCTTACTGGACGGCAAGGAGGAAAGAGTGCACAAACGTTAGGTGCAATATGTTTGGTCTGGACAGACAAAGCCATCCCTTGTTCATTGTGGTAAAAGGAACACAATAACCCAGAACTGCAGTCTAGTACTTATGTACTGCTGTCTTGATAAAAAAAATTATATGGTTAAAATTTCAAATAAACAATTTGATCAGCCACACTTACTGTTGGTGATTGAACTTTTGGTAGTTTTTTTTTTTTTGATAAAAATTTACTTTACAAATGAACTGTTGAGAAAACTTCTGGGATTCTGGTGACTTTGTGTTTGGAAATAATTATAAACTTTCTCATACAGGGACTTGAACATGTCAGAGTTTGTTTGTGACCCCAAAGCTGACCCATACATCTATGACCTCATTGCTGTTTCCAACCACTATGGAGGAATGGGCGGAGGCCACTGTAAGTCACTCTATTTGCTCAGCTCTCCTATTATTTTATAATGATGAAATCACACCCTTGCTATTCATATGTTCAGTTATGTATTAATCATATTAATACATGATTGGGTCGACTCGCCGATTGTTTCATCAGCCTTTGATTTTCCCTTTTTTACCTTCACTTGTCTTGTGCACTTTTGCAACCTAATTGGATATCATGTTTGATGGATTACTACAGAAAGTATATCACAGAGTTGATCATTTAGGTCTTTTATATTGCTGTCTGTAAATGATAGTTTGGTTTGTTTTTGATTGCCAAAGTTAAGCACTGTGTTTCATTTCCTCTTGCAGACACAGCATACGGCAAGAACAAGGTGGATGGAAAATGGTATTACTTTGACGACAGCAGTGTGTCGTCTGCAACTGAGGATCAGATTGTGGTGAGGCCACTATGCTTTCTGTTTTATTATCTTTTGCAGACTCATAAAGCGTTCCAAATTGGGAATTGGCAGTTGCTGGTTTGTAAACTGACTCAGAGTTGTCTTTTTTGTTGTTCTCCACAGACTAAAGCAGCCTATGTGCTATTTTACCAACGCAGAGATGCAGACACGCCACCCAAATCTACCCCCGCCGCATCACTAGGCGGAGCTCCAGAGACCCTGGACGACCACATGGACACCAACTGAGTTTCTTTTAGTCTTTCTAGGAATAACGCTGAAACAAAAACTACATAAAGATGAAATCAGCAATGCATCGACGCACATCCCTGGCTACTTCAGTGACTATTAAAGGCTCACAAACAGGCCCTTTGTTTTTAGCTTTATTTTAATTTTTTTTCTTTCTTTCACACATGCGTCTTTATCAAGAGCCAAAAAAGAATATTAATAATAAATAAAGAGAATTTTAGTTTGAAGCGTAACATGAAAGACTTTATTGTTGGACCTTGATGCCTGCTGATCATTGAAGCGCATTTCTTTTAGTCTGGAATGAGGGTGAAAGGCAATATAACCTCTCTTTGGACGACATGAATGTTAGATGATCTAGATCAGGAGTGGGGAAATGCCTAGACATAGACTATGTATGCAACATTACGCTCATCTGAAATGTTTCAGTCATGCCTCTACTCACTTCCGTTGGACTCTAGCTATCAGCATCTTGTAACATGTGCCTCGTGTGAAGAATAGACTCTCTGTGTTTAATAACTTAAGCGTGTGGTGATAAGCACAGAGATTCTCTCGGAGAAGCTTGCGCTCTTATATTAAATATTGTCTCCATGTTTCATTTATTCTATCACATGCCACGTTTTTGTTAAATATACCAAGCCAGAGAGTGAAATATTTCACTTTCAAAGTCGCTCGGCTATAAGGATGTCACAAAATGTCAAGTTTATTATCATGTTGGTTTTTTGGGCGGGCTGCACTCTAACATATTCACACTAACAGCCTTTTACGCCCAAAAACTGTGAAATGGGAAGCTTACGAAAATGTGGAACAACATGAGTCACGGTCGTGCCCAAGCATTTTTTATTTTTCAGATATGATGGTTGTGCTTTGTAATCCATTTTTTTTTCTTTTTTGGTGGATTTTTCTCCTGTCTAAATGGCTTCGGTCCAGAGGAATATCGAATGTGGTGCTAATTTTATGACATTTGAAAAGGTACATGACAAAGAGGAACACCAACAATGGCTGTTGTTCTAATTAAGAACAACCTTATTGATAAAAAGAATAGCTCTTATCATTACCTGTAGATGTACATTGGCACATTTGCCACGTGATTAGTTATGGCATTATGTGTGTCAAATGGCTTTAGCAACAACTCAAAGCTCAAATGACAAGTGCTTCATTCTTCTAAGAACATAATACACAAAGCATATTCTTTTTTGTGTGGCAAAATGACATGCAATTTTTGAATCTGCAAAACTATAGATGGTTGTTCCTGGTGTTTACCGCTTTATGGTATTAGCAGTCACTGACTGGTAAATCCACTCTTGTTATTTATGGATCCAGATATAAAATTGAAGACAAACTGATCATTGACTCAAGCTGCCCCCCTGCAGCTCCTACATTAGTAAAGCATCCAGCAAAATGTTTTGTTTTTGTAAAATCATAGACTTTTCTTGCATAGATGTACATAATCTGGGGCACAGGACATAGCTGCTTTGTGTTCTTCTATTTATCTTGCCACCATGTGCAACACCAGATATTGATTAAAGCCTATTTGAATTAAAAATATAATAAAATGTGGAAGCCTGATTATAGGTAGTGGCTTTTTTGTTTTTTTCTTTATATAACATTAAGTAAATCACCTAGCTACCCATTATTTGTTATTGCTATTTTATATTATTTCCAATTGGACTAATACCAAGGTAATGTGTTTGATCCCAACAGAATGCTAAAACTGATAGAAATGTATAAACATTGAATGCAAGTCACTTTGCATAAAAGCATCTCCCAAATACATAAATGTAAATCTAAAATGTAAAATTACTGGAAAAACTTGCATAAGTTTTGAGGAGGTGAAATCTGCATTAGTTTTGGCTGTTGTAAACTGAAATGGATGTATGATTGTTTACAACATATTTAATTATGTGTGCATTTAGATTTTTTTTTTTTTTAATGTGTATTGAATAATGTCAAGGTATTTTAATCCTATTATCGCCAACCCTGCATTTACAAACAGTAAACAATAATATTTGTGTGTTTAATATGTAATTTATTGTAATTTCCAAGCTGATTTTTCAGCACCTAGTAATCTGGGCCATATTCACAAAACCTCTTAAGGCTAAAAGTAGCTCATAACTCACCAATTTAGGAGAAGATCATATTTTTTGCTCTAAAAGTATTTCATAAAGTGTTTTAGCACTAAACTAGCTCCTAAATCTGTGAAAGGTTAGAAGTAGAGAAGACGACTCCTAAGTCACTAAGATCAAGCCACAAACTATCCTTTTAGTTGATATTATTTGATGATAATGAGCTTTTATAAAGGTATCACCTTTGGTTTTGAAGGTTATCCTAGCTCCAGATTTTTCTTTGATTTTATTGTTGTTTTCATTAACCAGCTGGGCAAGAAGTAACAGATGTGCTTGTGTCCAGTTTAGGGTGACCATACAAGCCATTTTTCCAGGACGAATCCTTGCCAGGATTTCTATATTGCCTAAACTATCCAGGTTTTGGCTGTTAGCACTGTGCAAATCGATCATTGTATGACATTCATAAGATATATAGAGAGATAAGCAGATGGCTCCTTATGCATTCGAATCACTCTCTTGGTACTTTGGTGTCATACAATGATAGGTGCGCAGCGACGCTTCAAGTTGAATGAACGAACACCTAACATGTGCGTGTATTTGCATTGCTTTGATCGTTCTCAGTAGATCTCACCTTCTCACATGCCATGATTCGTTGATTATGTACCATTCCTGCATGTTATTGGTCAAACTACTTTGGATGTTTTAGGTGATATAGAAATCCTGGCAAGGATGCGTCCTGGGAAAATGGCTTGTATGGTCACCCTAGTCCAGTTTGGTTTTCTTTTACGTTTGCATACTATCGGCCATGATTGTTGTACTTTGTTAAATAAAAGGCTGTTTTTATGCATATTCACCAATTATGAGAAGCATACATGTAAGAGGCTGACAATTAGCAGAACATATACTTCATTAGTGATACTTAGCCTGCATTTTAAAATCTTTATTTGAATGTGGCAATTACCATTTTTATTTTTTAACATTTATTTGAATACAGACAGAGACCCCTCCTCTATCAGCCTATCACTGTGTGCATAGTTAGTAAGCATGGTGACATCATCCATAGCAACTAGGTCAACCCAGCCCTTACTCTTAGCTCATGACTTCTCTCTGTTGCTTAGTAAAAGTTTGTTTCAGCAGCTTTGTGAATCGGTTTTAAGAGAAAACTCTGAGCTAAAAACGTACTGCTATTTAGGAGAACTCTGAGGTAGGAAAAAATGTTTTGTGAATACGGGCCCTGGTATTTAGTGTCACATGACCTTTCATGATCATAATTTTGATATGCTTAGTTGGTGGTCAGCTGTTATATTTTATTATTATTATGTATTTTTATTTTTTTGATAAAGTTTTTTTTTTTTTCAAATATCTTTGGCTTAGTAAATGCTGTGGGAAATTCTACTCCTGCTTCACACCCCCACACTAGAGATAAGTTTCCATTGGAATTCATTAATACAGAATGAATCTTTTAAAAGCACCAGATGATCAGTATCATATTACACAACAGACCAAACCCTAAAGCACTGTGTTCTTGTCCTCCCACATTAACTGAAGCTGTAGAAAACACATTTATTGGTCTGGATTGCATGTTGTGCCATACAAGAGCTAAATGAAACTGTTCGGTTAGGACTTTTGCGCGGCATCAGATGCTACCCACAGACAAAGCATGTTTACAGGAGCACCTTCATGAAGTAAAAGTCCAAACACAGTAACATCATGCACATGAGAGCACAACCTGTCATGAACACTTATTGGAGACCCATGCAGGTCAAGGTATGCAATGCAGAAGCTGGGATATTGATTTACTTTGACACCCTTTTGACCACAAAACCATTTTAGTTGGCTATGCTGAGAAGTTTCTTGATGTCTCCCTCGATGTTGCTGGTCAGGTATCTCCTGCTGTAGCGTTTGAATGGAACTCCATCAGATCCAATGAGAAACTTCTCGAAATTCCAAGCGATGTCGTTTCTGCACACGGGACTCCACACGAAAAATTTGGGGTCATTCATGAAGGGAATTGGCTCATCGCTCGGGAATGGAAGTTTCTCCTTAAGGAAGACGAAGAGAGGTTGAGCGGTTTTCCCGTTCACGTCTTCCTTCGCCAAGAGCTGGAATTTAGGTTCAAAGCCATTGCCAGGACGGACGTACTTTAAGGACAGAGGGATCTCTTCATTTGTACAGTTTTCCTAAAACAGTTATACAATAAAAATTATATACAATAAACATATTATAGAATCTTAATAAAATAAAGCCAAAGGAAAATGATTTCAAAGAGTATTGCTTAATATGCACATATGTGGTCACTTTTTATATGTAGTTACTTAATTTGATTTGATTTTGATTTGTTACATTTTATAAACATAGAAGCAAATTTAATAGAACTGTGTTTTGCTTTGGTTATTGAGTGTTTTACCTATACGTTATTTCATAATACATCCAAGTCTATCATTTAATTAAATACAGCTACTTTTATTTAGTTATTTATAAAAATAAAAGTATTATTATTGATAATTATATTTATCATATCTTATACTGCACCCAAATATTTATCTATCTTCTACAGCTATTGGATATTTTGTTCTTCAATCTAAAAAGATGTCTATAGGATCAACATTCAAAACACGACTGATCTGTTTTATAATAGTTCATAATATAATATTATATAATTTATTATCAGTAAATAATATCCCAATATTAAATATTACATCTATGTAATTATGTAAATTAAAATTTATTGATATTTCTATTGTAATGCAACGCAACAAATAATCTTTTAAGTATTACATAATTTACAAATGTTGATTAATGACTTAAAAATAAAGTGTTACGGTCAAGACATTTAGGCTGCCTTTATTTTATACAGTTGAACCATCACACATAAGCACAGGTGTAAGACAGCAGGTGATGACAGAACGAGTGCGCCACAGGCACCTGTTCGGCAGTCAAGAGCTATTGAATCAAACAAGGAGTTTACTGTAAGTTACCTTACCTGATAGCCGAACTGATTGCAGGGAGCTCCCAGAATCACAAGCCCTTTATCTGAGAAGCGATCGTGGAGCTCGTTCATCTTGGTGTAATCCCTGGTGGTCGTTCCTCAAAGAGAAGCGACATTCTCGATCAGGACCACCTTGCCCTGTAGAGAACAAAACTTGAACTCCTCTCCAGTGATGGTTTTGGCTGTGATGTCGTAAAACGATTTTATCCCAGCCATGTTTAGAGTTGTCTTGCAGGTAACTAATACAGAATATAGGAAAGTGACACTTGTATAAAACTGATACACGTGGGCGGTGTGCTATGAAGCGACCAATCATGGCAAGACGCTCCACGCGTACTTTTAATACACGCCCATATAATATTAGGGAGTGTCATCAAATTGTTCTGTTTACTGCTTAATGGTTGGGAAAGTTTATCTTCTTATCTGTGAATCTGATTACATGTTTTGTTATGTCTATTGCATTTTTACACTTATAAATACGGATACAGTTAATAGACAAAACATACAGTAACGTTCCAAAATAATTTGTATGTCGATACAGAATTGAGAACTTTATCACGGTTCCTAGACTTTACGAAACACTGGCGCGGGAAGCTTTGTGACTGACTGATCTTTTAGCCTGTTGAAGAAAACACGTTTTATGCTCACGTCTAAATTTAATCAGCATTTATTAGTATCACATCAACGTTACAAACGTTTAAGATCAGCATCGTGGGGAGTAACGTTAAGGTAAACACTTCTGACCAAATTTTGTTTCAAATTTCGTCGAGATAGTTGAATATGTAATTTAGCTCTTGCTAGCATGACATTATTGTTTACCATCTTCAGAGAATGGATTCAGGGATTGTTTGAACCAGGATTGTCATTATTGAACTGTCAGTTGTGTACATAGTTTTCTGAAATAGCTGCTCGATGTAACCCCAACAGGTCATATCGGTTATTTATAATTTCCATCTGATCTGAGTTCAAGATGATGCGTAAAAAGAAGCGCTCGTCCATCACAGCGAATGACGATTCCACACTTGACGTTACTAGTAAGTTCATGATGACGTCACGTCTTAAATCTGGAATGGCTAAAATAATTTTTACATTATGTGAAATTAAAAATATTTATTTTTGGCGTTTATTAATGTCTCTCCATTCGCACAGAATCAAAAAAGACCAAGAGCAGTGGACGAGCACTAAAGTCTTCAGTACAGGACTCGGAATCAGTTTTTGTTCAGTTTCTGAAGGAATCTGGCGTCACTTTGACAGCTGGCAGTACAGCTAATGAAATCGGTAAGAAAATATGCATTGTATACAATAAAGCTGAAATCAAAATGCATACATGCATGTTTATATCAACTAACACATTATGTATAAACATATAATATATATATTTTTTAAATGAATTAATTATTAATGAACTATTATTATATGTTTTTAAAGCTGTAGACCAAGTAATATTTCAAAAGCGGCTCCAGCAGCAGCTACGAAAGCATCCCAGATTCCCCAATGTGAGAAACAGCTCATTATTATACTACTACTTTTTTATTTCCAACGAAAAAGCTTACTTTACATATATTTACATTGTTAAATATCTGTTTATAGATAATTCAGGAGTTTATATCTGCACTGGAAACATACATTGAAGACCCAGAGAGATTCAGAAACTGCCTTCTGCCTTGCGTGCCATCATCCACTCCACAGCAGGATGCCAAGTAATGGACCGATTCTTGTTTTTCCTTCTGAAACATTAAAATGTTTTGTTATTCTAATTTTCTACTTGTTGCTTATTTTCCCTTTTATATCAGTTCTGGCTCCTATCAGGAAAGTCTTGTACGCTTGTTGCTTGGAATAGACATGCTACAGGTAAATACCTGCTCAATTTACATCTTAAAATAAAAAGCAATATAAAAAAAATTTCCTTTTCCTAAATTTAGACTGGACTGAATATATAATTTTTTTATTCGTTATTGTTATTTTATTCTATAATAATTATATATTGGTTTTATATATTATTCTTAATTATATGTTTTACTATTTACTATTTTAATAAAAAACAAAAAAACAAAAAAAAAAACATCCTTATCCATTCTTAAACGATTAGATGGAAAAAGTCATGAAAATTAATTGGTCCAAAAAAAAGGAAAAAAGTAGGATACTATTTTTATTTTTAATGCAGCCTTTTTACATGTTCTGCTGAAATAATTAACTACAGCTATTAATTATTAACATTTATTCAAAATAGTTGGGGGAATATAAGTAATATATATGTTCCTTTTCCTGCGTTTAGACCCAGGTCATAAACACTTTGTTTGAAAAGCTTCCAGAATTCATGTTTGAAGGGTAAATGTCTTTTTGATCACTTTTTATACACATTACTTTAATTAAAACAGTCCTGTAACATTCCCTTATCACTGATGGCAATGTGCTCTGTTACAGTGTGAGTGAGGATGGCCTCAATGTTCCCCGTCTCATAATAAACCAGTTGAAGTGGCTGGACCGAATTGTAGATGGCAAGGTACACAGTCGACAGATACTGTCTGTGTGAATGTCCTACATGATGAAAATGTCCCAGTGAACATCAGAATTGTCAAAAGTTCCTTTGTAGCAGCCATAAATCTTTGTCAAAGCCAAATTATGGAACTACCGTGACCAATGTCTGACTGATATAACTGCTATGAATGTGTAGGATTTGAGCAGTAAGCTGATGCAGATGGTGTCTGTGGCTCCGGTGGAGATCCAGCGGGACATTATTACCAGCCTGCCTGAAATCCTGGAGGATTCCCAGCATGGAGATATGGCCAAAGAGCTAAAGTACATCAGCCATAGCCAAACCTGTTTTTTTTTTTATATGCCATTTCCCAATGCATGGAATTAAAATTGTGTTGTTTTGTCCTGTGTTTGGTTTAGTAATTATGGCTGGCTGTGATGGTAATGTTGAGGTGCTTGTTATCATCGTGTATATTGTTTAAGCGAGTCTGTGTTTGCATCTGCTCCCTTGTGCAGTGGTTTACTTCAGCAAAACACTCAGCTCCCTGTGCCTATATTGGATGCTTTATCCAGTCTGAATCTGAGCTCTGCGTTACTCTCCGAGGTACTTCTAAAGATGCAAATATCTTCCCTAAAAAGTATTGGTCTCCGTGTTATTGCTTTAATTAATTCTTAAAAGAAAAAATGTTAGGTTTTATGTTTAATGTTTTTAAAGAAGTATGTCATGCTGCATTTATTTAAGAGTAAAAAAAAAAAAAAAATATTGTAATTTAAAATAAGTTTTCTATTTTAACATTCATGTTTTATAATATAATTTATTCCTGTGGTGGCAAAGCTTTTTTTTTTTTTTTTTTTAAATGTTTGTAAAAGTCAGTCATTTTCTTTGCTGAGTAAAAGGATTAATTTATTTTGCCTTTTAGACTGTAATGTATACTGTGTCTTTCTCTCTATCAGGTGCGTGAGGTAGTTATGGGAACTCTCTCTGCTGTGCAGTTAGAGGATCTTCCTGTTGTAGTCAAGTTCATCTTACACTCCATCTCTGCATCTGATGCTAATGAGGTCAGGCCTTTTGTTTGTGTTTTGTTCATAAAAATGTCTTTTCTCTGGTTGACGATTTTATATCAATTTCCTGTAAAGCTGTAGTTATGCTCATGTCCTTTCATGCTCCTCAGGTGGTGTGTGACCTGCGTAAAAAGCTGGAGTTGGAGCAATGTGTTTTGCCAGCAGTGTTGCAGGCTTCCCAGAGTCGTATGAAAAGCAAAGCCATGTCAGGGTGAGACTTTTTCCTACTTTCTCTTGAATAAAATTCTGTCTTCATTTATTTACTCTCATCTGTCCCTCCCAAACCCATATGACAATTTATTCCCTGGAAGACAAATAAGAAGTTGTAAATGTATCCAGTTCTGCTGTTCTTGTTCTTGATTTTAATGTCACTGCTCAGGTCCTCCAGGGTCCCATCATGCAGCAATGGTCAGGACAGTGTGGCTTTGGTTTTGGAGGTCATAAAGTCGGCTATCCGATTTCAGAAGACCATCTCAGAGGCTTGGCTAAAAGTGAGTTCATATAATCTTGATAGCTTTTTTTGTTTTACTTTTTGGTACAATATTTCCATGCAACTGAAGTTATTTAATTA
Organism: Carassius carassius; assembly: GCF_963082965.1. Lineage (NCBI taxonomy): Eukaryota > Metazoa > Chordata > Actinopteri > Cypriniformes > Cyprinidae > Carassius > Carassius carassius. The sequence continues at coordinate 8,417,845 of NC_081771.1, forward strand.
CTGTTCCAATTTTTTAATTTCAGGCAATAGAGAATGTTGATGAGTCAGACGACCATAAGGTTTGATTGACTCCTATCAAAATGTGCTTATGCGATTCCCATTAGATTGACATACCTGAACATCCAAAATGCAAGACTTAATGTAACTTGTTGTGTGTCTCAGGTGGTTGACCTGTTGGTGCTGTTCATCCTTCACTCTACTAATGCAAACCACAGCCGGCGTGGGGCTGAGAGAGTGCTCAAAGTCAAAGTTCGCAAGGGTCTGATTCAGGAAAACCTCTTGCAGAAGACCTTTAAGGGTCATGCTCAGGTCTGCTTTCATTCACATGCTTATGACCAAGAAACATACCTAATTATGCCAACTGAAGTGTTGGCTTCCCTTGTACATATCAAGTATGGTGTAAATGTTTTATACAGGTGATGCGGGGTTATTTCCCATCAATTCTGGCTCTAGCTATGGGACTCTTGCGTTCTCCAGACTGCTGTGTGGTGTCTTTCGGAGGTCACATGTACAAACAGGCCTTCACTGCCTTTGACTCCTACTGTCAGCAGGTACGAAAAAAAGAAATACCTCTTAATACCAGATTTATGGGCCCTAACATTAATTTAAAGACCTGCACTGATGTCCAGTACGTTTGTGTTTGTTGTGTAGGAGGTGGTGGGCTCTCTGGTCACACACGCATGCAGTGGTGTGAGTGGTGAAGTGGATGTGGCTCTTGAGCTGCTCTGTGAGCTGGTATCTCAGAAGCCTGCAGAAATGAGCCAGTTCACTGTTTTTGTGAAGGTATAAACCTGCCTATATAGAGAAGGAAATTTGTTTTCTGAGTCAGCTCTGTTCATGAAGTCAGATTGACATGAATCAGTCTGAATCTAAATGGTTTTATTTTGTTTATTTAAACAATTTTGAAGGAATTTCTTTTCAAGTGCATAATGATATTCAAGCAGTTTGCTGGTGTGAGTTGTGGGTATTCTGGCAGGGTATTCTGGACTACATGGACAACCTGACCTCACAGCAGATCAGACGACTCTTCCATCTGCTCAGCCGCTTGGCATTTGGACAGGAGCAGCACGGAGGACACATCCAGGTGAGAAACACACTGCATCTTAAAAGTATAGTTGTCATTTTTTTCAATTAATGGGATAGCTGATCCAAAAATGAAAAATCTGTCAAATCTCTGTATGTCCTTCACCAGGATGACATGCACATCGTCATCCGTAAGCAGCTGTCCAGCACGGTGCCCAAATACAAGCGTATTGGTATTATTGGTGCAGTCATGATGGTGGGCAGTATGGGGGCCTGCAGGTACTCTCTTTGCTGGTGCATTGCAGTGTTTTTCGCTTATACACCTTGCATATAAGCTTGTGATCTTTGGTCTTTACTCTTTTTGGTTTTGTGTTGTTTTTGTAGAAATAAACCTGATGGCTCTCAGGGTGGCACACTGCCCAAAGAGACACACAGACAGGTAAGTGAAATTATCTGATGGTTTGAGTGTGCACAGTAGCCGTCAAACATTTGGGGTCTGTAAGATTTTTGAAATAAGTCTCTTATGCTCACCAAGACTGCATTTATTTGATCAAATATACAGTCAAAAGATGCAATATATTTCAATTTAAAATGGTTTTAAAATGTAATATGTTTTAAATAGTATTTTATGCCTGTGATGCAAAGCTACATTTTCAGTAGCCATTCCTCCAGCCTTCAGTGTCACATGATTCATCAGAAATCATTCTGATATGCTGATTTGATGCATAATAAAGATCTTTTATTATTATCAGTGGAAACTGGAAACTATAATACATTTTCTGGATTCTTTGATGAATAATATAGAATAAAACAATGCCAATTATTTGAAATTAAAAGTTTTGGAAGATTATTAATGTGTTGCCTACTTTCGCTCCTTACTTGTCACTGATCCATGTACCACGTAAGGTTTTGAGTGTTGCTGTGTCTGTAGGTGATGGCTCTGTTGGAGCTGGTATGCTCATGCAGTGAGAGTTCCCCTGAAGCTGCCCCTCTCTACTACGATGAGCTGGCCAACCTGCTGCAGACGTGCAAACTGGACCCTCTAGTTCAGGTGTGTGTGGGTTATTGACTGTAAATAGCCCCTTAAAACAGCCTATTTTAAACTCTCTATTATGGCCATATCATTCTTAGGCATGGATCGGGAAGAGTGTGCTAGAGGATTTTCAGGAAGACTTTGTTGTAGACCTTGGACCAGATTTATCAGGGTGAGTGACACATTCAGGACTCATAAAGAAAGAATAGTATAAACATTACGACCTGCTATTTTGTTGTCAAATTAAAGCAATTGGCTGTTTCATTTATTTGTTTAAATTCCAGCATTTTTATGTCTTGACTTTCTCATGACCCCTCTTGTGTGTGTGTGTGTGTGTGTGTGTGTGTGTGTGTGTGTGTGTGTGTGTCTCAGCCCGTTTGTGTTTCCAGCCTCTGTGATGTATAATTTGGATGAGGATGAGAGTCAAGGGGGAATCGCCATCAATCTACTGCCACTTATGACTCAAGACCAGCAGCTCAAAACAGACACATCCCAAGCAGCTGGAGTCAAGAAAGAGAGGTCATTAATGAATACTCCATGCTGAACTCATTTTTACACTCTGTTACTGAAGACTGTAATACAAGATCCCTGCATTGTTACTATCTGAATGATTCTCTTATTCTCACAGGCGCGTGTCTCCTTTGTGTCTGTCCTCTTTTTTCCGCCTGCTGAGGTTGTGTGAGGAGGTGCAGCACCAGGGTGATCTGGAGGAGATTGATGCTCTGTTAGGTCAGATACTATACACCTGCAGTTTTTGTTTTTTTTAATCATAATTTTGTTCTGGACTGTTTTTTGTCTTGTTCGCTGTGAAAAAGTAAATGTAATAGATGCCTCTGCTTTATCAATGCATTATGATTGATTGTGTTTAAACTGTAAGATTACTTATATCAAGGTTAAGATTATCACAAGAGGTATTTAAGGTTAAAGAAACATGTTTGGAGAGTTTTGGGCTGTTCTAGGCTGTCCTTTGATTCTGACTGATATGGAGGTGGTGGAGAAGGTGGAGAGTCTGTCTAAGGCTGAGCGAGAGTTCCTCTGTTCTCTGCTCTTTTACACCATCAACTGGTTCAGAGAGGTAAGTACAGCATACTACTACATTCAGAATGACTTTACAGTCATCACTGATCCATTCTGATGACTATTTGGCCTTTTTAAAGTATTCACTTGAGTTGCAAATTAATAGTTCATCCAAAAAATGAGAAGTCTGTGTTCAGTTTATTATTTGGAACTACAGATTGGAATGATGTGTTATTGATGTTATATCATAATTAATAAATAATGTCTGTTTTATGAATGTAGACGGTGAATGCTTTTTGCAAGCAGAATGATCCCGAGATGAAAATGAAGGTTGTAACTCGTATTCAGAATATCACTTACCTTCAGAGTGTACTGCAGACATGCTTAGCAGGTACCAGAGGGACAGATTATCTTCTTCCCCAGTGTGTGTGTGTGTGTGTAAATATATACATACAATTTAGTTGTTACATTTATTAATTTGTATTTTATTTTTAAGTAATTTTTAACAATTTTGTTAATTACATTTGAAAATGATTTAAATTTCCTGTATTTATTTTCTTAAGTTAACAATGTTTTATTGTGTTAGCTACTCCAGGCTACACTCCTCCTCAGGCTAACTTTGATGGAGAGAGTGCTGAAGGGATGATACCCTCTTCTTCAAGTGCTCTGCCAAAGAAAGGAAAGAAGGGTAAATCTGCTGGAGAAATCGGCAAACTGATTTGTGCTATAGATAGGGTCAGTTCTTCACTGTGTGTGTGTGTGTGTGTGTGTGTGTGTGTGTGTAGAGTCATCTGGGAGGAAGAGGAAAGCTTCAGCGAGTAAGAACTCCTCAGGAGACAAATCCCAGCTGGAGGGGGCAGCAGAAGCAGAGGATTCCCAACAGGTAAAGACAATATTTATTTCATGCCCATTGGTTAACAGACATTTGTGTCAACATCTGGTAGAGTGGACTGTAACACCATAGTCTTTGAGATGAAGAATAAATGGACAATATGGGACTCTTTTGTATATTTTACTTCAATACACGAAAATGTTACTATGGTGTCAGCTGGATTTTAATTTAAATCTCTTACAACAACTGACAATTGTTTGTTGTGGCAGGATCATCCAGAGAAAGAGAACGAGAAGGAGAAAGAAAAGGATGCCAAATCAGGAGTCAGTCTGTCCTCGTTCTGGCCGTTCTTCAGAGAGCTTGATGTTGAAGTTCTGAGCGTGCTTCAGTGTGGCCTTCTGTCCCGGACACTGTTGGACACTGAGCTACATAGTAAGGTAAAACGAGTCTGTTTGCTGGTCAGTTCTTGGTAAAAGTACATACTTTAATTAAATGAGTGCTGTTTTGTGTGTAGTTAAGAGAGGAAGTGCAATTGGGCCCTGCAGAGTTGCTTTTCCTGCTGGAGGACATGTGGCGTAAACTGGACTTCAGTTTGGCTTCTGCACCAGCCAAAAAGGCTCCATTTCTTAAAGTATGAAAACACGCACATCACTAAACCTGTTTTACCCAGTCAAACATGTTATTGGACAATGCTGAAGTAACATTCAAATCAACTAATCAGATATTATTATCTAAATAATCATAAAAAAACCCATTAAAAACTAAAATGTTTAATTTTAATTAACTTTGTTAAATGTAATCTTTAGCAAATCACAAAATATACATTTTGATGCTTTACATTGAAATGATGCCGAAATTCACCAAAGTTTGGCATTATTATAATGTAATTAAATAATACAAGGTTAACTGTAATCTTTAGCAAATTATACTGTAAATTCACTCAATTTGGCATCATTATAATTTAATAGTTTAATAACAGGTAAAGTAAATCTGTATTTTGCTTTTATCAAGTGCTCTTTGAAAGCTTAATAATGTACAATATAAAAAGGAATATTTAAAATAATTGTTATTAAAGTAAATTAATGTTTTTAAATATAAAATTTAATGAATGTTTGGCACCAGCAAAAGTAATCTAAATGTAAAATAAGCACAAATGAATTATAAAACATCTCCAGTATCAGCTGACAACCAATATGGTATTGAAATGTGTTCTGCGGTGTCTCTCTAAGAGTAAGACGGACAGAGCAGTTGGCTTTGCTCACTTGCAGCAGAAAAATGCCAAAGAGATCGCCACCTGCTGCATCGAGCTGCTGCCCACACTTTGCACACACCTGGAGAACTGCCACAATCACTTTCAGGTGCACATGCATTTGCATTTATAGCCTTGTAAACATGTTCATTGCATGTGCATACGTTTGGTTTTATTGCTCTGTTTGAACGTTTGTCCTCACACAGACTCTGCTGTCTGAGCATCAGGGTGTTGTTGATGCTCCTGGTGTGGATGTGAAGGAACAGCAGCTCATGTGTTCAGCATATCAGCTCCTACTGCAAGTGCTACATACTACATTCAGCTGGTGAGCATGAAAGAGTTAGTCGTTAGTTGACTTTCCTGACAACTACAAAACTTTCTTACCATCTTCAATCACCGGCTTTTCATTCAGGGCTGGATTTTCTGGTCCAGAGCATCGTGCTCTGCTGAAGAGTGCCCTGGGGGTCCTGGCTGGCCGACTGAAGGAGGACGAGTCCGATTTGACCCTGGATCAGCTCAGCAGGTGGGAGCATCAGTGCACATACTTCTTACTTGCTGTTAGTGGACAATATGCGATGTAACCATCTCTACATGGTGTTTTATATGCTCAGACACGCTTTTGAGTACCTGCAGAACTTCCGAAGCACAGTTCCCAGCCTGAACACTGCCTTGTGTCTGACCCAGCTGCTCATTGTGCTGTCCCAGTACGGGGGATCAAACCACAGGACCTACAGAGAACAGATCAGTGCGTTTCCACTAATATATGCTGTATAATATTGGTTGCTCTCTGTAAAACATTCATTCTGAGTGCTATCATTTCCCCCAGCATCCCTGACGAAGCACTTCCTCTGTCAGGAGTGGGTTACAGCGAGTGGAGAGAAAGAGCGAGGAAACAAATACAATGATGCTCTTCAAACTCTACTCAGGTGTGTTGTGTGTTACACACAATAATGCATAAGTTCCCATTCAGTTCCAGGAGTCATAGAGGCGGTGTTTTTATTGTTAACGAAAATGACAAAAAAAAATGTTTCAGTGATTTAAATAAGCTGAATCAAGAGTAAATAAACGCTTAAAACTTATATAAAATTGTGTAAAAAAATATAAAAATGACCAAAGCACAAAAACTAAATTGCTAAAACTTAACTGAAATTAAAAGTAAAACCAAAAATATCACGGGGACCGTGTTTTAGTTCTGTATTAATATATAAATAATACTAAAATAACACTGAATTGAGGCTAGTGTTGTCAAAAGACCCGGTACTTCCGTACCAAGTCGGTACTAAAAAAATGTAAATGTGACGGTACCAGGTTTCTTTAAGTACCGGTAGTACCGAGGTCCCGTTCAAACCCGGTTCAGCGCTATGATTTCCGCGAAGCAGAAAACGAGGACGGAATCTCAAAATCCAGTCATGAAAATGAAACTTACATTTTAATATGGACAGTCACATAATTTGCATAAATTAATCAAATCAAATCTCCATATGGACCAGTATCTGTAAATGTTAAGCTGCAAAAGTTGTTAGAAATATGAATCCGTGTTCTGCGCGTCTCTGTGTGAATTAATGAATGGCAGACGTGCGGGTTTGTTTACTACATAGACTGAAGCGCATGACGCTTGCATTAATTTCAGCATCTGAGCTTCAGAGTTCTCTCTCCATCAAGCGATCTGAACTTTTCAGTTCATCTCAATGGACGCACAGCGCACCTGTATTTGATGCTCTGTAAACTTTTGGTGAAGGCGCACGACTCACCGTCGCTTTACTGATAGCGCTGTTTCTCACACATGCAAAGAGAGAGAGAGCGAGAGTCTTACCACGCTGAATCGACACGCTATATGTAAACTATTCTTTGTTGTCTTCTCCGGTCAAAATAATGGAGTTCATTTAGAATTATTCATATTCATTTTCTAACAAGCAGAAGACATACCGGTTTCTCCGGTAGTGGGCGGAGCTAATGCGCAAATGCCAATTTCATTAGCTGGCGCTGAGTAGTACCGTCCCTGTTTTGATTTCAGCAAATCAGTTTGACCGAACGCAGATAACGTGATTAATATTCATGAACCCAGCAGCTCATCAATTCATAGTGCATTGTACATACATTAGTATGATAGTAGAATTAGTAACGTTAGTAGTATTATCTTTTAATAATAATTAATATGATCTATTACTTTTTTTTTTTTTTACAGAAACCCTCAATGACCAGAAATATCTTAAGCATCACCTACCTTAAGTTCAGTTAAAATGACAAATATGCATTCATTAGGCCTAAAAGTAAATTTTTACATAAAAGGCATTGTGCTAGAAATATTACTATTATTTAGTAAAATGTATGTGATAGTGCTACTACTGTTGAAAAAATTTATAAAACTTAATTTTTTAAAGAAATAAATCACAATATTTCTTCCATGTTTTAATTTTAATAGCAAATCCCCTTTATTTACCAAAAATAAAATGTGTTTACATTTCATAAATTAAAAGACAAATTAAATTTGGGTGAAACTTGTTTACTGTTTTTCATAATTATATAACTTGTAGAAAAACTTTAAACACAATTGTAAATAAGTATAAAGAATGGCATTGGTTTTATTTTTAGTGCTAAAAAGTTTTTTTTTTTTTTTTAAATTAGCATATTTTTGTGTTTTGCTTTGGTACCGAAATTGGTACCGAGAACCGTGGATTTCCACTGGTATCGGTACCGAATACTGAAATTTTGGTACCATGACAACACTAATTGAGGCGATAAGGGTATTAAGACTCATGAATATGAGATACTGTTAGATAGAGGAGAGAGACATAAGTCAATAAAAGGATTTCTATGCTTTATGATTCTCATTACATCCATTAATCCAGAAATAGTTGAAGTTATGTATTATACACAAAGACAGAATTAAATGAAATATTCATTCTGATCTTCCAACTCTAATATGATTATAATTATAATAATATATTTTTTTACTAATTGAAATATTAAAGATTTATGACTTTTATAACATCGCATCAATATTTTATAATTAGGGAGAAAATCACCTGGAAAGCCTGTTCTCAGTTTTGCTGAAAATTATACGAAATCTTAACAAACCACATTTTATAACTGTTTTACTCTCTATTAGATTAAAAACAAATCTTACCCACTCTGGACTTTTGAACAGGATGGATCAAAGATATGCCCTAATTAATATACTCAAAAGAATGCAAGAATAAAACAACTTGAACTAAAATGCCATGCTTTAATACTATTATTCATATCTGAGGATGTTTAAATCAGTTTGTTTTTCCCGCTGTAGTATTTATCTGGAGCACACTGATGATGTTCTGAAGGCGGTGGAGGAAATAGCAGGTGAAGGGGTTCCAGAGCTGTTGAATGCTGCTAAAGATGCTAACTCACGCAGCTGGCCAACACTCAACAGGTACAGCAGGCTGCCATATCAAATGAATAATTACCAGACATGGGGACTTGTGACTTGGTGACTTGGACTCGAGTCGACTCGAGTCGCTTTTTTTATGACTTGTGACTTGACTTGACAAAAAAAAAAATACTTGAGACTTGACTCGGACTTGGAATTTAAAGACTCGGGACTTGACTTGACTTGAGACAGGATGACTTGAATGACTTGAGTGTTAATCACATTATGTTTTCAGTTTGAATATAAAATATATAAATTATTTTTTTTTAAATAAAATTGATTACTCAGCTGGAGCGCAGGCTGAGAATCGCGTTGTCATGACTGGACCAGGACACTATCATCAGTCATGCCCTCTCTACCTTACGCAAACCACGCCCACTTAGATCAGATATCACATCACATCAACATCTCAGCTTGAGGGGTACCGAGGGTCATCGCTTTTGTCGTCAATAATTCGCGCCTAAAAACGCGTGGAAATCGCTAGTTGCGCCGCTTTCTCCTTGTTTCCAAAGCGCTCGGGCAGTTGCGCCCCTGAGGCGTCAAGCGTGTCTCACCGCGTGCGCGTCGCGACCGCGTTGCTTCCATTATGAGCGCGCATACCGGTGGCGCATACATGGTGGGATAGGCCACATCGTGCTCGGCTTGCAGACAAGACTCTCGAATCTTATATTTTGCAAGTGCAATACCTTGTAATAGAGGTAATGACTTACGGATGTAGGCTACTCCAAGAGAGAGATTGTGTGTGTGTGTGTGTGTGTGTGACAGAGAGAGAGAGAGAGAGAAACACACTCGTGCTTCACCCGATGAAGGAAACCCAAACTGAGTCTGACTCCAATCACAACCCCAACATTCAGAAACTAATTGACAAAAATCTGAAGTATAATTATGATGAAAAATGAAAAAATGAGCTGAATCAAACAGAGGATGAGAAACACTTCCTTCTTGTCTGTCCCAAATACAGCACTACAAGAGAAACATTCTTCTCACAGTTTGAAGCCTTGAATCGTTCATTCTTGTCTCTAAATGACTCAGAGAAACTACTCTATATACTTGGAGAGAATGAGACGGCAGTCACAATAGCTGCTAAATATTTAAACACCATACACACCATACAAAAGGGATAATTTATTATATTCAACTGTTTTATTTGATATTCTTAATTGTATATAATTACTATTATTAATATTAGAAATATTATCTGCTGCTGCTATTTTTATTGTATTGTATTTTATTGTAATCATATTTTATTCTGTATCTAAATGCTAAATTTGGCAATACTGTAACTCAAATGTCATGCCAATAAAGCAACTTGAACTTGAACTTGAGAGCGAGAGAGAGAGAGAGAGGAGAAATGTAAGAAAGTTTAATGTTGTATGTAAACTGTGTTTGAGGGGAAGTCGTGGCCTAATGGTTAGAGAGTCGGACTTGCAATCGAAGGGTTGAGAGTTCGAGTCTCGGGCCGGCAGGAATTGTGGGTGGGGGGAGTGCATGTACAGTTCTCTCTCCACCTTCAATACCATGACTTAGGTGCCCTTGAGCAAGGCATTGAACCCGCAACTGCTCAACGGGCGCCGCAGCATAAATGGCTGCCCACTGCTCTGGGTGTGTGTTCACAGTGTGTGTGTGTGCACTTCGGATGGGTTAAATGCAGAGCACGAATTCTGAGTATGGGTCACCATACTTGGCCAAATGTCATGTCACGTCACGTCGTTTGAGAGAGAGAGAGAGAGAGAGAGAGAGGGGGGTGTTCAGAGAGTAGTCTGTTGGATGTTTAGCTGTTATTTGTTTTATGGACTCAATGTTGAAAATGTAAAACATTTCTGTTGGCAGAAGTGAAAAATAAATAATTTTATGAAGTTACAATTTAGTTTGATTCCATGATGTATTTTACTGAACATGAGTATTTACAATGCAAATCCAAATTATTTTAATTTACTGTTACTTATATCTTGTCTTTTAACTTTATTAAGATCAGATTCTGCAGGTAAAATTACAATAAAAAGGTGACTTGACTTGGACTTGACTTGACTTGACATAACTTGTGACTTGACTTGACTTGACTTGCCCAAGAAAAAAATACTTGGGACTTACTTGAGACTTGAAAGTTAAGACTTGAGACCTACTTGAGACTTGCACATGTGTGACTTGGTCCTATCTCTGATAATTACATGTACAATACATGATGTATTAATACCAAAATATTTGACAACTCACCGTTGCATTTGACCGATCAGAATCAGGCATTCCACAGTGGCGTGTAATAAATGCAGACATCTGTGCTTTGCTTGACACTGCAGGCAGACGTTTCTGGTGTACTACAAGAGCATGATGGCAGAGCTGGAGAGAGCTGTGCGCAAGATTCCTCCCAGCAAACAGACAGATAATCAAGAGGTGTGTGGCTGTAGATATTATGTCATTATTTTTTGGGTACCAACAGGAAGTGTAAGGAAAGTGTGTCTCAAGTTAATGACCTAAATCTCTTCAGATGCAGAGCGAGAAGCTCTTAACATGGAATCTGGCTGTGCGTGACTTCCACATCCTCATAAACCTGGTCAAGGTACAGAGGCCTTCACATCTTTCCTGTTCTCCCAGTGTGCACATCACATTTATGACTCTGTAAACAGCATGTTCTTCTGTTTTCTGTGGCATAGATGTTTGACAGCAGACCCGTACTCACTGTGTGTTTAAAGGTAAGAAGCATTTGCACACATGAAGGTATGTTTATGAAGATAATGTCATTCAACACTTGTTTCCTCTTTGTTTTTGATCAGTATGGTCGTCTTTTTCTGGAGTCCTTCCTCAAACTTGGAATGCCTCTGCTCGATTATAGCTTTAAAAAGCACAAGGTATTTCTGTCTCATTCATCAAAATGTATGTGTAATGTGGCATCTTAAGCAAAATTTGTCTGTTTAGTAACATGAGACATTTTAATCATTGAATGGGATCTTCTCAGGAGGATGTTCAGAGTTTGCTGAAGACCTTCCAGCTCAGTACTAGACAACTCCACCACATGTGTGGCCACTCAAAGGTGAATTACAGCATCTGCAATGCATGGTGGACTGTGGAGCCAGAGTGGGATTGAAGATTAAAATGAGAAAAACTGCTAAATAAATTTAACTTATTGATGTTGAAAAGAATTGGTGATGCTCAGTGTTTTACGGTTCACAGATTAGGCAAGATACAGGGCTGACCAATCACGTTCCAGCCTTGAAGAAAAATCTGGAGCAGTTTGTGTATCGTGTGAAAGCGATGCTCACTCTTAACCATTGCCAGGAAGCCTTCTGGCTGGGGAACCTGAAGAACAGAGACTTAAAGGTAAGATGGAAAAATGTGGCAAAGTCACATCCCTAAAAAAGATCCACTATAAGAACTAGGGCTGTCAAAATGGCTGAAAAGCTAAATTCGAATTTTGCTATTAAATATGATCAAAATTCGAATTATATTCAAATTTTAAAATGCATCATTTCAGTTAGGGTGAAGAAAGGCATTTGGCTTCTCTCCTGAGGCCACAAGAGGGCGCATCGAGCAAAATGTTACTAATGCACGTTTACTCCAAAGAATTGGAATACATGACTGTGAAAAAAAAGTGCATAAGATTAAAAATAATTTTTATAAACCAATTATAATTAAGTTCCTTAAAGAACTATAAACAAAACAGCATCATGTATGCATGCATAGTTTAATGCAAAGGGTGGAAAGCCAATCACAGCATACTTTTTCATTTAAACATGAGATGCAGTGGGATGGGAAAAACCCAACATAAAGTCTCAAAATATGTTTTTAAAAAGTCACGTTAATTTTACATGGCTTTCTAAAAAAAATGCGGATCTGTTGTGCGAGACGTGAGTGCAATGGTGATAGAAGATGTTCCTCTAGAAAATGCGTGAAATATGCGTTCTGTGTGAACTGCTTTGTTTCAGTTTTGATCTTCTCCACATTGATGTTCTCTTTTTCCGCAATATTTTGAATTAACATCGCAGCAGCGCTGCATCTAGTTTCTTCAACTGGATAGGCTAACAAAAAATTCTAATACAATGACACTTATATTTTCATCGCATCTTGTGCGCCACTGTTAAATGCCAAAGTATAATTTCACTGTCCGCTTCCACGCACCGTCCGCATTATGTAATTTTCCTCATCAAGAGGGCTCGCGAAAAGCCTGCAGACGGACGGGGTGCGCGGCTGTCAACAGTGCATGCTCGAGGTGAATGATGAGACCGATGTGGTACTGCTTGTTGAGCTCGTCAGCCTTTTGAAAGCTGTGCAGACGAGGCTGTGTGTGAGATGGAACGGAGCACGGAATGTGAAGTATAACCGGGGCGGGCATTAAAGCAGCCTCCTTAACGCACACCTAAAATTCATGTGGATTTTTTTTTAAATTCGGCGAATATTCAAAAATCGATTTTATATATATATATATATATATATATATATATATATATATATATATATATATATATATATATATATATATATACAGTACTGACCAAAAGTTTGGACACACCTTCTCATTCAAAGAGTATTCTGTATTTTCATGACTATGAAAATTGTAGATTCACACTGAAGGCATCAAAACTATGAATTAACACGTGTGGAATTATACCGTATTTTCAGGACCTTAAGTCGCACTTTTTTTCATAGTTTGGCTGGTCCTGCGACTTATAGTCAGATGCGACTTATTTATCAAAATTAATTTGACGTGAACTGAGAGAAATGAACCAAGAGAAAACATTACCGTCTATAGCCGCGAGAGAGCGCTCTATGCTGCTCAATGCTCCTGTAGTCTACTGTACACTGAGCAGCATAGAGCGCCCTCTCGCGGCTGTAGACGGTAATGTTTTCCTTTGGTTCTTGGTTCTAAATAAATGCGACTTATAGTCCAGTGCGACTTATATATGTTTTTTCCCTCATGACCTATTTTTGGACTGATGCAACTTATACTCAGGTGCGACTTATAGTCTGAAAAATACGGTATATGGAATTATATACATAACAAGAAAGTGTAAAACAACTGAAAATGTCATATTCATACACCCCATCACTCTCCTTCTTGGTCAAATAGCCCTTGATGACTTCAGTGTGACTCTACAATTTTCATAGTCATGAAAATAAAGAAAACTCTTTGAATGAGAAGGTGTGTCCTGTGTGTGTGTGTGTATGTGTATATATATATATATATATATATTTTTTTTTTTGTTTGTTTTTTTGACAACCCTAATAAGGATGGACGACTACTGTGGTTTTTACCTGCCCTGGTGACATTGTCACTGTTATTTCTGCTGCATAATATAATATTATCTGTAAATTATGCAGCTATAACATAAGTCTATAAAGGGCACAGTGTAACATTTATTGATAATCCAGTGATGCTAAAAGTTTTTTTTTTTCTTTGCTTAACAGGGTGAAGAGATTCTCTCTCAAAGGTCACAGGCAGTTGATGAAGAGGAAGAGTCTTCTCAGCTGCAGAGTGAAGAGGAGGTACAGCATATTGACTGACTGCATTATCCTGCATAATACACAGACATATCGTCTGATCAAATGTTAGCATGTTGCTAAATTGATTTTTTTTTTAATTTGGTATTACTAAAGGTTTATGGTCTTATTGAAAAATTTGAGATTTTTGAAAAAAATTGTTTTAAGAAAGAAGTCTCATATGCTCAGCGAGGCTGCATTAATGAAAATATACGGTAAAAAACAGTAATGTTGCCAAGTATTATTATAATTTCAAATAACAATTTTAGATATATTATAAAATGTTATTTATTCCTGCAATGGTAAAACTGAATTTTTAGCAGCCATTACTTCAGACTCCAGTGTCACATGATTTTTCAGAAATCATTCTAATATGCTGATTGAGTACTCAGGAAACATTTATTATTATTATCAGAGCTTAATATTTTTTATCGACAAAATATTAAGAACAGCATATATTTCAAATAGGAATCTTTTACTGTCGGTTTTAATCAGTTTAATGCACCCTTGCTGTGGAGCATCTTTTATTTATTTATTTTCATTTCACAGTTTATGCGATTTGGGTAATATTAGCTTAAATAACATGCATGGATGTGTACTTTGAAAATCTTCCAGAAATATCTGAATACCATTAGAATACTTCACCTCTGGCATTACAACATACTATGATTTCCCATTACTATGCATGATACAGTAGCCTCACAGACCACATTGTGTTAATATGCATGTATGACAGTTAGTTGTATTACTTTTTCATATTTAAACTAATTTCTCTTATCACATTAACATAGTCATCACCTGCACAGCAGCAGTATTTTGTTATCATGCAGTGTCATGTAATTCACAAAAGCAAATATACAGCATGGTTATAATTGCCTTTAATAGCCGGTAATTAACTTTGCTTTGCTTGTTTTGGGAGTTTCATTTCCTCATGAGATCTTTTATGAGAGATTTTGTATTTTGTATGTATTTAATTCAGTCTGTTTTAAAACAGGAGAGCGACTCTGATGAGAGGAACAATGGACAGGAAGAAGCGGAGGAATCAGATGAATCAGACTGAAACAAAGCAAATATTGTTATATATTAGTAACATGATTAGCACACTATTGTTGATTATTACATTAAATTAGTTTTGGGATTTGTTATCTCATATTAAATGGAAAAGATTTTGATTAGAGCTGTTGTGCAATGTTCAGTTAACTGTAATCAAGTGGTTTTCTTGAACAGCTCTAATTGTATTTGCATGTTTTAATATGCTAATTGTTTATTTGTTTCATATTCAATACAAATATAAATGGTAATAATACATTTGTCAATTGCCTTAATTTTATGCACGTTCTTGTCCACTATTTGACTGTATGACAAACATTCTGACAATTGCACACAATGTAATTGGCATAATTAAACCCTAATTAGAAAAAAATAACACAACAGCAAACAAAAATATCAAACAGATTTGACAGCGCCAAGAGTCACTGAATCAGTTTCAGAATCGAGCTGTTCGAAAGAACCGATTCGCAGAAATGAGTCGGACTTTCCATCCTTATTTGGTTGGCTCGTTTCAAGCCAACCCTCTCAGTCACAGTCACATGGTGCATCCAGGAAGCAGTGTATACAGTGTTTCTGTGCAGAGGAGGATAAACAAACGCTCAGCTGTGTCAATAACAAAACTAAAAGACGAGTGTAAACTAACCTGCAGTAAAGTATAGATACTGTAAATATAACATCTGCAGAGCGACTCTGATGCTGTTCGGAAAGCAGAAGGATTGATTTTGTGTGTGCCATCACAGTAACTAAACTATTCACACACATTGAGCGTTTTTGTGCTGGATTTTCTGACAGCCGGGCAAAAATGTCTGACTCTGTCATTTTTCTGCTGATTTTGTTTCTGGTTATTTGTCTCATCTTAACATTGGTGGGCTTCGTTTTTTACACCGGGCTTTTCTCGGAAGTCGTGATTCGGACTGGAGCTCCTCCGGTGAAAAACATCACGATTGCATATAAGTTCAGAAAAGGATCGTACAAGGCCAGCGGAGCCGCTTTCACGGAGAGCTGCAGTATCGGACCGAAGCTGTCGTCTGTCGGTGTGTTTTACGATGACCCCAATCAGGTCAGAACTCCGTTTTTTCTGATTCAGTGATTCTTGATGCAACTTCACCTCCCGTTGTGTTCAAAACAAAATTTCAAAATGATTAATATAATGTTCTTAACACAAATACTTATTTAAGTATCCTTTTTTTTCTATTTATTTGACTCCAAACCCCCCCCCCCCCCCCATCCAATGGTTATAGCTCACAACCCCCTAAATCCACCTGTTATAAAACCATAATTCATAACTGGTTTGTCCCAGAATTTAAGAATTGGTAAGAAATTTGACTATTTCTATACTATGGTACAGTGATGATAACAGATGGTAATACCATGGTGCTTTACCATGCTACTGAGTGATTAATGTTGCACAAAGTTTAAAAAATTACCACAGTACTAACATGGTCCTTTTACCCCCGGTTTCACAGACAAGGCTTAAGCCTAGTCCTAGACTAAAATGCAAGTCTGAGTTGTTTCAAATGAAAGAAACTTGTACTGATTGATCTTAAAATATATCAGTGCTTTTATTTTGTCTCAAGATGCACACCAGTAATGTTTTTTTCTAAGGCATGTTTATAAAAATTACTTAAATGTCCTAATTGAACTATGGCCTAATCCTGGTTTAGGCTAAGCCCTGTCTATGAAACCAGGCCTTAGTATAATAAATTAAGGTTTATTGTAACGGTTGTTATTGTTACTTTGCAAAAAAGCACAGAAGCACAGACTCATGAAACTCAAGCCTCAAACCTGTTATTATAATAATATTTTAAATTTATGATTCATCTGGGTTTTAGGACTGACTCACTGAGGCGTTTCCTTAAAATAACTTCATGGCCACAATGTAAAGCAAAGTCTGCTCTAACCCTAATTCCGAAGTCAATATTAGGTTTCATATCTATTATTATACAGTGCTATTTAGTGTATCAGAATAATAAATTAGTATAACATGCTGTGCAAGGATCCAGAGGTGAACATGGAGCTCATGGAGGAACAACTTGGTATAATATGAAAAGATTTAAGATGCTCTTCATGCATGCACACCTCTGAAAAGAGAATGGATTGAATTTGGACTGCTCAGCAGAAAGCGAAATAACTATATGCAAAAAATGTCAGATGTCTCCGCAAATATAAATGAATATTTAAACCAGAACAGGTCTTGCTAGTAGACTCCCTGGATGGCTGTCATTAATATTTCTGCACTGATCTAGGGCTGTACAGTCACTGCACCAGTCATGCAGTAATAGTTCATCCATATTATGAGGTTGGACACTGGAACCTTGAGTGCTGTGGTAACTCTTCTATTTTATTTTGTGCAACTTGGCAGTCATTGCCAAATGGAATTGCTGGCTTGCAAAGTAAGGACTGGGAATGTCTCTTTGGTCCCATATATTGAACCATACCAGTGTGGTGCTTTTTTTTTTTCTCTCGCTTTCTCTCAGTATAACTTGTGAAATTGAACAGGTGGGGTATTGCATAATATCTTTTTGGTGAGAGCATGAGAGCTGGTGATTTTTCTTCTGTTCTGTATGCACATTTGTTTTGAGTTGTGACCTGGGATTGATTTGTCTCCTGAATGGTAAACTGGGACAAAAACAGAAGACTGGATTTGAAAAGTACCTTGGTAAAAGTACCTAAATTCCATGGGTTTCATCATACATCGAAAGTAAAGAACAAATTTGGATTTATAAAGGCAGAAACTTGACACAAAAATGTTCTTATGAATGCACCAACTGATACCAGTAATTAAAATAATAAAGGAAAAAGGAAAAGTTCAGTTCTACACACATTTAGAATTGAGGCCCCTGGAGAGTGGCTGTTATGGTAGTGTATGCATTAGGGTAAATCCCTGTTGTTTGAAAACCAGGTGGATTTTGAGTTCAGGTAATACACCATGCTATCAAGACTTTTTTGTGGGGTTATTTTCTGTGTAATGTTCAATGCAAGTTGAAGTTGGCAACAAATAGGTATTCCTTTTTTTTTTTTTTTTTTTTTTGCATGTGTGATCAGATCAGAATCCCCGTTAAACTCCTACCTCCTTGGACCATAAAATCATTGTTTTTGCCGACATTCATTGGTGGGTTGCATTGGTGGACAGATTTTATTCAGTGCCTGATTAGCAGAGCTGGCTTTTAACTGAATAAATATAATCTGGATTAAGTAATCAGATTCCAAAAAATTAAGTACTTGTAAATAGGTTATATAACATTTTTTATTTCAACATTGAATCAACTACTGATTTATGCATTAATTTATATTTTAATTATCACTTAGTGAGATTTTAAGGTAATAAGTTAAGTAACACATTTGCGTGTTCATGGTTCTCTGATATTGGTTAATGGTCACTTGACATGCAGGGAAACAATACAATGCAATATTTTTTTTTTTTTTTTTTTAATGATTTGAATTTTACATTTTTAATTAATTATTGGATAATTAGGTAAAGAGTTCTTATGTAAAAGTAACAAAAAAGTGTCTTATAGATTTGATTTATATTACCTTAAATGTGTAATATAATGGATTTATGTTACTAGTGTAACTACAATTTTTGTCATGTACTTTGAAACAATTTGTAAGTAATCTACCCAGCATCGCTATATAGTCATCCAATATGATTTTAAGAAAGGCATGAAATAAAAATTCATTTTCTTACAATCTCCTGCAAGCTCACATTCAGATCTGCCTCTATCCAATCAACAGTCAATGCAAAAAAAAAACAAGTCCTCACCCTACATATTTTTCTAATAATCTGTTTTGCTCAGATGTATGTCACAATACATAAGAAAAGATCTGTTGCTACCCACTTTTGTGTCTGAGTTGCCTAACTCGTTTAGATCTTATTGGACAGACAGTTTAGTGCAAATGTCATGCATCTTAGAATAGAAAAAGGAAAATATGAAACGCTTCAGTCACATAGCCTACTTCTGCATTCAACATAGGAACAATTGAAACCATATGATGATGTGACTAAAAAAAAGACATAAAAAAGTGAATGCCAGGCTGGCAGTGGAGTTGGCCATGATATTGGCTGAAGTGAGTTAGGAATATATTTCACCATGAGCACCATGATATTATTATGTACACTCAAGACAAACCAGCTTACTTGTGTGAAAAAAAATATTATTATTATTAAGTTCCATGCTGTTACCCATCTGGTACTTGACTTCTGCCACTGTAATTTTTTTTTTAACTGGAAAAAGAGACGTGGCATAAAATTATACATAAAATTCTAGGTTTCTTTTCTGGAAAGCTAAATTAAAGGGTTAGTTCGCCCAAAATGAAAATTCTGTCATTATTTACTCACCCTTAAGTTGTTCTGAACCATATAATTTTCTTTCTTCCTTGAAGTACAAAAGGAGAAATTTAGTAGAATGTCTGAGCTGTTCTCTTTCATACAATCAAAGCAGATGGGTACAAGGGGCTGTCAAGCTACAAAAGGACAAAAAATGTTATCCTATATATATGTTCTGAGAAATTAAGTTCTGAGGTTTATGTATATATATATATATATATATATATATATATATATATATAGATAGATAGAGATATATATATATATATATATATATAGATATAGATATAGATGATGATGATGATGATGATGATAATTAAATGATTGAATTGAAGTATTATTATTATTATTTATTTATTTATTGTGAACTGTCTGGATGTTTGCGCTGCTGAAACAATAAGCAAATGCAAAGTAAAGGGTGTTTTCTCAGTGCTGCATAAACTGCCAAATTAGCTTACTTGGCTTAAAGCTGATCCCTGTGTTTCAATGAAAATTGTCAAAAACAGGTCATGCATTTTTTGATGTCAGCCCAGTAGATCCCTAAACACTAGATGGCACTCATGGTCCAGGGTAAAGAACATAACTTGCAGTAGAAATGGTCCAGTTCAAGCCTACAGGTTTAATGTCAGGGATGTTCAGATTCTGTTAAATCAGCAATGAACACTTGGAACTTAAACTTACACCACACTTTTGTATGAATGCAATTGTTTTGGATACTAATAATAATAATTATCATAACAATGTTCCTTTAAGTGTTCATTACAGTGGCTCGACAGTATACTCAGACACTTATACCACACATAAAAATGTATGAATTTAATTGTTTTAGGTAAAAATATAATTATTATTTGTATTTGTTATTATTTATAACCATAATTGTTACTCCACATAAGAGTTGAATAGCATCAATTACATTATTACAGAAAATAATATATAGTTGTTATAATTTCAAACTATGAAATTAAATTATGAAATTCAAATGATATGAAATAATAATAGGATGTTATACATTTTTCTTATTCATATTTTAATAAAAATCTGAAATGTTTTGTTTAAAATTTATGCCTGTCTGTTTAAAAAAAAAATGTTTTTTATTATTATTCTTTTATGCAGTCACTACATTCTAAATAATTTTTGGAACCATGTGTATATATTTAACTGATCATTTAATCTAGTACCTTAGAGTTAAGGTTATTATCCCAGTGCTTTTCATTCATGTAGTTGGTGATTATGTTTTTGGCGACATTCCCCCTTTAAAGCCAGATAAAGCTCTGTGATGCTGCTCTACAGTCCTCTGGCTGCTCTCACAGCTGTGCCACGCAGTCATGTGCAAGGGTGACATCTGATGGGATCCGCTGTGTTTATTGTCTTTGTATTGAGATGGTGACAGCGTTGGGGTTTTTGATTGGCACTCTCACCTTTTAGTGTCCAGCCACTGTCTCCCCTAAAGCCAATTAGCTTCAGATCTGACTATGATCGGTTGTTAGCACTCGCTGAGGTCGCTGTCTGATTTTAATTGGCATAATGCTCGGCGGTTATTAGCATGCTCAGCTCTCCGGTGGGAGGCAGGGGTTGATATGGTCTGTTTCAGAAGGTCAGCTACCAGCGGAGCCAGAGTGTTTGAGCTTGACAGCGTAAAATAGAGGGATTTACACTTTATTGAGGGAGATTGCTTTTGGAAAACACAGAGAATGACTCTACCTACTTGCTTATTAGTGGCAATGGAAAACCATTGTGGCATTTAAATAAGCATTTAAATGAGACTTCTTGGTGGTTGATATTCTAGGTGCAAACACAGTTTATAATTACAGTACAAACTTTATTTTAAGTTCAGTTACAATTTAAAATAGCCGTTTTATATTTGAATTTATTTTAAAGGGTAATTTAATCATTCCTGTGAATTTTCAGCAGCCATTTTTCCAGTATTAAGTGTCACAGGATCCTTCAACAATTGTTATAATATGTTAGTTTGGTGCTCAAGATTTTTTTTTAATGATTATTATTATCAGTGTTAAAATTGTTACGCTGCTTAATATTCTGTGGAAACCATGAAACATATTTTTCGGTATTTCTTTTTTTTTTTTTTTGATTAACAAAATTTAAAAGAACAACTTTGTTGAAATAAGATATGACTTTTTGTAACATTGTAAAAGTCACTTGATCAATTTAATTCATCCTTTCTGAATAAAACTATACATTGTCAGAAAAATAAAATAAAATAATAATAATAACCTTTTGAGACTGAATTAAAAAAAAGTTTCTTTTTCAAACCATTACTGGTTTATGCAACATTTTTGAGAGGCTTTTTATGACAGTGTTGATTGATTTGTCTGCTTGAAAATCCAATTTTGCAGCAATAAAAATAAAGTGAGATTAGCAGACTGAGAACTTTATCTTGTTAGATAAACCGATGTGGAGAAAATTGGCCTTTGGGTGTATTCTGCAGTTAAACTTTTTTTTTAAATATATGTTGCAATATGTTATGGCAATACTCAGCCTATCACAAAATATTCAAAATCACAGTAATATCATGTCATGAGTATTATGTATCATAATAATAACTACGTATCATGAGGAGATTCCCCACTCCTAGTACTGAAAGAGCTAATGTGGCCAGGTTTCTTGTTAAGTCATCTTTTATACATTAAGTTCATGGCAAAAGTTTTGAAAGCATCAGCAGTCACAATTTTGATCTTAGGGAATGAGTACAGAAACAGTTAAACCAGCAAATGTTCTGTTCATTTTATCCACCCTAATTTTGACCCATTTCTGTGGATGAAGTGGTTTTTCTTGGCATTTTGATGCTTATACCAGACATATTGACTCAAGTGATGGTTTGTGACTCATGCAGGGTATTATGAGTCAGAGGTGGGACAGCTTTGACTTTAATCTTTTATGCTCCAACTGCGTTTGAACTCTCAATGATTTTTATATTAAGTCACCTTCATTAATGCCATTTGGCCTTGTGATGCACCAGCATGAAACCAGCTTATTTATGACTGTTTTTAAATGGAAGAGCTTATTCTCTTCAGGCAGTTTATTCAGCCCAGGTGTCTACACTCAGGGCTGATTGGAGAGGATGCTTTTCAGGTTTTATTCAGCAGTCAAAGTGAATCAGTTGTTACTTCTGTGCAACACAGGCTTGATTAACAATCTGCAGAACCTTCGCAAACACTGAATCAATCATGGAAGTTAATGATAGAAGCAAAGAGCTGCCATTTAAAACTGCCCTACTTTGTCCAAAGTTAATAAATTAAATCAGCGGATGAATAAAAAACCTTTACAGCTATTTCACAGCACATCAAGTCCCTATACTCTGCCTTACACTTTCATCTTCTAAACTGAAATCGCTCTGACATGTCTTTATTGTTCTCTTTGCTTTATTATGTTTTGTAGGTCAAAGAATACTTCACAGTCAAACACCCAACTAGTTGAATACAGACCTGTTTGTCTGTCTATCTATCTAGTGTTAAATTTAATTAAAAACACTATGGCCTAGTTTCACAAACAGGGCTTAGACTAAGCCAGGATTAGGCCGTAGTTCAATTAGGACTTTTAAGTAATTTTTCATAAATGTGCCTTAAAGAAAACAAAGGCACTGATATATTTTAAGATCAGTCAGTGCAAGTTTCTTTCAGTTGACACAGCTCAGACTTACATTTTAGTCTGGGACTTGGCTTAAGCCTTGTCTGTGAATCCAGGGGTATAAGTATTAAATAAATATAGAATAAAAATATATATGTAAGAGAGCTTTAATGTCTTTATCACATCTGGTTAGGGCATGATGTATCAGTAACGAGACTGTCAGCAGCATCCTACAACCCTCTCTGAGCAGTTGCATTGCTTCAGAACGTCTCTCAGTTCATCACCTTTGAAGCAGTGCTGCTTCAGCCATCAAAGCACAGCTTTCACTCAATTTCAAGACAATTATTTCCCAACTTCGCCTGCTGTGAGCGGTGTTCCCATTTTTATTCATAATAACCCACAGATTTTGAGGACTATGATAGTTTTTGTGGAATAAAGAGTTAGAGTTGAGCTGTTTATTTATTGAATATCTGTCAGTTACTCTGTTGCATGCACACACTACCTTTCAAAGGTTTGGGGTTGGTAAAATGTAGAAAAATGTTTTGAGCATAAGGATAAGTGTCTTGTCCATCGACATTTAATCAAAAATACAGTCATTTCAAAATATAACAGTTTAAAATAACTATTTTGTCTTGTGTATGTGTGTGTATATATATATATATATATATATATATATATATATATATATATATATATATATATATATATATATATATATATATATATATATAATTTTTTTTTTTTTTTTTTTTTTTTTTTTTTTTTGGTGGAAACTGTGATACATTTGTTTCAGGATTATTTGATAAGTTCAAAGTTTATAAGTAGAAAAAACAGCATTCATTTTAAAATTGAAATTTTACAGTACTGTAAATATCTCTAAGAAGTCGAAATGGTGTTTGGAAAACATGACCCTTTACTAGCTCAATTATACAGTGTTTCCGTAGGCCATCTATTCTGTCGAACAACCCACTGAATAGTCAAAGTTGAAATATGTGGTTTTGGATTCAGCATCCTCTTATGAAACATGCTAATACATTTCTGTTTACTGCTTGAGATGGAAAAAAAAAAAACATTTCTAAGGTGGGCTCTGACTTGATCCCCCATGTTCAGCTTCTTTGTACATTATTTTCTCTTGTTTACTCATCTGAAGACACAGACCAGGGGAATAAATGCTTTTTACAAGAAAGAATAAAAGGAATGGCTTTTTGTTTGTCTCGAGGCTCTGGTTTAAAGTTTGGGGATTAAGACCTAATTTTAGATAACATTAACAGGTAGATTGCCCTCACATTTAAAGCCATTTTCAGGATAAAACTCTGCTGAGCCTTGTCCTTTTCAGCACTTTTATCTGAACGGCTGACCTTACTGTTCACATGACAAAAAGAAATTGCCAAGTCGTGAGTGTTTTGTCCAGCTACTAGCAAAATGTCCTACAGTACATGCTTGACTTTTGAATGCCAGTCGCCCTCCTCTGCCTTTTTTAATTAGACCGATGGCGTGAACGTTGCCTTGAGCTAGGAGTTATGATTAGTTATAGTCTACTTGCGAGAGCAGAACATGACTGATGGAGGGTCATTGTGGTTCTAGGCGCTTCAGTTTAGCAGTGTCAGTCAGCTAATGAAGCGAGGATCGAGTGCATGTTAGGTGGACCTTGCGTTTCTTCTTTGATTCATGTCTGAAGCATTCATCTGATGTTAACCATCTTTAATAGATAATCTGAGCTACCCTTCAATTTAATCTGAAGCATGCATTATTAAGAATCAAATGAATCTAAATGGTTTTCCTCAAAGCTTCAGGTTGATGGTTTTGACTATTGCAGTGCAAATTCAGATTTCCAGGTTGTCTGCTGAATGCAAATACTGAAACTTTTCTCTTGTGATCCTTTTCCACGACAACTCAAATATTATCACACGCTTTCCAAACTGGTCTTTTTTGCATACTCTATTTTCTGCCCCATTAATTCTGTCCAGATTGGCCCCTACCCAACACGGCACCTACGGTTCCCCAGAAATGATACGCCATCGGTTTCAATTTCAGTCAGCATGGGAGGCTATTCAACATTTGAGGGCATTCAGGGCAGCTAATCATCTTGAGGAAATGGCATGTTATGCATATTCATGGTGCCGTGACCCGCTAGTAAGTTCATCCTTAGGTGCTATGCTTTTATTTCATGGGGTTTCCATTAGTAACACTTAGTTTTACAGTGTTCACGTAATACATATTATTTCTTACTGTAATCAATAATGGATACATCAGAATGTGTGTGTGTATGTGTGTGTGTGAATAACATTAAATAACAATTACCTTCTTTATTTGCCCATCTTATTCAATACGTTGCTGTATGTTTGTGCTCTGATTGTTCTTTAAAATGCAAATTTCCACCTATAGTCACCAAT
Source organism: Carassius carassius (assembly GCF_963082965.1). Lineage (NCBI taxonomy): Eukaryota > Metazoa > Chordata > Actinopteri > Cypriniformes > Cyprinidae > Carassius > Carassius carassius. The sequence goes on from NC_081771.1 coordinate 8,443,229, forward strand.
ACCTTGTCATACACGGCAATATTTATATATTATTTAATTTTTTTGATAGCACATGGGATTTTTGATAAATTAAAATATTGTA